>NC_136622.1:1487500-1967500 GCF_933228915.1 Telmatherina bonti | reverse complement strand
GTTCCTGACCTACCTGTTCCTGACCGATACATGTTCCTGACCTGTACATGTTCCTGACCTACCTGTTCCTGACCGATACATGTTCCTGACCGATACATGTTCCTGACCTACCTGTTCCTGACCGATACATGTTCCTGACCTACCTGTTCCTGACCGATACATGTTCCTGACCTGTACATGTTCCTGACCGATACATGTTCCTGACCTACCTGTTCCTGACCGATACATGTTCCTGACCTACCTGTTCCTGACTGATACATGTTCCTGACCTGTACATGTTTCTGACCTACCTGTTCCTGACCTGTACATGTTCCTGACCTTCCTGTTCCTGACCGATACATGTTCCTGACCTACCTGTTCCTGACCGATACATGTTCCTGACCTACCTGTTCCTGACCGATACATGTTCCTGACCTACATGTTCCTGACCTGTACATGTTCCTGACCTACCTGTTCCTGACCGATACATGTTCCTGACCTACCTGTTCCTGACCTGTACATGTTCCTGACCGATACATGTTCCTGACCTACCTGTTCCTGACCTACCTGTTCCTGACCTACCTGTTCCTGACTGATACATGTTCCTGACCTGTACATGTTCCTGACCGATACATGTTCCTGACCTACCTCTTCCTGACTGATACATGTTCCTGACCTGTACATGTTCCTGACCTACCTGTTCCTGACCGATACATGTTCCTGACCTACCTGTTCCTGACCGATACATGTTCCTGACCTACCTGTTCCTGACCTACCTGTTCCTGACCTACCTGTTCCTGACCGATACATGTTCCTGACCTGTACATGTTCCTGATCTACCTGGTCCTGACCTACCTGTTCCTGACCGATACATGTTCCTGACCTGTACATGTTCCTGACCTGTACATGTTCCTGACCTACCTGTTCCTGACCGATACATGTTCCTGACCTACCTGTTCCTGACTGATACATGTTCCTGACCTGTACATGTTCCTGACCTTCCTGTTCCTGACTGATACATGTTCCTGACCTACCTGTTCCTGACTGATACATGTTCCTGACCTGTACATGTTCCTGACCTTCCTGTTCCTGACCGATACATGTTCCTGACCTACCTGTTCCTGACTGATACATGTTCCTGACCTGTACATGTTCCTGACCTTCCTGTTCCTGACCGATACATGTTCCTGACCTACCTGTTCCTGACCGATACATGTTCCTGACCTTCCTGTTCCTGACCGATACATGTTCCTGACCTACCTGTTCCTGACTGATACATGTTCCTGACCTACCTGTTCCTGACCGATACATGTTCCTGACCTACATGTTCCTGACCTGTACATGTTCCTGTCCTACCTGTTCCTGACCGATACATGTTCCTGACCTACCTGTTCCTGACCGATACATGTTCCTGACCGATACATGTTCCTGACCTACCTGTTCCTGACTGATACATGTTCCTGACTGATACATGTTCTTGACCTTCCTGTTCCTGACCGATACATGTTCCTGACCTACCTGTTCCTGACTGATACATGTTCCTGACCTACCTGTTCCTGACTGATACATGTTCTTGACCTTCCTGTTCCTGACCGATACATGTTCTTGACCTTCCTGTTCCTGACCTACCTATTCCTGACCTGCGTGTTCCTGACCTACCTGTTCCTGACCTACCTGTTCCTGACCTACCTGTTCCTGACCGATACATGTTCCTGACCTACCTGTTCCTGACCGATACATGTTCCTGACCTACCTGTTCCTGACCGATACATGTTCCTGACCTACCTGTTCCTGACCGATACATGTTCCTGACCTACCTGTTCCTGACTGATACATGTTCCTGACCTACCTGTTCCTGACCTACCTGTTCCTGACCTACCTTTTCCTGACTGATACATGTTCCTGACCTGTACATGTTCCTGACCGATACATGTTCCTGACCTACCTGTTCCTGACCGATACATGTTCCTGACCTACCTGTTCCTGACCTACCTGTTCCTGACCTACCTGTTCCTGACCTACCTGTTCCTGACCGATACATGTTCCTGACCTGTACATGTTCCTGACCGATACATGTTCCTGACCTACCTGTTCCTGACTGATACATGTTCCTGACCGATACATGTTCCTGATCTACCTGTTCCTGACCGATACATGTTCCTGACCGATACATGTTCCTGACCTACCTGTTCCTGACCGATACATGTTCCTGACCTGTACATGTTCCTGACCTACCTGTTCCTGACCGATACATGTTCCTGACCTGTACATGTTCCTGATCTACCTGTTCCTGACCGATACATGTTCCTGACCTACCTGTTCCTGACTGATACATGTTCCTGACCTGTACATGTTCCTGACCTGTACATGTTCCTGACCGATACATGTTCCTGACCTGTACATGTTCCTGACCTACCTCTTCCTGACTGATACATGTTCCTGACCGATACATGTTCCTGATCTACCTGTTCCTGACCGATACATGTTCCTGACCTACCTGTTCCTGACCTGTACATGTTCCTGACCTACCTGTTCCTGACCGATACATGATCCTGACCTGTACATGTTCCTGACCTAGGTTCTGAAATGATCTCACTTATTTACTACTGTCCCTGACAAAGACAATGCTGGGTTAGACATTGTTTGGGGGAGATCTCAGAAAAGAGACACAGAGTGTTAGGTTTGATCTTAACTTCAAACCGGTCTTCAATGTGATCTGTCAAGGCCTTTGCACTTGTTTGTCATTGTTTTGAACTTGGATTTTGTTCTTGTTAAAGGACCATCAGCTTTGTCTTTAAGATAGATTTCTGTACTTTACCTGGATTTACCTATTATGACCTCCACAGTCTTTCTGATTTGCAGTTTGTCTGTTTTGAAAATTAAATTAGGTTGTTCTGGAGTTTGACTCTGGACTCAACACATTAACAACATGGGGCTTTTATTTTTCTAAAAACATTCCCTGTGCTTCTCTGGTTTTTAGGCTCGGTTCTTCACACCAATACATGTTCCTGTCCTACCTGTTCCTGATCTACCTGTTCCTGATCTACGTGTTCCTGACCTATACGTGTTCCTGATCTACGTGTTCCTGACCTACCTGTTTCTGATCTACCTGTTCCTGATCTACATGTTCCTGACCTGTACATGTTCCTGATCTACCTGTTCCTGACCGATACATGTTCCTGACCTACCTGTTCCTGATCTACATGTTTCTGACCTACCGGTTTCTGATCTACCTGTTTCTGATCTACCTGTTCCTGATCTACATGTTCCTGACCTACCTGTTCCTGATCTACATGTTTCTGACCTACCGGTTTCTGATCTACCTGTTTCTGATCTACCTGTTCCTGATCTACATGTTCCTGACCTACCTGTTCCTGACCTACGTGTTCCTGACCTACCTGTTCCTGACCTACCTGTTTCTGATCTACCTGTTCCTGATCTACATGTTCCTGACCTACCGGTTTCTGATCTACCTGTTTCTGATCTACCTGTTCCTGACCTACCGGTTTCTGACCTACCTGTTCCTGATCTACCTGTTTCTGATCTACCTGTTCCTGACCGATACATGTTCCTGACTGATACATGTTCCTGACTGATACATGTTCCTGACCGATATATGTTCCTGACCTACCTGTTCCTGACCTACCTGTTCCTGACTGATACATGTTCCTGACCTGTACATGTTCCTGACCTACCTGTTCCTGACCTACCTGTTCCTGACTGATACATGTTCCTTACCTGTACATGTTCCTGACCTACCTGTTCCTGACTGATACATGTTCCTGACCTACCTGTTCCTGACTGATACATGTTCCTTACCTGTACATGTTCCTGACCTACCTGTTCCTGACCTGTACATGTTCCTGACCTACCTGTTCCTGACCGATACATGTTCCTGACCTACCTGTTCCTGACCGATACATGTTCCTGACCTTTACATGTTCCTGACTGATACATGTTCCTGACCTGTACATGTTCCTGACCTACCTGTTCCTGACTGATACATGTTCCTGACCTTTACATGTTCCTGACCTACGTGTTCCTGACCGATACATGTTCCTGACCTTTACATGTTCCTGACCTACCTGTTCCTGACCGATACATGTTCCTGACCTTTACATGTTCCTGACCTGTACATGTTCCTGACCTACCTGTTCCTGACTGATACATGTTCCTGACCTACCTGTTCCTGACTGATACATGTTCCTGACTGATACATGTTCCTGACCTACCTGTTCCTGACTGATACATGTTCCTTACCTGTACATGTTCCTGACCTACCTGTTCCTGACCAATACATGTTCCTGACCTACCTGTTCCTGACTGATACATGTTCCTTACCTGTACATGTTCCTGACCTACCTGTTCCTGACCTACCTGTTCCTGACTGATACATGTTCCTGACCTTTACATGTTCCTGACCTACCTGTTCCTGACCTACCTGTTCCTGACCGATACATGTTCCTGACCTTTACATGTTCCTGACCTACCTGTTCCTGACTGATACATGTTCCTGACTGATACATGTTCCTTACCTGTACATGTTCCTGACCTACCTGTTCCTGACCTACCTGTTCCTGACTGATACATGTTCCTTACCTGTACATGTTCCTGACCTACCTGTTCCTGACCGATACATGTTCCTGACCTACCTGTTCCTGACTGATACATGTTCCTGACCTGTACATGTTCCTGACCTACTTGTTCCTGACCGATACATGTTCCTGACCTGTACATGTTCCTGACCTACCTGTTCCTGACCGATACATGTTCCTGACCTACCTGTTCCTGACCTACCTGTTCCTGACTGATACATGTTCCTGACTGATACATGTTCCTGACCTGTACATGTTCCTGACCTACCTGTTCCTGACTGATACATGTTCCTGACCTTTACATGTTCCTGACCTACCTGTTCCTGACCTACCTGTTCCTGACTGATACATGTTCCTGACCTGTACATGTTCCTGACCAATACATGTTCCTGACCTACCTGTTCCTGACCGATACATGTTCCTGACCTACCTGTTCCTGACTGATACATGTTCCTTACCTGTACATGTTCCTGACCTACCTGTTCCTGACCAATACATGTTCCTGACCTACCTGTTCCTGACTGATACATGTTCCTTACCTGTACATGTTCCTGACCTACCTGTTCCTGACTGATACATGTTCCTGACCTACCTGTTCCTGACTGATACATGTTCCTGACCTGTACATGTTCCTGACTGATACATGTTCCTGACCTGTACATGTTCCTGACCTAGGTTTTGAAATGATCTCACTTATTTACTACTGTCCCTGACAAAGACAATGCTGGGTTAGACATTGTTTGGGGGAGTTCTCAGAAAAGAGACAAAGAGTGTTAGGTTTGATCTTAACTTCAAACCGGTCTTCAATGTGATCTGTCAAGGCCTTTGCACTTGTTTGTAATTGTTTTGAACTTGGATTTTGTTCTTGTTAAAGGACCATCAGCTTTGTCTTTAAGATAGATTTCTGTACTTTACCTGGATTTACCTATTATGACCTCCACAGTCTTTCTGATTTGCAGTTTGTCTGTTTTGAAAATTAAATTAGGTTGTTCTGGAGTTTGACTCTGGACTCAACACATTAACAACATGGGGCTTTTATTTTTCTAAAAACATTCCCTGTGCTTCTCTGGTTTTTCGGCTCGGTTCTTCACACCAATACATGTTCCTGTCCTACCTGTTCCTGATCTACCTGGTCCTGATCTACGTGTTCCTGACCTATACGTGTTCCTGATCTACCTGTTCCTGACCTACCTGTTTCTGATCTACCTGTTCCTGATCTACGTGTTCCTGACCTATACATGTTCCTGACCTGTACATGTTCCTGATCTACGTGTTCCTTATCTACATGTTCCTGATCTACGTGTTCCTGACCGATACATGTTCCTGACCTACCTGTTCCTGATCTACCTGGTCCTGATCTACGTGTTCCTGACCTATACGTGTTCCTGATCTACCTGTTCCTGACCTACCTGTTTCTGATCTACGTGTTCCTGATCTACGTGTTCCTGACCTATACGTGTTCCTGATCTTCGTGTTCCTTATCTACATGTTCCTGATCTACATGTTCCTGACCTACCTGTTCCTGACCGATACATGTTCCTGACCTACCTGTTCCTGACTGATACATGTTCCTGACCTGTACATGTTCCTGTCCTACCTGTTCCTGACCGATACATGTTCCTGACCTATACATGTTCCTGTCCTTCCTGTTCCTGACTGATACATGTTCCTGACCTGTACATGTTCCTGACCTATCTGTTCCTGACCGATACATGTTCCTGACCTACCTGTTCCTGACTGATACATGTTCCTGACCTGTACATGTTCCTGTCCTACCTGTTCCTGACTGATACATGTTCCTGACCGATACATGTTCCTGACCTACCTGTTCCTGACTGATACCTGTTCCTGACCGATACATGTTCCTGACCTACCTGTTCCTGACCTACCTGTTCCTGAGCGATACATGTTCCTGACCTACCTGTTCCTGACCGATACATGTTCCTGACCTACCTGTTCCTGACCGATACATGTTCCTGACCTACCTGTTCCTGATCTACGTGTTCCTGATCTACGTGTTCCTGACCTACGTGTTCCTGACCTACGTGTTCCTGACCTACCTGTTCCTGACCTGTACATGTTCCTGACCTACCTGTTCCTGACCGATACATGTTCCTGACCTACCTGTTCCTGACTGATACATGTTCCTGACTGATACATGTTCCTGACCTGTACATGTTCCTGACTGATACATGTTCCTGACCTGTACATGTTCCTGACCTACCTGTTCCTGACCGATACATGATCCTGACCTGTACATGTTCCTGACCTAGGTTTTGAAATGATCTCACTTATTTACTACTGTCCCTGACAAAGACAATGCTGGGTTAGACATTGTTTGGGGGAGTTCTCAGAAAAGAGACACAGAGTGTTAGGTTTGATCTTAACTTCAAACCGGTCTTCAATGTGATCTGTCAAGGCCTTTGCACTTGTTTGTCATTGTTTTGAACTTGGATTTTGTTCTTGTTAAAGGACCATCAGCTTTGTCTTTAAGATAGATTTCTGTACTTTACCTGGATTTACCTATTATGACCTCCACAGTCTTTCTGATTTGCAGTTTGTCTGTTTTGAAAATTAAATTAGGTTGTTCTGGAGTTTGACTCTGGACTCAACACATTAACAACATGGGGCTTTTATTTTTCTAAAAACATTCCCTGTGCTTCTCTGGTTTTTCGGCTCGGTTCTTCACACCAATACATGTTCCTGTCCTACCTGTTCCTGATCTACCTGGTCCTGATCTACGTGTTCCTGACCTATACGTGTTCCTGACCTATACGTGTTCCTGATCTACGTGTTCCTGACCTATACGTGTTCCTGATCTACGTGTTCCTGACCTATACGTGTTCCTGATCTACGTGTTCCTGACCTATACGTGTTCCTGATCTACCTGTTCCTTACCTACGTGTTCCTGACCTATACGTGTTCCTGATCTACTTGTTCCTGACCTACCTGTTTCTGATCTACCTGTTTCTGATCTACCTGTTCCTGATCTACTTGTTCCTGACCTATACGTGTTCCTGATCTACGTGTTCCTGACCTATACGTGTTCCTGATCTACGTGTTCCTGACCTATACGTGTTCCTGATCTACCTGTTCCTGACCTACGTGTTCCTGACCTATACCTGTTCCTGATCTACATGTTCCTGACCCACCGGTTCCTGACCTACGTGTTCCTGACCTACGTGTTCCTGACCGATACATGTTCCTGACCGATACATGTTCCTGACCTGTAGATGTTCCTGACCTAGGTTTTGAAATGATCTCACTTATTTACTACTGTCCCTGACAAAGACAATGCTGGGTTAGACATTGTTTGGGGGAGATCTCAGAAAAGAGACAAAGAGTGTTAGGTTTGATCTTAACTTCAAACCGGTCTTCAATGTGATCTGTCAAGGCCTTTGCACTTGTTTGTCATTGTTTTGAACTTGGATTTTGTTCTTGTTAAAGGACCATCAGCTTTGTCTTTAAGATAGATTTCTGTACTTCACCTGGATTTACCTATTATGACCTCCACAGTCTTTCTGATTTGCAGTTTGTCTGTTTTGAAAATTAAATTAGGTTGTTCTGGAGTTTGACTCTGGACTCAACACATTAACAACATGGGGCTTTTATTTTTCTAAAAACATTCCCTGTGCTTCTCTGGTTTTTCGGCTCGGTTCTTCACACCAATACATGTTCCTGTCCTACCTGTTCCTGATCTACCTGGTCCTGATCTACGTGTTCCTGACCTATACGTGTTCCTGATCTACCTTTTCCTGACCTACCTGTTTCTGATCTACCTGTTCCTGATCTACATGTTCCTGACCTACCTATTCCTGACCTACGTGTTCCTGACCTACCGGTTCCTGACCTACCTGTTTCTGATCTACCTGGTCCTGATCTACGTGTTCCTGACCTATACGTGTTCCTGATCTACGTGTTCCTGACCTACCTGTTCCTGATCTACCTGTTCCTGACCTACCTGTTTCTGATCTATACGTGTTCCTGACCTACGTGTTCCTGACCTACGTGTTCCTGACCTACGTGTTCCTGATCTACATGTTCCTGACCTACCTGTTCCTGACCTACGTGTTCCTGATCTACATGTTCCTGACCTACGTGTTCCTGACCCACCGGTTCCTGACCTATACGTGTTCCTGACCTACGTGTTCCTGATCTACATGTTCCTGACCTACCTGTTCCTGACCTACGTGTTCCTGACCTACGTGTTCCTGACCTACCTTTTCCTGACCTACCTGTTCCTGATCTACATGTTCCTGACCTACCTTTTTCTGATCTACCTGTTCCTGACCTACCTGTTCCTGACCGATACATGTTCCTGACCTACCTGTTCCTGACTGATACATGTTCCTGACCTACCTTTTCCTGACTGATACATGTTCCTGACCTACCTGTTCCTGACCGATACATGTTCCTGATCTACCTGTTCCTGACCGATACATGTTCCTGACCTACCTGTTCCTGACCGATACATGTTCCTGACCTACCTGGTCCTGACCGATACATGTTCCTGACCTACCTGTTCCTTACCTGTACATGTTCCTGACCTACCTGTTCCTGACCGATACATGTTCCTGACCTACCTGTTCCTGACCGATACATGTTCCCAACCTACCTGTTCCTGACCAATACATGTTCCTGACCTGTACATGTTCCTGACCTACCTGTTCCTGACCGATACATGTTCCTGACCTACCTGTTCCTGACCGATACATGTTCCTGACCTACATGTTCCTTACCTGTACATGTTCCTGACCTGTACATGTTCCTGACCGAGACAAGTTCCTGACCTACTTGTTCCTGACCGATACATGTTCCTGACCTTACTATTCCTGACCTGTACATGTTCCTGACCGAGACATGTTCCTGACCTACCTGTTCCTGACCTACCTGTTCCTGACCTGTACATGTTCCTGACCTACCTGTTCCTGACCGAGACATGTTCTTGACCTACCTGTTCCTGACCGATACATGTTCCTGACCTACCTGTTCCTGACCGATACATGTTCCTGACCTACCTGTTCCTGACTGATACATGTTCCTGACCGATACATGTTCCTGACCTACCTGTTCCTGACCTGTACATGTTCCTGACCTACCTGTTCCTGACCGAGACATGTTCTTGACCTACCTGTTCCTGACCGATACATGTTCCTGACCTACCTGTTCCTGACCGATACATGTTCCTGACCTACCTGTTCCTGACCGATACATGTTCCTGACCTACCTGTTCCTGACCAATACATGTTCCTGACCTGTACATGTTCCTGACCTACCTGTTCCTGACCGATACATGTTCCTGACCTACCTGTTCCTGACCGATACATGTTCCTGACCTACCTGTTCCTGACCGATACATGTTCCTGACCTACCTGTTCCTGACCGATACATGTTCCTGACCTGTACATGTTCCTGACCTACCTGTTCCTGACTGATACATGTTCCTGACCTGTACATGTTCCTGACCTACCTGTTCCTGACCGATACATGTTCCTGACCTACCTGTTCCTGACCGATACATGTTCCTGACCTACATGTTCCTTACCTGTACATGTTCCTGACCTGTACATGTTCCTGACCGAGACAAGTTCCTGACCTACTTGTTCCTGACCGATACATGTTCCTGACCTACCTGTTCCTGACCTTCCTGTTCCTGACCTGTACATGTTCCTGACCGAGACATGTTCCTGACCTACCTGTTCCTGACCTACCTGTTCCTGACCTGTACATGTTCCTGACCTACCTGTTCCTGACCGAGACATGTTCTTGACCTACCTGTTCCTGACCGATACATGTTCCTGACCTACCTGTTCCTGACCGATACATGTTCCTGACCTACCTGTTCCTGACTGATAGATGTTCCTGACCGATACATGTTCCTGACCTACCTGTTCCTGACCTGTACATGTTCCTGACCTACCTGTTCCTGACCGAGACATGTTCTTGACCTACCTGTTCCTGACCGATACATGTTCCTGACCTACCTGTTCCTTACCGATACATGTTCCTGACCTACCTGTTCCTGACCGATACATGTTCCTGACCTACCTGTTCCTGACCGATACATGTTCCTGACCTACCTGTTCCTGACCGATACATGTTCCTGACCTACCTGTTCCTGACCGATACATGTTCCTGACCTACCTGTTCCTGACCTACCTGTTCCTGACTGATACATGTTCCTGACCTGTACATGTTCCTGACCTACCTGTTCCTGACCGATACATGTTCCTGACCTGTACATGTTCCTGACCTACCTGTTCCTGACTGATCCATGTTCCTGACCTACCTGTTCCTGACCGATACATGTTCCTGACCTGTACATGTTCCTGACCTACCTGTTCCTGACTGATCCTTAGTTTCTGACCTACCTGTTCCTGACCGATACATGTTCCTGACGTACTGGTTCCTGACCGATACATGTTCCTGACCTACCTGTTTCTGATCTACCTGTTCCTGATCTACATGTTCCTGACCTACCTGTTCCTGATCTACATGTTCCTAACCTACCGGTTCCTGAGCTATACGTGTTCCTGACCTACCTGTTCCTGACCTGTACATGTTCCTGACCGACCTTTTCCTGACCAATACATGTTCCTGACCTACCTGTTCCTGACCGATACATGTTCCTGACCTACCTGTTCCTGACCTGTACATGTTCCTGACCTACCTGTTCCTGACCGATACATGCTCCTGACCTACCTGTTCCTGACCTGTACATGTTCCTGACCTACCTGTTCCTGACCGATACATGTTCCTGACCTGTACATGTTCCTGCCCTACCTGTTCCTGACCGATACATGTTCCTGACCTGTACATGTTCCTGACCTACCTGTTCCTGACCGATACATGTTCCTGACCTACCTGTTCCTGACCGATACATGTTCCTGACCTGTACATGTTCCTGACCTACCTGTTCCTGACTGATACATATTCCTGACCTGTACATGTTCCTGACCTACCTTTTCCTGACCGATACATGTTCCTGACCTACCTGTTCCTGACCGATACATGTTCCTGACCTACCTGTTCCTGACTGATACATGTTCCTGACCTACCTGTTCCTGACTGATACATATTCCTGACCTGTACATGTTCCTGACCTACCTGTTCCTGACCGATACATGTTCCTGACCTACCTGTTCCTGACCGATACATGTTCCTGACCTACCTGTTCCTGACTGATACATGTTCCTGACCTGTACATGTTCCTGACCTACCTGTTCCTGACCGATACATGTTCCTGACCTTTCTGTTCCTGACCTGTACATGTTCCTGACCTACTTGTTCCTGACTGATACATGTTCCTGACCTTTACATGTTCTTGACCTACCTGTTCCTAACCGATACATGTTCCTGACCGATACATGTTCCTGACCTTTACATGTTTTTGACCTACCTGTTCCTGACCGATACATGTTCCTGACCGATACATGTTCCTGACCTACCTGTTCCTGACCGATACATGTTCCTGATCTACCTGTTCCTGACTGATACATGTTCCTGACCTGTACATGTTCCTGACCTACCTGTTCCTGACCGATACATGTTCCTGACCTACCTGTTCCTGACCGATACATGTTCCTGACCTACCTGTTCCTGACCTGTACATGTTCCTGACCTACCTGTTCCTGACCGATACATGTTCCTGACCGATACATGTTCCTGACCTACCTGTTCCTGACCGATACATGTTCCTGACCTACCTGTTCCTGACCTGTACATGTTCCTGACCGAGACATGTTCCTGACCTACCTGTTCCTGACCGATACATGTTCCTGACCTACCGTTTCCTGACCTACCTGTTCCTGACCTGTACATGTTCCTGACCGATACATGTTCCTGACCTACCGTTTCCTGACCTACCTGTTCCTGATCTACATGTTCCTGACCTACCTGTTTCTGATCTACCTGTTCCTGACCTACCTGTTCCTGATCTACCTGTTCCTGATCTACCTGTTCCTGACCGATACATGTTCCTGACCTACCTGTTCCTGACCGATACATGTTCCTGACCTACCTTTTCCTGACCGATACATGTTCCTGACCTGTACATGTTCCTGACCTACCTGTTCCTGACCGATACATGTTCCTGATCTACCTGTTCCTGACCTGTACATGTTCCTGACCTACCTGTTCCTGACCGATACATGTTCCTGACCTACCTGTTCCTGACCGATACATGTTCCTGACCTGTACATGTTCCTGACCTACCTGTTCCTGACCGATACATGTTCCTGACCTACCTATTCCTGACTGATACATGTTCCTGACCTGTACATGTTCCTGACCTACCTGTTCCTGACCGATACATGTTCTTGACCTACCTGTTCCTGACCGATACATGTTCCTGACATGTACATGTTCCTGACCTACCTGTTCCTGACCTACCTGTTCCTGACCTGTACTTGTTCCTGACCTACCTGTTCCTGACCGATACATGTTCCTGACCTACCTGTTCCTGACTGATACATGTTCCTCACCTGTACATGTTCCTGACCTACCTGTTCCTGACCGATACATGTTCCTGACCTGTAGATGTTCCTGACCTACGTGTTCCTGACTGATCCATGTTCCTGACCTACCTGTTCCTGACCGATACATGTTCCTGACCTACTGGTTCCTGACCGATACATGTTCCTGACCTACCTGTTTCTGATCTACCTGTTCCTGACCTACCTGTTTCTGATCTACCTGTTCCTGATCTACATGTTCCTGACCTACCTGTTCCTGATCTACATGTTCCTGACCTACCTATTCCTGACCTACGTGTTCCTAACCTACCGGTTCCTGACCTATACGTGTTCCTGACCTACGTGTTCCTGACCTACCTGTTCCTGATCTACCTGTTCCTGACCTACCTGTTCCTGATCTACCTGGTCCTGATCTACTTTTTGCTGACCTATACGTGTTCCTGACCTACGTGTTCCTGACCTGTACATGTTCCTGACCTACCTGTTCCTTACCTGTACATGTTCCTGACCGATACATGTTCCTGACCTACTTGTTCCTGACTGATACATGTTCCTGACCTTTACATTTTCTTGACCTACCTGTTCCTGACCGATACATGTTCCTGACCGATACATGTTCCTGACCTACCTGTTCCTGACCTACCTGTTCCTGACCGAGACATGTTCCTGACCTACCTGTTCCTGACCGATACATGTTCCTGACCTACTTGTTCCTGACCGATAAATGTTCCTGACCTTTACATGTTCCCGACCTACCTGTTCCTGACCGATACATGTTCCTGACCGAGACATGTTCCTGACCTACCTGTTCCTGACCTGTACATGTTCCTGACCGAGACATGTTCCTGACCTACCTGTTCCTGACCGATACATGTTCCTGACCTACCTGTTCCTGACCGATACATGTTCCTGACCTGTACATGTTCCTGACCTACCTGTTCCTGACCGATACATGTTCCTGACCTACCTGTTCCTGACCGATACATGTTCCTGACCTACCTATTCCTGACTGATACATGTTCCTGACCTGTACATGTTCCTGACCTACCTGTTCCTGACCTACCTGTTCCTGACCTGTACATGTTCCTGACCTACCTGTTCCTGACCTGTACATGTTCCTGACCTACCTGTTCCTGACCGATACATGGTCCTGACCTGTAGATGTTCCTGACCTACCTGTTCCTGACTGATCCATGTTCCTGACCTACCTGTTCCTGACCGATACATGTTCCTGACCTACTGGTTCCTGACCGATACATGTTCCTGACCTACCTGTTTCTGATCTACCTGTTCCTGAACTACCTGTTTCTGATCTACCTGTTCCTGATCTACATGTTCCTGACCTACCTGTTCCTGACCGATACATGTTCCTGACCTACCTGTTCCTGACCAATACATGCTCCTGACCTGTACATGTTCCCGACCTACCTGTTCCTGACCGATACATGTTCCTGACCTGTACATGTTCCTGACCTACCTGTTCCTGACCTACCTGTTCCTGACCTGTACATGTTCCTGACCGAGACATGTTCCTGACCTACCTGTTCCTGACCGATACATGTTCCTGACCTACCTGTTCCTGACCGATACATGTTCCTGACCTACCTGTTCCTGACCGATACATGTTCCTGACCTACCTGTTCCTGACCGATACATGTTCCTGACCTACCTATTCCTGACTGATACATGTTCCTGACCTGTACATGTTCCTGACCTACCTGTTCCTGACCTACCTGTTCCTGACCTGTACATGTTCCTGACCTACCTGTTCCTGACCGATACATGTTCCTGACTGATCCATGTTCCTGACCTACCTGTTCCTGACCGATACATGTTCCTGACCTACTGGTTCCTGACCGATACATGTTCCTGACCTACCTGTTTCTGATCTACCTGTTCCTGACCTACCTGTTTCTGATCTACCTGTTCCTGATCTACATGTTCCTGACCTACCTGTTCCTGATCTACATGTTCCTGACCTACCTATTCCTGACCTACGTGTTCCTAACCTACCGGTTCCTGACCTATACGTGTTCCTGACCTACGTGTTCCTGACCTACCTGTTCCTGATCTACCTGTTCCTAACCTACCTGTTCCTGATCTACCTGGTCCTGATCTACTTTTTGCTGACCTATACGTGTTCCTGACCTACGTGTTCCTGACCTGTACATGTTCCTGACCTACCTGTTCCTTACCTGTACATGTTCCTGACCGATACATGTTCCTGACCTACTTGTTCCTGACTGATACATGTTCCTGACCTTTACATGTTCTTGACCTACCTGTTCCTGACCGAGACATGTTCCTGACCTACCTGTTCCTGACCGATACATGTTCCTGACCTACTTGTTCCTGACCGATAAATGTTCCTGACCTTTACATGTTCCCGACCTACCTGTTCCTGACCGATACATGTTCCTGACCTACCTGTTCCTGACCTACCTGTTCCTGACCTGTACATGTTCCTGACCGAGACATGTTCCTGACCTACCTGTTCCTGACCGATACATGTTCCTGACCTACCTGTTCCTGACCTACCTGTTCCTGACCGAGACATGTTCCTGACCTACCTGTTCCTGACCGAGACATGTTCCTCACCTACCTGTTCCTGACCGATACATGTTCCTGACCTACTTGTTCCTGACCGATAAATGTTCCTGACCTTTACATGTTCCCGACCTACCTGTTCCTGACCGATACATGTTCCTGACCTACCTGTTCCTGACCTACCTGTTCCTGACCGATACATGTTCCTGACCTACTTGTTCCTGACCGATACATGTTCCTGACCTGTACATGTTCCTGACCTACCTGTTCCTGACCGATACATGTTCCTGACCTACCTGTTCCTGACCGATACATGTTCCTGACCTACCTATTCCTGACTGATACATGTTCCTGACCTGTACATGTTCCTGACCTACCTGTTCCTAACCTACCTGTTCCTGATCTACCTGGTCCTGATCTACTTTTTGCTGACCTATACGTGTTCCTGACCTACGTGTTCCTGACCTGTACATGTTCCTGACCTACCTGTTCCTTACCTGTACATGTTCCTGACCGATACATGTTCCTGACCTACTTGTTCCTGACTGATACATGTTCCTGACCTTTACATGTTCTTGACCTACCTGTTCCTGACCGAGACATGTTCCTGACCTACCTGTTCCTGACCGATACATGTTCCTGACCTACTTGTTCCTGACCGATAAATGTTCCTGACCTTTACATGTTCCCGACCTACCTGTTCCTGACCGATACATGTTCCTGACCTACCTGTTCCTGACCTACCTGTTCCTGACCTGTACATGTTCCTGACCGAGACATGTTCCTGACCTACCTGTTCCTGACCGATACATGTTCCTGACCTACCTGTTCCTGACCTACCTGTTCCTGACCGAGACATGTTCCTGACCTACCTGTTCCTGACCGAGACATGTTCCTCACCTACCTGTTCCTGACCGATACATGTTCCTGACCTACTTGTTCCTGACCGATAAATGTTCCTGACCTTTACATGTTCCCGACCTACCTGTTCCTGACCGATACATGTTCCTGACCTACCTGTTCCTGACCTACCTGTTCCTGACCGATACATGTTCCTGACCTACTTGTTCCTGACCGATACATGTTCCTGACCTGTACATGTTCCTGACCTACCTGTTCCTGACCGATACATGTTCCTGACCTACCTGTTCCTGACCGATACATGTTCCTGACCTACCTATTCCTGACTGATACATGTTCCTGACCTGTACATGTTCCTGACCTACCTGTTCCTGACCTACCTGTTCCTGACCTGTACATGTTCCTGACCTACCTGTTCCTGACCTGTACATGTTCCTGACCTACCTGTTCCTGACTGATACATGTTCCTGACCTGTACATGTTCCTGACCTACCTGTTCCTGACCGATACATGGTCCTGACCTGTAGATGTTCCTGACCTACCTGTTCCTGACTGATCCATGTTCCTGACCTACCTGTTCCTGACCGATACATGTTCCTGACCTACTGGTTCCTGACCGATACATGTTCCTGACCTACCTGTTTCTGATCTACCTTTTCCTGAACTACCTGTTTCTGATCTACCTGTTCCTGATCTACATGTTCCTGAGCTACCTGTTCCTGACCGATACATGTTCCTGACCTACCTGTTCCTGACCAATACATGCTCCTGACCTGTACATGTTCCCGACCTACCTGTTCCTGACCGATACATGTTCCTGACCTGTACATGTTCCTGACCTACCTGTTCCTGACCTACCTGTTCCTGACCTGTACATGTTCCTGACCGAGACATGTTCCTGACCTACCTGTTCCTGACCGATACATGTTCCTGACCTACCTGTTCCTGACCGATACATGTTCCTGACCTACCTGTTCCTGACCGATACATGTTCCTGACCTACCTGTTCCTGACCGATACATGTTCCTGACCTACCTATTCCTGACTGATACATGTTCCTGACCTGTACATGTTCCTGACCTACCTGTTCCTGACCTACCTTTTCCTGACCTGTACATGTTCCTGACCTACCTGTTCCTGACCGATACATGTTCCTGACTGATCCATGTTCCTGACCTACCTGTTCCTGACCGATACATGTTCCTGACCTACTGGTTCCTGACCGATACATGTTCCTGACCTACCTGTTTCTGATCTACCTGTTCCTGACCTACCTGTTTCTGATCTACCTGTTCCTGATCTACATGTTCCTGACCTACCTGTTCCTGATCTACATGTTCCTGACCTACCTATTCCTGACCTACGTGTTCCTAACCTACCGGTTCCTGACCTATACGTGTTCCTGACCTACGTGTTCCTGACCTACCTGTTCCTGATCTACCTGTTCCTGACCTACCTGTTCCTGATCTACCTGGTCCTGATCTACTTTTTGCTGACCTATACGTGTTCCTGACCTACGTGTTCCTGACCTGTACATGTTCCTGACCTACATGTTCCTTACCTGTACATGTTCCTGACCGATACATGTTCCTGACCTACTTGTTCCTGACTGATACATGTTCCTGACCTTTACATGTTCTTGACCTACCTGTTCCTGACCGATACATGTTCCTGACCGATACATGTTCCTGACCTACCTGTTCCTGACCGATACATGTTCCTGACCTACCTGTTCCTGACCTACCTGTTCCTGACCGAGACATGTTCCTGACCTACCTGTTCCTGACCGATACATGTTCCTGACCTACTTGTTCCTGACCGATAAATGTTCCTGACCTTTACATGTTCCCGACCTACCTGTTCCTGACCGATACATGTTCCTGACCTACCTGTTCCTGACCTACCTGTTCCTGACCTGTACATGTTCCTGACCGAGACATGTTCCTGACCTACCTGTTCCTGACCGATACATGTTCCTGACCTACCTGTTCCTGACCTACCTGTTCCTGACCGAGACATGTTCCTGACCTACCTGTTCCTGACCGAGACATGTTCCTGACCTACCTGTTCCTGACCGATAAATGTTCCTGACCTTTACATGTTCCCGACCTACCTGTTCCTGACCGATACATGTTCCTGACCTACCTGTTCCTGACCTACCTGTTCCTGACCGAAACATGTTCCTGACCTACTTGTTCCTGACCGATAAATGTTCCTGACCTTTACATGTTCCCGACCTACCTGTTCCTGACCGATACATGTTCCTGACCTACCTGTTCCTGACCTACCTGTTCCTGACCGATACATGTTCCTGACCTACTTGTTCCTGACCGATACATGTTCCTGACCTGTACATGTTCCTGACCTACCTGTTCCTGACCGATACATGTTCCTGACCTACCTGTTCCTGACCAATACATGTTCCTGACCTACCTATTCCTGACTGATACATGTTCCTGACCTGTACATGTTCCTGACCTACCTGTTCCTGACGTACCTGTTCCTGACCTGTACATGTTCCTGACCTACCTGTTCCTGACCGATACATGTTCCTGACCTACCTGTTCCTGACCGATACATGTTCCTGACCTGTAGATGTTCCTGACCTACCTGTTCCTGACTGATCCATGTTCCTGACCTACCTGTTCCTGACCGATACATGTTCCTGACCTACTGGTTCCTGACCGATACATGTTCCTGACCTACCTGTTTCTGATCTACCTGTTCCTTACCTACCTGTTTCTGATCTACCTGTTCCTGATCTACATGTTCCTGACCTACCTGTTCCTGACCGATACATGTTCCTGACCTACCTGTTACTTACTGATACATGTTCCCGACCTACCTGTTCCTGACCGATACATGTTCCTGACCTACCTGTTACTTACTGATACATGTTCCTGACCTACCTGTTCCTGACCGAGACATGTTCCTGACCTACCTGTTCCTGACCGATACATGTTCCTGACCTACCTGTTCCTGACCGATACATGTTCCTGACCTACCTGTTCCTGACCGATACATGTTCCTGACCTACCTATTCCTGACTGATACATGTTCCTGACCTGTACATGTTCCTGACCTACCTGTTCCTGACCTACCTGTTCCTGACCTGTACATGTTCCTGACCTACCTGTTCCTGACCGATACATGTTCCTGACTGATCCATGTTCCTGACTGATACATGTTCCTGACCTGTACATGTTCCTGACATACCTGTTCCTGACCGATACATGTTCCTGACCTACCTGTTTCTGATCTACCTGTTCCTGACCTACCTGTTTCTGATCTACCTGTTCCTGATCTACATGTTCCTGACCTACCTGTTCCTGATCTACATGTTCCTGACCTACCTATTCCTGACCTACATGTTCCTAACCTACCGGTTCCTGACCTATACGTGTTCCTGACCTACGTGTTCCTGATCTACCTGTTCCTGACCTACCTGTTCCTGATCTACCTGGTCCTGATCTACTTTTTGCTGACCTATACGTGTTCCTGACCTACGTGTTACTGACCTGTACATGTTCCTGACCTACCTGTTCCTTACCTGTACATGTTCCTGACCGATACATGTTCCTGACCTACTTGTTCCTGACTGATACATGTTCCTGACCTTTACATGTTCTTGACCTACCTGTTCCTGACCGATACATGTTCCTGACCGATACATGTTCCTGACCTACCTGTTCCTGACCGATACATGTTCCTGACCTACCTGTTTCTGACTGATACATGTTCCTGACCTGTACATGTTCCTGACCTACCTGTTCCTGACCGATACATGTTCCTGACCTACTTGTTCCTGACCGATAAATGTTCCTGACCTTTACATGTTCCTGACCGATACATGTTCCTGACCTTTACATGTTCCTGACCGATACATGTTCCTGACCTACCTGTTCCTGACCGATACATGTTCCTGACCTACTTGTTCCTGACCGATAAATGTTCCTGACCTTTACATGTTCCTGACCGATAAATGTTCCTGACCTTTACATGTTCCTGACCGATACATGTTCCTGACCTACCTGTTCCTGACCGATACATGTTCCTGACCGATACATGTTCCTGACCTACCTGTTCCTGACCGATACATGTTCCTGACCTACTTGTTCCTGACCGATAAATGTTCCTGACCTTTACATGTTCCCGACCTACCTGTTCCTGACCGATACATGTTCCTGACCTACCTGTTCCTGACCTACCTGTTCCTGACCTGTACATGTTCCTGACCTACCTGTTCCTGACCTTTACATGTTCCCGACCTACCTGTTCCTGACCGATACATGTTCCTGACCTACCTGTTCCCGACCTACCTGTTCCTGACCGATACATGTTCCTGACCTACCTGTTCCTGACCTACCTGTTCCTGACCTGTACATGTTCCTGACCGAGACATGTTCCTGACCTACCTGTTCGTGACCGATACATGTTCCTGACCTACCTGTTCCTGACCTACCTGTTCCTGACCGAGACATGTTCCTGACCTACCTGTTCCTGACCGAGACATGTTCCTGACCTACCTGTTCCTGACCGATACATGTTCCTGACCTACTTGTTCCTGACCGATAAATGTTCCTGACATTTACATGTTCCCGACCTACCTGTTCCTGACCGATACATGTTCCTGACCTACCTGTTCCTGACCTACCTGTTCCTGACCGATACATGTTCCTGACCTACCTGTTCCTGACCGATACATGTTCCTGACCTGTACATGTTCCTGACTGATACATGTTCCTGACCTACTTGTTCCTGACCGATAAATGTTCCTGACCTTTACATGTTCCCGACCTACCTATTCCTGACTGATACATGTTCCTGACCTGTACATGTTCCTGACCTACCTGTTCCTGACCTACCTGTTCCTGACCTGTACATGTTCCTGACCTACCTGTTCCTGACCGATACATGTTCCTGACCTACCTGTTCCTGACTGATACATGTTCCTGACCTGTACATGTTCCTGACCTACCTGTTCCTGACCGATACATGTTCCTGACCTGTAGATGTTCCTGACCTACCTGTTCCTGACTGATCCATGTTCCTGACCTACCTTTTCCTGACCGATACATGTTCCTGACCTACTGGTTCCTGACCGATACATGTTCCTGAACTACCTGTTTCTGATCTACCTGTTCCTGACCTACCTGTTTCTGATCTACCTGTTCCTGATCTACATGTTCCTGACCTACCTGTTCCTGACCGATACATGTTCCTGACCTACCTGTTACTTACTGATACATGTTCCTGACCTACCTGTTCCTGACCGATACATGCTCCTGACCTGTAGATGTTCCCGACCTACCTGTTCCTGACCGATACATGTTCCTGACCTACCTGTTCCTGACCTACCTGTTCCTGACCTGTACATGTTCCTGACCGAGACATGTTCCTGACCTACCTGTTCCTGACCGATACATGTTCCTGACCTACCTGTTCCTGACCGATACATGTTCCTGACCTACCTGTTCCTGACCGATACATGTTCCTGACCTACCTGTTCCTGACCGATACATGTTCCTGACCTACCTGTTCCTGACTGATACATGTTCCTGACCTGTACATGTTCCTGACCTACCTGTTCCTGACCTACCTGTTCCTGACCTGTACATGTTCCTGACCTACCTGTTCCTGACCGATACATGTTCCTGACCTACCTGTTCCTGACTGATACATGTTCCTGACCTGTACATGTTCCTGACCTACCTGTTCCTGACCGATACATGTTCCTGATCTACTGGTTCCTGACCGATACATGTTCCTGACCTACCTGTTTCTGATCTACCTGTTCCTGACCTACCTGTTTCTGATCTACCTGTTCCTGATCTACATGTTCCTGACCTACCTGTTCCTGACCGATACATGTTCCTGACCTACCTGTTACTTACTGATACATGTTCCTGACCTACCTGTTCCTGATCGATACATGCTCCTGACCAGTACATGTTCCTGACCTACCTGTTCCTGATCTACCTTTTCCTGACCTACCTGTTCCTGATCTACATGTTCCTGACCTGTACATGTTCCTGACCTACCTGTTCCTGACCGATACATGTTCCTGACCTGTAGATGTTCCTGACCTACCTGTTCCTGACCGATACATGTTCCTGACCTACCTGTTCCTGACCGATACATGTTCCTGACCTACCTGTTCCTGACCGATACATGTTCCTGACCTACCTATTCCTGACTGATACATGTTCCTGACCTGTACATGTTCCTGACCTACCTGTTCCTGACCTACCTGTTCCTGACCTGTACATGTTCCTGACCTACCTGTTCCTGACCGATACATGTTCCTGACTGATCCATGTTCCTGACTGATACATGTTCCTGACCTGTACATGTTCCTGACCTACCTGTTCCTGACCGATACATGTTCCTGACCTACCTGTTTCTGATCTACCTGTTCCTGACCTACCTGTTTCTGATCTACCTGTTCCTGATCTACATGTTCCTGACCTACCTGTTCCTGATCTACATGTTCCTGACCTACCTATTCCTGACCTACATGTTCCTAACCTACCGGTTCCTGACCTATACGTGTTCCTGACCTACGTGTTCCTGACCTACCTGTTCCTGATCTACCTGTTCCTGACCTACCTGTTCCTGATCTACCTGGTCCTGATCTACTTTTTGCTGACCTATACGTGTTCCTGACCTACGTGTTACTGACCTGTACATGTTCCTGACCTACCTGTTCCTTACCTGTACATGTTCCTGACCGATACATGTTCCTGACCTACTTGTTCCTGACTGATACATGTTCCTGACCTTTACATGTTCTTGACCTACCTGTTCCTGACCGATACATGTTCCTGACCGATACATGTTCCTGACCTACCTGTTCCTGACCGATACATGTTCCTGACCTACCTGTTTCTGACTGATACATGTTCCTGACCTGTACATGTTCCTGACCTACCTGTTCCTGACCGATACATGTTCCTGACCTACTTGTTCCTGACCGATAAATGTTCCTGACCTTTACATGTTCCTGACCGATACATGTTCCTGACCTTTACATGTTCCTGACCGATACATGTTCCTGACCTACCTGTTCCTGACCGATACATGTTCCTGACCTACTTGTTCCTGACCGATAAATGTTCCTGACCTTTACATGTTCCTGACCGATAAATGTTCCTGACCTTTACATGTTCCTGACCGATACATGTTCCTGACCTACCTGTTCCTGACCGATACATGTTCCTGACCGATACATGTTCCTGACCTACCTGTTCCTGACCGATACATGTTCCTGACCTACTTGTTCCTGACCGATAAATGTTCCTGACCTTTACATGTTCCCGACCTACCTGTTCCTGACCGATACATGTTCCTGACCTACCTGTTCCTGACCTACCTGTTCCTGACCTGTACATGTTCCTGACCGAGACATGTTCCTGACCTACCTGTTCGTGACCGATACATGTTCCTGACCTACCTGTTCCTGACCTACCTGTTCCTGACCGAGACATGTTCCTGACCTACCTGTTCCTGACCGAGACATGTTCCTGACCTACCTGTTCCTGACCGATACATGTTCCTGACCTACTTGTTCCTGACCGATAAATGTTCCTGACATTTACATGTTCCCGACCTACCTGTTCCTGACCGATACATGTTCCTGACCTACCTGTTCCTGACCTACCTGTTCCTGACCGATACATGTTCCTGACCTACCTGTTCCTGACCGATACATGTTCCTGACCTGTACATGTTCCTGACTGATACATGTTCCTGACCTACTGGTTCCTGACCGATACATGTTCCTGACCTACCTGTTTCTGATCTACCTGTTCCTGACCTACCTGTTTCTCATCTACCTGTTCCTGATCTACATGTTCCTGACCTACCTGTTCCTGACCGATACATGTTCCTGACCTACCTGTTACTTACTGATACATGTTCCTGACCTACCTGTTCCTGACCGATACATGCTCCTGACCTGTACATGTTCCTGACCTACCTGTTCCTGATCTACCTTTTCCTGACCTACCTGTTCCTGATCTACATGTTCCTGACCTACCTGTTCCTGACTGATACATGTTCCTGACCTACGTGTTCCTGACCTACCTTTTCCTGACCTACCTGTTCCTGATCTACATGTTCCTGACCTACCTGTTTCTGATCTACCAGTTCCTGACCTACCTTTTCCTGACCTACCTGTTCCTTATCTACCTGTTCCTGACCGATAAATGTTCCTGACCTACCTGTTCCTGACTGATACATGTTCCTGACCTACCTGTTCCTGATCTACCTCTTCCTGATCTACTTGTTCCTGACCTATACGTGTTCCTGACCTACCTTTTCCTGACCTACCTGTTCCTGATCTACATGTTCCTGACCTACCTGTTTCTGATCTACCTGTTCCTGACCTACCTGTTCCTGATCTACCTGTTCCTGATCTACCTGTTCCTGACCGATACATGTTCCTGACCTACCTTTTCCTGACTGATACATGTTCCTGACCTACCTGTTCCTGACCGATACATG
This sequence comes from Telmatherina bonti, assembly GCF_933228915.1. Taxonomy (NCBI): domain Eukaryota; kingdom Metazoa; phylum Chordata; class Actinopteri; order Atheriniformes; family Telmatherinidae; genus Telmatherina; species Telmatherina bonti. The sequence continues at coordinate 1,942,539 of NC_136622.1, read as the reverse complement.
TTCCTGACCTGTACATGTTCCTGACCTACCTGTTCCTGACCTGTACACCTTCCTTATCTACCTGTTCCTGACCATTACATGTTTCTGACCTACCTGTTCCTGATCTGTACATGTTCCTGACCGACCTTTTCCTGACCAATACATGTTCCTGACCTACCTGTTCCTGACCGATACATGTTCCTGACCTGTACATGTTCCTGACCTACCTGTTCCTGACCTGTACACCTTCCTTATCTACCTGTTCCTGACCATTACATGTTTCTGACCTACCTGTTCCTGACCGATACATGTTCCTGACCTACCTGTTCCTGACCGATACATGTTCCTGACCTGTACATGTTCCTGACCTACCTGTTCCTGACCGATACATGTTCCTGACCTACCTGTTCCTGACCGATACATGTTCCTGACCTACCTGTTCCTGACTGATACATGTTCCTGACCTGTACATGTTCCTCACCTATCTGTTCCTGACCGATACATGTTCCTGACCTGTAGATGTTTCTGACCTACCTGTTCCTGACTGATCCATGTTCCTGACCTACCTTTTCCTGACCGATACATGTTCCTGACCTACTGGTTCCTGACCGATACATGTTCCTGACCTACCTGTTTCTGATCTACCTGTTCCTGACCTACCTGTTTCTGATCTACCTGTTCCTGATCTACATGTTCCTGACCTACCTGTTCCTGACCGATACATGTTCCTGACCTACCTGTTCCTTACTGATACATGTTCCTGACCTACCTGTTCCTGACCGATACATGCTCCTGACCTGTACATGTTCCTGACCTACCTGTTCCTGACCGATACATGTTCCTGACCTACTGGTTCCTTACCGATACATGTTCCTGACCTACCTGTTTCTGATCTACCTGTTCCTGACCTACCTGTTTCTGATCTACCTGTTCCTGATCTACATGTTCCTGACCTACCTGTTCCTGATCTACATGTTCCTGACCTACCTATTCCTGACCTACGTGTTCCTAACCTACCGGTTCCTGACCTATACGTGTTCCTGACCTACCTGTTCCTGACCTACCTGTTCCTGATCTACCTGGTCCTGATCTACTTGTTCCTGACCTATACATGTTCCTGACCTACCTGTTCCTGATCTACATGTTCCTGACCTACCTGTTCCTGACCTACCTGTTCCTGATCTACCTGTTCCTGACCGATAAATGTTCCTGACCTACCTGTTTCTGATCTACCTGTTCCTGACCTACCTGTTCCTGACCTACCTGTTCCTGATCTACCTGTTCCTGACCGATAAATGTTCCTGACCTACCAATTCCTGACTGATACATGTTCCTGATCTACCTGTTCCTGATCTACCTGTTCCTGATCTACCTGTTCCTGACCGATACATGTTCCTGACCTACCTGTACCTGACCTACCTGTTCCTGACCTGTACATGTTCCTGACCGAGACATGTTCCTGACCTACCTTTTCCTGAGCTACCTGTTTCTGATCTACCTGTTCCTGACCTACCTGTTCCTGATCTACCTGTTCCTGATCTACCTGTTCCTGACCGATACATGTTCCTGACCTACCTGTTCCTGACCGATACATGTTCCTGACCTACTTGTTCCTGACCGATACATGTTCCTGACCTGTACATGTTCCTGACCTACCTGTTCCTGACCTGTACATCTTCCTGATCTACCTGTTCCTGACCGTTACATGTTTCTGACCTACCTGTTCCTGACCTGTACATGTTCCTGACCGAGACATGTTCCTGACTTACCTGTTCCTGACCGATACATGTTCCTGACCTACCGTTTCCTGACCTACCTGTTCCTGACCTGTACATGTTCCTGACCGATACATGTTCCTGACCTACCGTTTCCTGACCTACCTGTTCCTGATCTACATGTTCCTGACCTACCTGTTTCTGATCTACCTGTTCCTGACCTACCTGTTCCTGATCTACCTGTTCCTGATCTACCTGTTCCTGACCGATACATGTTCCTGACCTACCTGTTCCTGACCGATACATGTTCCTGACCTACCTGTTCCTGACCGATACATGTTCCTGACCTGTACATGTTCCTGACCTACCTGTTCCTGACCGATACATGTTCCTGATCTACCTGTTCCTGACCTGTACATGTTCCTGACCTACCTGTTCCTGACCGATACATGTTCCTGACCTACCTGTTCCTGACCGATACATGTTCCTGACCTGTACATGTTCCTGACCTACCTGTTCCTGACCGATACATGTTCCTGACCTACCTATTCCTGACTGATACATGTTCCTGACCTGTACATGTTCCTGACCTACCTGTTCCTGACCGATACATGTTCTTGACCTACCTGTTCCTGACCGATACATGTTCCTGACATGTACATGTTCCTGACCTACCTGTTCCTGACCTACCTGTTCCTGACCTGTACTTGTTCCTGACCTACCTGTTCCTGACCGATACATGTTCCTGACCTACCTGTTCCTGACTGATACATGTTCCTGACCTGTACATGTTCCTGACCTACCTGTTCCTGACCGATACATGTTCCTGACCTGTAGATGTTCCTGACCTACGTGTTCCTGACTGATCCATGTTCCTGACCTACCTGTTCCTGACCGATACATGTTCCTGACCTACTGGTTCCTGACCGATACATGTTCCTGACCTACCTTTTTCTGATCTACCTGTTCCTGACCTACCTGTTTCTGATCTACCTGTTCCTGATCTACATGTTCCTGACCTACCTGTTCCTGATCTACATGTTCCTGACCTACCTATTCCTGACCTACGTGTTCCTAACCTACCGGTTCCTGACCTATACGTGTTCCTGACCTACGTGTTCCTGACCTACCTGTTCCTGATCTACCTGTTCCTGACCTACCTGTTCCTGATCTACCTGGTCCTGATCTACTTTTTGCTGACCTATACGTGTTCCTGACCTACGTGTTCCTGACCTGTACATGTTCCTGACCGATACATGTTCCTGACCTACTTGTTCCTGACTGATACATGTTCCTGACCTTTACATTTTCTTGACCTACCAGTTCCTGACCGATACATGTTCCTGACCGATACATGTTCCTGACCTACCTGTTCCTGACCGATACATGTTCCTGACCGATACATGTTCCTGACCTACCTGTTCCTGACCGAGACATGTTCCTGACCTACCTGTTCCTGACCGATACATGTTCCTGACCTACTTGTTCCTGACCGATAAATGTTCCTGACCTTTACATGTTCCCGACCTACCTGTTCCTGACCGATACATGTTCCTGACCGAGACATGTTCCTGACCTACCTGTTCCTGACCTACCTGTTCCTGACCTGTACATGTTCCTGACCGAGACATGTTCCTGACCTACCTGTTCCTGACCGATACATGTTCCTGACCTACCTGTTCCTGACCGATACATGTTCCTGACCTGTACATGTTCCTGACCTACCTGTTCCTGACCGATACATTTTCCTGACCTACCTGTTCCTGACCGATACATGTTCCTGACCTACCTATTCCTGACTGATACATGTTCCTGACCTGTACATGTTCCTGACCTACCTGTTCCTGACCTACCTGTTCCTGACCTGTACATGTTCCTGACCTACCTGTTCCTGACTGATACATGTTCCTGACCTGTACATGTTCCTGACCTACCTGTTCCTGACCTGTACATGTTCCTGACCTACCTGTTCCTGACTGATACATGTTCCTGACCTGTACATGTTCCTGACCTACCTGTTCCTGACCTATACATGTTCCTGACCTACCTGTTCCTGATCTACATGTTCCTGACCTACCTGTTCCTGACCTACCTGTTCCTGATCTACCTGTTCCTGACCGATAAATGTTCCTGACCTACCTGTTTCTGATCTACCTGTTCCTGACCTACCTGTTCCTGACCTACCTGTTCCTGATCTACCTGTTCCTGACCGATAAATGTTCCTGACCTACCAATTCCTGACTGATACATGTTCCTGATCTACCTGTTCCTGATCTACCTGTTCCTGATCTACCTGTTCCTGACCGATACATGTTCCTGACCTACCTGTACCTGACCTACCTGTTCCTGACCTGTACATGTTCCTGACCGAGACATGTTCCTGACCTACCTTTTCCTGAGCTACCTGTTTCTGATCTACCTGTTCCTGACCTACCTGTTCCTGATCTACCTGTTCCTGATCTACCTGTTCCTGACCGATACATGTTCCTGACCTACCTGTTCCTGACCGATACATGTTCCTGACCTACTTGTTCCTGACCGATACATGTTCCTGACCTGTACATGTTCCTGACCTACCTGTTCCTGACCTGTACATCTTCCTGATCTACCTGTTCCTGACCGTTACATGTTTCTGACCTACCTGTTCCTGACCTGTACATGTTCCTGACCGAGACATGTTCCTGACTTACCTGTTCCTGACCGATACATGTTCCTGACCTACCGTTTCCTGACCTACCTGTTCCTGACCTGTACATGTTCCTGACCGATACATGTTCCTGACCTACCGTTTCCTGACCTACCTGTTCCTGATCTACATGTTCCTGACCTACCTGTTTCTGATCTACCTGTTCCTGACCTACCTGTTCCTGATCTACCTGTTCCTGATCTACCTGTTCCTGACCGATACATGTTCCTGACCTACCTGTTCCTGACCGATACATGTTCCTGACCTACCTGTTCCTGACCGATACATGTTCCTGACCTGTACATGTTCCTGACCTACCTGTTCCTGACCGATACATGTTCCTGATCTACCTGTTCCTGACCTGTACATGTTCCTGACCTACCTGTTCCTGACCGATACATGTTCCTGACCTACCTGTTCCTGACCGATACATGTTCCTGACCTGTACATGTTCCTGACCTACCTGTTCCTGACCGATACATGTTCCTGACCTACCTATTCCTGACTGATACATGTTCCTGACCTGTACATGTTCCTGACCTACCTGTTCCTGACCGATACATGTTCTTGACCTACCTGTTCCTGACCGATACATGTTCCTGACATGTACATGTTCCTGACCTACCTGTTCCTGACCTACCTGTTCCTGACCTGTACTTGTTCCTGACCTACCTGTTCCTGACCGATACATGTTCCTGACCTACCTGTTCCTGACTGATACATGTTCCTGACCTGTACATGTTCCTGACCTACCTGTTCCTGACCGATACATGTTCCTGACCTGTAGATGTTCCTGACCTACGTGTTCCTGACTGATCCATGTTCCTGACCTACCTGTTCCTGACCGATACATGTTCCTGACCTACTGGTTCCTGACCGATACATGTTCCTGACCTACCTTTTTCTGATCTACCTGTTCCTGACCTACCTGTTTCTGATCTACCTGTTCCTGATCTACATGTTCCTGACCTACCTGTTCCTGATCTACATGTTCCTGACCTACCTATTCCTGACCTACGTGTTCCTAACCTACCGGTTCCTGACCTATACGTGTTCCTGACCTACGTGTTCCTGACCTACCTGTTCCTGATCTACCTGTTCCTGACCTACCTGTTCCTGATCTACCTGGTCCTGATCTACTTTTTGCTGACCTATACGTGTTCCTGACCTACGTGTTCCTGACCTGTACATGTTCCTGACCGATACATGTTCCTGACCTACTTGTTCCTGACTGATACATGTTCCTGACCTTTACATTTTCTTGACCTACCAGTTCCTGACCGATACATGTTCCTGACCGATACATGTTCCTGACCTACCTGTTCCTGACCGATACATGTTCCTGACCGATACATGTTCCTGACCTACCTGTTCCTGACCGAGACATGTTCCTGACCTACCTGTTCCTGACCGATACATGTTCCTGACCTACTTGTTCCTGACCGATAAATGTTCCTGACCGAGACATGTTCCTGACCTACCTGTTCCTGACCGATACATGTTCCTGACCGAGACATGTTCCTGACCTACCTGTTCCTGACCTACCTGTTCCTGACCTGTACATGTTCCTGACCGAGACATGTTCCTGACCTACCTGTTCCTGACCGATACATGTTCCTGACCTACCTGTTCCTGACCGATACATGTTCCTGACCTGTACATGTTCCTGACCTACCTGTTCCTGACCGATACATGTTCCTGACCTACCTGTTCCTGACCGATGCATGTTCCTGACCTACCTATTCCTGACTGATACATGTTCCTGACCTGTACATGTTCCTGACCTACCTGTTCCTGACCTGTACATGTTCCTGACCTACCTGTTCCTGACTGATACATGTTCCTGACCTGTACATGTTCCTGACCTACCTGTTCCTGACCTGTACATGTTCCTGACCTACCTGTTCCTGACTGATACATGTTCCTGACCTGTACATGTTCCTGACCTACCTGTTCCTGACCGATACATGGTCCTGACCTGTAGATGTTCCTGACCTACCTGTTCCTGACTGATCCATGTTCCTGACCTACCTGTTCCTGACTGATACATGTTCCTGACCTACTGGTTATTGACCGATACATGTTCCTGACCTACCTGTTTCTGATCTACCTGTTCCTGAACTACCTGTTTCTGATCTACCTGTTCCTGATCTACATGTTCCTGACCTACCTGTTCCTGACCGATACATGTTCCTGACCTACCTGTTACTTACTGATACATGTTCCTGACCTACCTGTTCCTGACCAATACATGCTCCTGACCTGTACATGTTCCCGACCTACCTGTTCCTGACCGATACATGTTCCTGACCTGTACATGTTCCTGACCTACCTGTTCCTGACCTACCTGTTCCTGACCTACCTGTTCCTGACCTGTACATGTTCCTGACCGAGACATGTTCCTGACCTACCTGTTCCTGACCGATACATGTTCCTGACCTACCTGTTCCTGACCGATACATGTTCCTGACCTACCTGTTCCTGACCGATACATGTTCCTGACCTACCTGTTCCTGACCGATACATGTTCCTGACCTACCTATTCCTGACTGATACATGTTCCTGACCTGTACATGTTCCTGACCTACCTGTTCCTGACCTACCTGTTCCTGACCTGTACATGTTCCTGACCTACCTGTTCCTGACCGATACATGTTCCTGACTGATCCATGTTCCTGACCTACCTGTTCCTGACCGATACATGTTCCTGACCTACTGGTTCCTGACCGATACATGTTCCTGACCTACCTGTTTCTGATCTACCTGTTCCTGACCTACCTGTTTCTGATCTACCTGTTCCTGATCTACATGTTCCTGACCTACCTGTTCCTGATCTACATGTTCCTGACCTACCTATTCCTGACCTACGTGTTCCTAACCTACCGGTTCCTGACCTATACGTGTTCCTGACCTACGTGTTCCTGACCTACCTGTTCCTGATCTACCTGTTCCTGACCTACCTGTTCCTGATCTACCTGGTCCTGATCTACTTTTTGCTGACCTATACGTGTTCCTGACCTACGTGTTCCTGACCTGTACATGTTCCTGACCTACCTGTTCCTTACCTGTACATGTTCCTGACCGATACATGTTCCTGACCTACTTGTTCCTGACTGATACATGTTCCTGACCTTTACATGTTCTTGACCTACCTGTTCCTGACCGATACATGTTCCTGACCGATACATGTTCCTGACCTACCTGTTCCTGACCGATACATGTTCCTGACCTACCTGTTCCTGACCTACCTGTTCCTGACCGAGACATGTTCCTGACCTACCTGTTCCTGACCGATACATGTTCCTGACCTACTTGTTCCTGACCGATAAATGTTCCTGACCTTTACATGTTCCCGACCTACCTGTTCCTGACCGATACATGTTCCTGACCTACCTGTTCCTGACCTACCTGTTCCTGACCTGTACATGTTCCTGACCGAGACATGTTCCTGACCTACCTGTTCCTGACCGATACATGTTCCTGACCTACCTGTTCCTGACCTACCTGTTCCTGACCGAGACATGTTCCTGACCTACCTGTTCCTGACCGAGACATGTTCCTGACCTACCTGTTCCTGACCGATACATGTTCCTGACCTACTTGTTCCTGACCGATAAATGTTCCTGACCTTTACATGTTCCCGACCTACCTGTTCCTGACCGATACATGTTCCTGACCTACCTGTTCCTGACCTACCTGTTCCTGACCGATACATGTTCCTGACCTACTTGTTCCTGACCGATACATGTTCCTGACCTGTACATGTTCCTGACCTACCTGTTCCTGACCGATACATGTTCCTGACCTACCTGTTCCTGACCAATACATGTTCCTGACCTACCTATTCCTGACTGATACATGTTCCTGACCTGTACATGTTCCTGACCTACCTGTTCCTGACGTACCTGTTCCTGACCTGTACATGTTCCTGACCTACCTGTTCCTGACCGATACATGTTCCTGACCTACCTGTTCCTGACCGATACATGTTCCTGACCTGTAGATGTTCCTGACCTACCTGTTCCTGACTGATCCATGTTCCTGACCTACCTGTTCCTGATCTACATGTTCCTGACCTACCTATTCCTGACCTACGTGTTCCTAACCTACCGGTTCCTGACCTATACGTGTTCCTGACCTACGTGTTCCTGACCTACCTGTTCCTGATCTACCTGTTCCTGACCTACCTGTTCCTGATCTACCTGGTCCTGATCTACTTTTTGCTGACCTATACGTGTTCCTGACCTACGTGTTCCTGACCTGTACATGTTCCTGACCTACCTGTTCCTTACCTGTACATGTTCCTGACCGATACATGTTCCTGACCTACTTGTTCCTGACTGATACATGTTCCTGACCTTTACATGTTCTTGACCTACCTGTTCCTGACCGATACATGTTCCTGACCGATACATGTTCCTGACCTACCTGTTCCTGACCGATACATGTTCCTGACCTACCTGTTCCTGACCTACCTGTTCCTGACCGAGACATGTTCCTGACCTACCTGTTCCTGACCGATACATGTTCCTGACCTACTTGTTCCTGACCGATAAATGTTCCTGACCTTTACATGTTCCCGGACCTACCTGTTCCTGACCGATACATGTTCCTGACCTACCTGTTCCTGACCTACCTGTTCCTGACCTGTACATGTTCCTGACCGAGACATGTTCCTGACCTACCTGTTCCTGACCGATACATGTTCCTGACCTACCTGTTCCTGACCTACCTGTTCCTGACCGAGACATGTTCCTGACCTACCTGTTCCTGACCGAGACATGTTCCCGACCTACCTGTTCCTGACCGATACATGTTCCTGACCTACCTGTTCCTGACCTACCTGTTCCTGACCGATACATGTTCCTGACCTACTTGTTCCTGACCGATACATGTTCCTGACCTGTACATGTTCCTGACCTACCTGTTCCTGACCGATACATGTTCCTGACCTACCTGTTCCTGACCAATACATGTTCCTGACCTACCTATTCCTGACTGATACATGTTCCTGACCTGTACATGTTCCTGACCTACCTGTTCCTGACGTACCTGTTCCTGACCTGTACATGTTCCTGACCTACCTGTTCCTGACCGATACATGTTCCTGACCTACCTGTTCCTGACCGATACATGTTCCTGACCTGTAGATGTTCCTGACCTACCTGTTCCTGACTGATCCATGTTCCTGACCTACCTGTTCCTGACCGATACATGTTCCTGACCTACTGGTTCCTGACCGATACATGTTCCTGACCTACCTGTTTCTGATCTACCTGTTCCTGACCTACCTGTTTCTGATCTACCTGTTCCTGATCTACATGTTCCTGACCTACCTGTTCCTGACCGATACATGTTCCTGACCTACCTGTTACTTACTGATACATGTTCCTGACCTACCTGTTCCTGACCGATACATGCTCCTGACCTGTACATGTTCCCGACCTTCCTGTTCCTGACCGATACATGTTCCTGACCTACCTGTTCCTGACCTACCTGTTCCTGACCGAGACATGTTCCTGACCTACCTGTTCCTGACCGATACATGTTCCTGACCTACCTGTTCCTGACCGATACATGTTCCTGACCTACCTGTTCCTGACCGATACATGTTCCTGACCTACCTATTCCTGACTGATACATGTTCCTGACCTGTACATGTTCCTGACCTACCTGTTCCTGACCTACCTGTTCCTGACCTGTACATGTTCCTGACCTACCTGTTCCTGACCGATACATGTTCCTGACTGATCCATGTTCCTGACTGATACATGTTCCTGACCTGTACATGTTCCTGACCTACCTGTTCCTGACCGATACATGTTCCTGACCTACCTTTTTCTGATCTACCTGTTCCTGACCTACCTGTTTCTGATCTACCTGTTCCTGATCTACATGTTCCTGACCTACCTGTTCCTGATCTACATGTTCCTGACCTACCTATTCCTGACCTACGTGTTCCTAACCTACCGGTTCCTGACCTATACGTGTTCCTGACCTACGTGTTCCTGACCTACCTGTTCCTGATCTACCTGTTCCTGACCTACCTGTTCCTGATCTACCTGGTCCTGATCTACTTTTTGCTGACCTATACGTGTTCCTGACCTACGTGTTACTGACCTGTACATGTTCCTGACCTACCTGTTCCTTACCTGTACATGTTCCTGACCGATACATGTTCCTGACCTACTTGTTCCTGACTGATACATGTTCCTGACCTTTACATGTTCTTGACCTACCTGTTCCTGACCGATACATGTTCCTGACCGATACATGTTCCTGACCTACCTGTTTCTGACTGATACATGTTCCTGACCTGTACATGTTCCTGACCTACCTGTTCCTGACCGATACATGTTCCTGACCTACTTGTTCCTGACCGATAAATGTTCCTGACCTTTACATGTTCCTGACCGATACATGTTCCTGACCTTTACATGTTCCTGACCGATACATGTTCCTGACCTACCTGTTCCTGACCGATACATGTTCCTGACCTACTTGTTCCTGACCGATAAATGTTCCTGACCTTTACATGTTCCTGACCGATAAATGTTCCTGACCTTTACATGTTCCTGACCGATACATGTTCCTGACCTACCTGTTCCTGACCGATACATGTTCCTGACCGATACATGTTCCTGACCTACCTGTTCCTGACCGATACATGTTCCTGACCTACTTGTTCCTGACCGATAAATGTTCCTGACCTTTACATGTTCCCGACCTACCTGTTCCTGACCGATACATGTTCCTGACCTACCTGTTCCTGACCTACCTGTTCCTGACCTGTACATGTTCCTGACCGAGACATGTTCCTGACCTACCTGTTCGTGACCGATACATGTTCCTGACCTACCTGTTCCTGACCTACCTGTTCCTGACCGAGACATGTTCCTGACCTACCTGTTCCTGACCGAGACATGTTCCTGACCTACCTGTTCCTGACCGATACATGTTCCTGACCTACTTGTTCCTGACCGATAAATGTTCCTGACATTTACATGTTCCCGACCTACCTGTTCCTGACCGATACATGTTCCTGACCTACCTGTTCCTGACCTACCTGTTCCTGACCGATACATGTTCCTGACCTACCTGTTCCTGACCGATACATGTTCCTGACCTGTACATGTTCCTGACTGATACATGTTCCTGACCTAATTGTTCCTGACCGATAAATGTTCCTGACCTTTACATGTTCCCGACCTACCTGTTCCTGACCGATACATGTTCCTGACCTGTACATGTTCCTGACCTACCTGTTCCTGACCGATACATGTTCCTGACCTACCTGTTCCTGACCGATACATGTTCCTGACCTACCTATTCCTGACTGATACATGTTCCTGACCTGTACATGTTCCTGACCTACCTGTTCCTGACCTACCTGTTCCTGACCTGTACATGTTCCTGACCTACCTGTTCCTGACCGATACATGTTCCTGACCTACCTGTTCCTGACTGATACATGTTCCTGACCTGTACATGTTCCTGACCTACCTGTTCCTGACCGATACATGTTCCTGACCTGTAGATGTTCCTGACCTACCTGTTCCTGACTGATCCATGTTCCTGACCTACCTGTTCCTGACCTACCTGTTCCTGACCTACTGGTTCCTGACCGATACATGTTCCTGACCTACCTGTTTCTGATCTACATGTTCCTGACCTACCTGTTTCTGATCTACCTGTTCCTGATCTACATGTTCCTGACCTACCTGTTCCTGACCGATACATGTTCCTGACCTACCTGTTACTTACTGATACATGTTCCTGACCTACCTGTTCCTGACCGATACATGCTCCTGACCTGTAGATGTTCCCGACCTACCTGTTCCTGACCGATACATGTTCCTGACCTACCTGTTCCTGACCTACCTGTTCCTGACCTGTACATGTTCCTGACCGAGACATGTTCCTGACCTACCTGTTCCTGACCGATACATGTTCCTGACCTACCTGTTCCTGACCGATACATGTTCCTGACCTACCTGTTCCTGACCGATACATGTTCCTGACCTACCTGTTCCTGACCGATACATGTTCCTGACCTACCTGTTCCTGACCTACCTGTTCCTGACCTGTACATGTTCCTGACCTACCTGTTCCTGACCGATACATGTTCCTGACCTACCTGTTCCTGACTGATACATGTTCCTGACCTGTACATGTTCCTGACCTACCTGTTCCTGACCTGTACATGTTCCTGACCTGTAGATGTTCCTGACCTACCTGTTCCTGAGTGATCCATGTTCCTGACCTACCTTTTCCTGACCGATACATGTTCCTGACCTACTGGTTCCTGACCGATACATGTTCCTGACCTACCTGTTTCTGATCTACCTGTTCCTGACCTACCTGTTTCTGATCTACCTGTTCCTGATCTACAATTTCCTGACCTACCTGTTCCTGACCGATACATGTTCCTGACCTACCTGTTACTTACTGATACATGTTCCTGACCTACCTGTTCCTGACCGATACATGCTCCTGACCTGTACATGTTCCTGACCTACCTGTTCCTGATCTACCTTTTCCTGACCTACCTGTTCCTGATCTACATGTTCCTGACCTGTACATGTTCCTGACCTACCTGTTCCTGACTGATCCATGTTCCTGACCTACCTGTTCCTGATCTACATGTTCCTGACCTACCTATTCCTGACCTACGTGTTCCTAACCTACCGGTTCCTGACCTATACGTGTTCCTGACCTACGTGTTCCTGACCTACCTGTTCCTGATCTACCTGTTCCTGACCTACCTGTTCCTGATCTACCTGGTCCTGATCTACTTTTTGCTGACCTATACGTGTTCCTGACCTACGTGTTCCTGACCTGTACATGTTCCTGACCTACCTGTTCCTTACCTGTACATGTTCCTGACCGATACATGTTCCTGACCTACTTGTTCCTGACTGATACATGTTCCTGACCTTTACATGTTCTTGACCTACCTGTTCCTGACCGATACATGTTCCTGACCGATACATGTTCCTGACCTACCTGTTCCTGACCGATACATGTTCCTGACCTACCTGTTCCTGACCTACCTGTTCCTGACCGAGACATGTTCCTGACCTACCTGTTCCTGACCGATACATGTTCCTGACCTACTTGTTCCTGACCGATAAATGTTCCTGACCTTTACATGTTCCCGGACCTACCTGTTCCTGACCGATACATGTTCCTGACCTACCTGTTCCTGACCTACCTGTTCCTGACCTGTACATGTTCCTGACCGAGACATGTTCCTGACCTACCTGTTCCTGACCGATACATGTTCCTGACCTACCTGTTCCTGACCTACCTGTTCCTGACCGAGACATGTTCCTGACCTACCTGTTCCTGACCGAGACATGTTCCCGACCTACCTGTTCCTGACCGATACATGTTCCTGACCTACCTGTTCCTGACCTACCTGTTCCTGACCGATACATGTTCCTGACCTACTTGTTCCTGACCGATACATGTTCCTGACCTGTACATGTTCCTGACCTACCTGTTCCTGACCGATACATGTTCCTGACCTACCTGTTCCTGACCAATACATGTTCCTGACCTACCTATTCCTGACTGATACATGTTCCTGACCTGTACATGTTCCTGACCTACCTGTTCCTGACGTACCTGTTCCTGACCTGTACATGTTCCTGACCTACCTGTTCCTGACCGATACATGTTCCTGACCTACCTGTTCCTGACCGATACATGTTCCTGACCTGTAGATGTTCCTGACCTACCTGTTCCTGACTGATCCATGTTCCTGACCTACCTGTTCCTGACCGATACATGTTCCTGACCTACTGGTTCCTGACCGATACATGTTCCTGACCTACCTGTTTCTGATCTACCTGTTCCTGACCTACCTGTTTCTGATCTACCTGTTCCTGATCTACATGTTCCTGACCTACCTGTTCCTGACCGATACATGTTCCTGACCTACCTGTTACTTACTGATACATGTTCCTGACCTACCTGTTCCTGACCGATACATGCTCCTGACCTGTACATGTTCCCGACCTTCCTGTTCCTGACCGATACATGTTCCTGACCTACCTGTTCCTGACCTACCTGTTCCTGACCGAGACATGTTCCTGACCTACCTGTTCCTGACCGATACATGTTCCTGACCTACCTGTTCCTGACCGATACATGTTCCTGACCTACCTGTTCCTGACCGATACATGTTCCTGACCTACCTATTCCTGACTGATACATGTTCCTGACCTGTACATGTTCCTGACCTACCTGTTCCTGACCTACCTGTTCCTGACCTGTACATGTTCCTGACCTACCTGTTCCTGACCGATACATGTTCCTGACTGATCCATGTTCCTGACTGATACATGTTCCTGACCTGTACATGTTCCTGACCTACCTGTTCCTGACCGATACATGTTCCTGACCTACCTTTTTCTGATCTACCTGTTCCTGACCTACCTGTTTCTGATCTACCTGTTCCTGATCTACATGTTCCTGACCTACCTGTTCCTGATCTACATGTTCCTGACCTACCTATTCCTGACCTACGTGTTCCTAACCTACCGGTTCCTGACCTATACGTGTTCCTGACCTACGTGTTCCTGACCTACCTGTTCCTGATCTACCTGTTCCTGACCTACCTGTTCCTGATCTACCTGGTCCTGATCTACTTTTTGCTGACCTATACGTGTTCCTGACCTACGTGTTACTGACCTGTACATGTTCCTGACCTACCTGTTCCTTACCTGTACATGTTCCTGACCGATACATGTTCCTGACCTACTTGTTCCTGACTGATACATGTTCCTGACCTTTACATGTTCTTGACCTACCTGTTCCTGACCGATACATGTTCCTGACCGATACATGTTCCTGACCTACCTGTTTCTGACTGATACATGTTCCTGACCTGTACATGTTCCTGACCTACCTGTTCCTGACCGATACATGTTCCTGACCTACTTGTTCCTGACCGATAAATGTTCCTGACCTTTACATGTTCCTGACCGATACATGTTCCTGACCTTTACATGTTCCTGACCGATACATGTTCCTGACCTACCTGTTCCTGACCGATACATGTTCCTGACCTACTTGTTCCTGACCGATAAATGTTCCTGACCTTTACATGTTCCTGACCGATAAATGTTCCTGACCTTTACATGTTCCTGACCGATACATGTTCCTGACCTACCTGTTCCTGACCGATACATGTTCCTGACCGAT
The DNA here is from genome assembly GCF_933228915.1 of Telmatherina bonti. NCBI lineage: Eukaryota > Metazoa > Chordata > Actinopteri > Atheriniformes > Telmatherinidae > Telmatherina > Telmatherina bonti. The sequence goes on along the minus strand of NC_136622.1, from coordinate 1,926,948 downwards.
ACATGTTCCTGACCTACCTGTTCCTGACCGATACATGTTCCTGACCTACTTGTTCCTGACCGATAAATGTTCCTGACCTTTACATGTTCCCGACCTACCTGTTCCTGACCGATACATGTTCCTGACCTACCTGTTCCTGACCTACCTGTTCCTGACCTGTACATGTTCCTGACCGAGACATGTTCCTGACCTACCTGTTCGTGACCGATACATGTTCCTGACCTACCTGTTCCTGACCGATACATGTTCCTGACCTACCTGTTCCTGACCGATACATGTTCCTGACCTACCTGTTCCTGACCGAGACATGTTCCTGACCTACCTGTTCCTGACCGAGACATGTTCCTGACCTACCTGTTCCTGACCGATACATGTTCCTGACCTACTTGTTCCTGACCGATAAATGTTCCTGACATTTACATGTTCCCGACCTACCTGTTCCTGACCGATACATGTTCCTGACCTACCTGTTCCTGACCTACCTGTTCCTGACCGATACATGTTCCTGACCTACCTGTTCCTGACCGATACATGTTCCTGACCTGTACATGTTCCTGACTGATACATGTTCCTGACCTAATTGTTCCTGACCGATAAATGTTCCTGACCTTTACATGTTCCCGACCTACCTGTTCCTGACCGATACATGTTCCTGACCTGTACATGTTCCTGACCTACCTGTTCCTGACCGATACATGTTCCTGACCTACCTGTTCCTGACCGATACATGTTCCTGACCTACCTATTCCTGACTGATACATGTTCCTGACCTGTACATGTTCCTGACCTACCTGTTCCTGACCTACCTGTTCCTGACCTGTACATGTTCCTGACCTACCTGTTCCTGACCGATACATGTTCCTGACCTACCTGTTCCTGACTGATACATGTTCCTGACCTGTACATGTTCCTGACCTACCTGTTCCTGACCGATACATGTTCCTGACCTGTAGATGTTCCTGACCTACCTGTTCCTGACTGATCCATGTTCCTGACCTACCTGTTCCTGACCGATACATGTTCCTGACCTACTGGTTCCTGACCGATACATGTTCCTGACCTACCTGTTTCTGATCTACCTGTTCCTGACCTACCTGTTTCTGATCTACCTGTTCCTGATCTACATGTTCCTGACCTACCTGTTCCTGACCGATACATGTTCCTGACCTACCTGTTACTTACTGATACATGTTCCTGACCTACCTGTTCCTGACCGATACATGCTCCTGACCTGTAGATGTTCCCGACCTACCTGTTCCTGACCGATACATGTTCCTGACCTACCTGTTCCTGACCTACCTGTTCCTGACCTGTACATGTTCCTGACCGAGACATGTTCCTGACCTACCTGTTCCTGACCGATACATGTTCCTGACCTACCTGTTCCTGACCGATACATGTTCCTGACCTACCTGTTCCTGACCGATACATGTTCCTGACCTACCTGTTCCTGACCGATACATGTTCCTGACCTACCTGTTCCTGACCGATACATGTTCCTGACCTACCTGTTCCTGACCTACCTGTTCCTGACCTGTACATGTTCCTGACCTACCTGTTCCTGACCGATACATGTTCCTGACCTACCTGTTCCTGACTGATACATGTTCCTGACCTGTACATGTTCCTGACCTACCTGTTCCTGACCTGTACATGTTCCTGACCTGTAGATGTTCCTGACCTACCTGTTCCTGAGTGATCCATGTTCCTGACCTACCTTTTCCTGACCGATACATGTTCCTGACCTACTGGTTCCTGACCGATACATGTTCCTGACCTACCTGTTTCTGATCTACCTGTTCCTGACCTACCTGTTTCTGATCTACCTGTTCCTGATCTACAATTTCCTGACCTACCTGTTCCTGACCGATACATGTTCCTGACCTACCTGTTACTTACTGATACATGTTCCTGACCTACCTGTTCCTGACCGATACATGCTCCTGACCTGTACATGTTCCTGACCTACCTGTTCCTGATCTACCTTTTCCTGACCTACCTGTTCCTGATCTACATGTTCCTGACCTGTACATGTTCCTGACCTACCTGTTCCTGACCGATACATGTTCCTGACCTGTAGATGTTCCTGACCTACCTGTTCCTGACCGATACATGTTCCTGACCTACCTGTTCCTGACCGATACATGTTCCTGACCTACTGGTTCCTGACCGATACATGTTCCTGACCTACCTGTTTCTGATCTACCTGTTCCTGACCTACCTGTTTCTGATCTACCTGTTCCTGATCTACATGTTCCTGACCTACCTGTTCCTGACCGATACATGTTCCTGACCTACCTGTTACTTACTGATACATGTTCCTGACCTACCTGTTCCTGACCGATACATGCTCCTGACCTGTACATGTTCCTGACCTACCTGTTCCTGATCTACCTTTTCCTGACCTACCTGTTCCTGATCTACATGTTCCTGACCTACCTGTTCCTGACTGATACATGTTCCTGACCTACGTGTTCCTGACCTACCTTTTCCTGACCTACCTGTTCCTGATCTACATGTGCCTGACCTACCTGTTTCTGATCTACCAGTTCCTGACCTACCTTTTCCTGACCTACCTGTTCCTTATCTACCTGTTCCTGACCGATAAATGTTCCTGACCTACCTGTTCCTGACTGATACATGTTCCTGACCTACCTGTTCCTGATCTACCTGTTCCTGATCTACTTGTTCCTGACCTATACGTGTTCCTGACCTACCTTTTCCTGACCTACCTGTTCCTGATCTACATGTTCCTGACCTACCTGTTTCTGATCTACCTGTTCCTGACCTACCTGTTCCTGATCTACCTGTTCCTGATCTACCTGTTCCTGACCGATACATGTTCCTGACCTACCTGTTCCTGATCTACCTTTTCCTGACCTACCTGTTCCTGATCTACATGTTCCTGACCTGTACATGTTCCTGACCTACCTGTTCCTGACCGATACATGTTCCTGACCTGTAGATGTTCCTGACCTACCTGTTCCTGAGTGATCCATGTTCCTGACCTACCTGTTCCTGACCGATACATGTTCCTGACCTACTGGTTCCTGACCGATACATGTTCCTGACCTACCTGTTTCTGATCTACCTGTTCCTGACCTACCTGTTTCTGATCTACCTGTTCCTGATCTACATGTTCCTGACCTACCTGTTCCTGACCGATACATGTTCCTGACCTACCTGTTACTTACTGATACATGTTCCTGACCTACCTGTTCCTGACCGATACATGCTCCTGACCTGTACATGTTCCTGACCTACCTGTTCCTGATCTACCTTTTCCTGACCTACCTGTTCCTGATCTACATGTTCCTGACCTACCTGTTCCTGACTGATACATGTTCCTGACCTACGTGTTCCTGACCTACCTTTTCCTGACCTACCTGTTCCTGATCTACATGTGCCTGACCTACCTGTTTCTGATCTACCAGTTCCTGACCTACCTTTTCCTGACCTACCTGTTCCTTATCTACCTGTTCCTGACCGATAAATGTTCCTGACCTACCTGTTCCTGACTGATACATGTTCCTGACCTACCTGTTCCTGATCTACCTGTTCCTGATCTACTTGTTCCTGACCTATACGTGTTCCTGACCTACCTTTTCCTGACCTACCTGTTCCTGATCTACATGTTCCTGACCTACCTGTTTCTGATCTACCTGTTCCTGACCTACCTGTTCCTGATCTACCTGTTCCTGATCTACCTGTTCCTGACCGATACATGTTCCTGACCTACCTTTTCCTGACTGATACATGTTCCTGACCTACCTTTTCCTGACCGATACATGTTCCTGACCTACCTGTTCCTGACCGATACATGTTCCTGACCTACCTGTTACTTACTGATACATGTTCCTGACCTACCTGTTCCTGACCGATACATGCTCCTGACCTGTAGATGTTCCCGACCTACCTGTTCCTGACCGATACATGTTCCTGACCTACCTGTTCCTGACCTACCTGTTCCTGACCTGTACATGTTCCTGACCGAGACATGTTCCTGACCTACCTGTTCCTGACCGATACATGTTCCTGACCTACCTGTTCCTGACCGATACATGTTCCTGACCTACCTGTTCCTCACCGATACATGTTCCTGACCTACCTGTTCCTGACCGATACATGTTCCTGACCTACCTATTCCTGACTGATACATGTTCCTGACCTGTACATGTTCCTGACCTACCTGTTCCTGACCGATACATGTTCCTGACCTACCTGTTCCTGACTGATACATGTTCCTGACCTGTACATGTTCCTGACCTACCTGTTCCTGACCGATACATGTTCCTGACCTGTAGATGTTCCTGACCTACCTGTTCCTGAGTGATCCATGTTCCTGACCTACCTGTTCCTGACCGATACATGTTCCTGACCTACTGGTTCCTGACCGATACATGTTCCTGACCTACCTGTTTCTGATCTACCTGTTCCTGACCTACCTGTTTCTGATCTACCTGTTCCTGATCTACAATTTCCTGACCTACCTGTTCCTGACCGATACATGTTCCTGACCTACCTGTTACTTACTGATACATGTTCCTGACCTACCTGTTCCTGACCGATACATGCTCCTGACCTGTACATGTTCCTGACCTACCTGTTCCTGATCTACCTTTTCCTGACCTACCTGTTCCTGATCTACATGTTCCTGACCTGTACATGTTCCTGACCTACCTGTTCCTGACCGATACATGTTCCTGACCTGTAGATGTTCCTGACCTACCTGTTCCTGAGTGATCCATGTTCCTGACCTACCTGTTCCTGACCGATACATGTTCCTGACCTACTGGTTCCTGACCGATACATGTTCCTGACCTACCTGTTTCTGATCTACCTGTTCCTGACCTACCTGTTTCTGATCTACCTGTTCCTGATCTACATGTTCCTGACCTACCTGTTCCTGACCGATACATGTTCCTGACCTACCTGTTACTTACTGATACATGTTCCTGACCTACCTGTTCCTGACCGATACATGCTCCTGACCTGTACATGTTCCTGACCTACCTGTTCCTGATCTACCTTTTCCTGACCTACCTGTTCCTGATCTACATGTTCCTGACCTACCTGTTCCTGACTGATACATGTTCCTGACCTACGTGTTCCTGACCTACCTTTTCCTGACCTACCTGTTCCTGATCTACATGTTCCTGACCTACCTGTTTCTGATCTACCAGTTCCTGACCTACCTTTTCCTGACCTACCTGTTCCTTATCTACCTGTTCCTGACCGATAAATGTTCCTGACCTACCTGTTCCTGACCTACCTGTTCCTGACCTGTACATGTTCCTGACCGAGACATGTTCCTGACCTACCTGTTCCTGACCGATACATGTTCCTGACCTACCTGTTCCTGACCGATACATGTTCCTGACCTACCTGTTCCTGACCGATACATGTTCCTGACCTACCTGTTCCTGACCGATACATGTTCCTGACCTGTACATGTTCCTGACCTACCTGTTCCTGACCTGTACATGTTCCTGACCTACCTGTTCCTGACCGATACATGTTCCTGACCTACCTGTTCCTGACTGATACATGTTCCTGACCTGTACATGTTCCTGACCTACCTGTTCCTGACCGATACATGTTCCTGACCTGTAGATGTTCCTGACCTACCTGTTCCTGAGTGATCCATGTTCCTGACCTACCTGTTCCTGACCGATACATGTTCCTGACCTACTGGTTCCTGACCGATACATGTTCCTGACCTACCTGTTTCTGATCTACCTGTTCCTGACCTACCTGTTTCTGATCTACCTGTTCCTGATCTACAATTTCCTGACCTACCTGTTCCTGACCGATACATGTTCCTGACCTACCTGTTACTTACTGATACATGTTCCTGACCTACCTGTTCCTGACCGATACATGCTCCTGACCTGTACATGTTCCTGACCTACCTGTTCCTGATCTACCTTTTCCTGACCTACCTGTTCCTGATCTACATGTTCCTGACCTGTACATGTTCCTGACCTACCTGTTCCTGACCGATACATGTTCCTGACCTGTAGATGTTCCTGACCTACCTGTTCCTGAGTGATCCATGTTCCTGACCTACCTGTTTCTGATCTACCTGTTCCTGACCTACCTGTTTCTGATCTACCTGTTCCTGATCTACATGTTCCTGACCTACCTGTTCCTGATCTACATGTTCCTGACCTACCTGTTCCTGACTGATACATGTTCCTGACCTACGTGTTCCTGACCTACCTTTTCCTGACCTACCTGTTCCTGATCTACATGTTCCTGACCTACCTGTTTCTGATCTACCAGTTCCTGACCTACCTTTTCCTGACCTACCTGTTCCTTATCTACCTGTTCCTGACCGATAAATGTTCCTGACCTACCTGTTCCTGACTGATACATGTTCCTGACCTACCTGTTCCTGATCTACCTGTTCCTGATCTACTTGTTCCTGACCTATACGTGTTCCTGACCTACCTTTTCCTGACCTACCTGTTCCTGATCTACATGTTCCTGACCTACCTGTTTCTGATCTACCTGTTCCTGACCTACCTGTTCCTGATCTACCTGTTCCTGATCTACCTGTTCCTGACCGATACATGTTCCTGACCTACCTTTTCCTGACTGATACATGTTCCTGACCTACCTTTTCCTGACTGATACATGTTCCTGACCTACCTTTTCCTGACTGATACATGTTCCTGACCTACCTGTTCCTGACCGATACATGTTCCTGACCTGTACATGTTCCTGACCTACCTGTTCCTGACCTGTACACCTTCCTTATCTACCTGTTCCTGACCATCACATGTTTCTGACCTACCTGTTCCTGATCTGTACATGTTCCTGACCGACCTTTTCCTGACCAATACATGTTCCTGACCTACCTGTTCCTGACCGATACATGTTCCTGACCTGTACATGTTCCTGACCTACCTGTTCCTGACCTGTACACCTTCCTTATCTACCTGTTCCTGACCATTACATGTTTCTGACCTACCTGTTCCTGACCGATACATGTTCCTGACCTACCTGTTCCTGACCGATACATGTTCCTGACCTGTACATGTTCCTGACCTACCTGTTCCTGACCGATACATGTTCCTGACCTACCTGTTCCTGACCGATACATGTTCCTGACCTACCTGTTCCTGACTGATACATGTTCCTGACCTGTACATGTTCCTCACCTACCTGTTCCTGACCGATACATGTTCCTGACCTGTAGATGTTCCTGACCTACCTGTTCCTGACTGATCCATGTTCCTGACCTACCTTTTCCTGACCGATACATGTTCCTGACCTACTGGTTCCTGACCGATACATGTTCCTGACCTACTTGTTCCTGACCGATACATGTTCCTGACCTACCTGTTCCTGACCGATACATGTTCCTGACCTACCTGTTCCTGACTGATACATGTTCCTGACCTGTACATGTTCCTGACCTACCTGTTCCTGACCGATACATGTTCCTGACCTACCTGTTCCTGACCGATACATGTTCCTGACCTACCTGTTCCTGACCTGTACATGTTCCTGACCTACCTGTTCCTGACCTGTACATGTTCCTGACCGAGACATGTTCCTGACCTATCTGTTCCTGACCGATACATGTTCCTGACCTACTTGTTCCTGACTGATACATGTTCCTGACCTTTACATGTTCTTGACCTACCTGTTCCTGACCGATACATGTTCCTGACCTACCTGTTCCTGACCGATACATGTTCCTGACCGAGACATGTTCCTGACCTACCTGTTCCTGACCGATACATGTTCCTGACCTTCCTGTTTCCTGACCGATACATGTTCCTGACCTGTACATGTTCCTGACCGATACATGTTCCTGACCTACCTGTTCCTGACCTATACATGTTCCTGACCTACCTATTCCTGACTGATACATGTTCCTGACCTGTACATGTTCCTGACCTACCTGTTCCTGACCGATACATGTTCTTGACCTACCTGTTCCTGACTGATACATGTTCCTGACATGTACATGTTCCTGACCTACCTGTTCCTGACCTGTACATGTTCCTGACCTACCTGTTCCTGACCGAGACATGTTCTTGACCTACCTGTTCCTGACCGATACATGTTCCTGACCTACCTGTTCCTGTCCGATACATGTTCCTGACATGTACATGTTCCTGACCTACCTGTTCCTGACCTACCTGTTCCTGACCTGTACATGTTCCTGACCTACCTGTTCCTGACTGATACATGTTCCTGACCTGTACATGTTCCTGACCTACCTGTTCCTGACCGATACATGTTCCTGACCTGTACATGTTCCTGACCTACCTGTTCCTGACTGATACATGTTCCTGACCTGTACATGTTCCTGACCTACCTGTTCCTGACCTACCTGTTCCTGACCTGTACATGTTCCTGACCTACCTGTTTCTGACTGATACATGTTCCTGACCTACCTGTTCCTGACCGATACATGTTCCTGACCTGTACATGTTCCTGACCTACCTGTTCCTGACTGATACATGTTCCTGACCTACCTGTTTCTGACTGATACATGTTCCTGACCTGTACATGTTCCTGACCTACCTGTTCCTGACCGATACATGTTCCTGACCTACTGGTTCCTGACCGATACATGTTCCTGACCTACCTGTTTCTGATCTACCTGTTCCTGACCTACCTGTTTCTGATCTACCTGTTCCTGATCTACCTGTTCCTGACCTGTACATGTTCCTGACCGACCTTTTCCTGACCAATACATGTTCCTGACCTACCTGTTCCTGACCGATACATGTTCCTGACCTGTACATGTTCCTGCCCTACCTGTTCCTGACCGATACATGTTCCTGACCTGTACATGTTCCTGACCTAACTGTTCCTGACTGATACATATTCCTGACCTGTACATGTTCCTGACCTACCTGTTCCTGACCAATACATGTTCCTGACCTGTACATGTTCCTGACCTATCTGTTCCTGACCGATACATGTTCCTGACCTACCTGTTCCTGACCGATACATGTTCCTGACCTACCTGTTCCTGACTGATACATGTTCCTGACCTGTACATGTTCCTGACCTACATGTTCCTGACCGATACATGTTCCTGACCTACCTGTTCCTGACCGATACATGTTCCTGACCTACCTGTTCCTGACTGATACATGTTCCTGACCTGTACATGTTCCTGACCTACATGTTCCTGACCTGTACATGTTCCTGACCTACCTTTTCCTGACCGATACATGTTCCTGACCTACCTGTTCCTGACCGATACATGTTCCTGACCTACCTGTTCCTGACCTGTACATGTTCCTGACCGAGACATGTTCCTGACCGATACATGTTCCTGACCTACTTGTTCCTGACTGATACATGTTCCTGACCTTTACATGTTCTTGACCTACCTGTTCCTGACCGATACATGTTCCTGACCGATACATGTTCATAACCTTTACATGTTCTTGACCTACCTTTTCCTGACCGATACATGTTCCTGACCGATACATGTTCCTGACCTACCTGTTCCTGACCGATACATGTTACTGATCTACCTGTTCCTGACTGATACATGTTCTTGACCGATACATGTTCCTGACCTACCTGTTCCTGACCTGTACATGTTCCTGACCGAGACATGTTCCTGACCTACCTGTTCCTGACCGATACATGTTCCTGACCGATACATGTTCCTGACCTACCTGTTCCTGACTGATACATGTTCCTGACCTACCTGTTCCTGACCGATACATGTTCCTGATCTACCTGTTCCTGACCTACCTGTTCCTGACCTTTACATGTTCCTGAGCTACCTGTTCCTGACCTGTACATGTTCCTGACCTGTACATGTTCCTGACCTACCTGTTCCTGACCGATACATGTTCCTGACCTACCTGTTCCTGACCGATACATGTTCCTGACCTACCTGTTCCTGACTGATACATGTTCCTGACCTGTACATGTTCCTGACCTACCTTTTCCTGACCGATACATGTTCCTGACCTACCTGTTCCTGACCGATACATGTTCCTGACCTACCTGTTCCTGACCTGTACATGTTCCTGACCGAGACATGTTCCTGACCTATCTGTTCCTGACCGATACATGTTCCTGACCTACTTGTTCCTGACAGATACATGTTCCTGACCTTTACATGTTCTTGACCTACATGTTCCTGACCGATACATGTTCCTGACCTTTACATGTTCTTGACCTACCTGTTCCTGACCGATACATGTTCCTGACCGATACATGTTCCTGACCTACCTGTTCCTGACCGATACATGTTCCTGATCTACCTGTTCCTGACCTACCTGTTCCTGACCTGTACATGTTCCTGACCGAGACATGTTCCTGACCTACCTGTTCCTGACCGATACATGTTCCTGACCGATACATGTTCCTGACTGATACATGTTCCTGACCTACCTGTTCCTGACCTTTACATGTTCCTGAGCTACCTGTTCCTGACTGATACATGTTCCTGACCTGTACATGTTCCTGACCTACCTTTTCCTGACCGATACATGTTCCTGACCTACCTGTTCCTGACCGATACATGTTCCTGACCTACCTGTTCCTGACCTGTACATGTTCCTGACCGAGACATGTTCCTGACCTATCTGTTCCTGACCGATACATGTTCCTGACCTACTTGTTCCTGACAGATACATGTTCCTGACCTTTACATGTTCTTGACCTACATGTTCCTGACCGATACATGTTCCTGACCGATACATGTTCCTGACCTTTACATGTTCTTGACCTACCTGTTCCTGACCGATACATGTTCCTGACCGATACATGTTCCTGACCTACCTGTTCCTGACCGATACATGTTCCTGATCTACCTGTTCCTGACCTACCTGTTCCTGACCTGTACATGTTCCTGACCGATACATGTTCCTGACCTGTACATGTTCCTGACCGATACATGTTCCTGACCGATACATGTTCCTGACCTACCTGTTCCTGACCGATACATGTTCCTGATCTACCTGTTCCTGACCTACCTGTTCCTGACCTGTACATGTTCCTGACCGATACATGTTCCTGACCTGTACATGTTCCTGACCAAGACATGTTCCTGACCTACCTGTTCCTGACCGATACATGTTCCTGACCGATACATGTTCCTGACCGATACATGTTCCTGATCTACCTATTCCTGACCTACCTGTTCCTGACCTTTACATGTTCCTGACCGAGACATGTTCCTGACCTACCTTTTCCTGAGCTACCTGTTCCTGACCTGTACATGTTCCTGACCTGTACATGTTCCTGACCTACCTGTTCCTGACCGATACATGTTCCTGACCTACCTGTTCCTGACCGATACATGTTCCTGACCGATACATGTTCCTGACCGATACATGTTCCTGACCTTTACATGTTCTTGACCTACCTGTTCCTGACCTATACATGTTCCTGACCGATACATGTTCATGACCTACCTGTTCCTGACCGATACATGTTCCTGATCTACCTGTTCCTGACCTACCTGTTCCTGACCTGTACATGTTCCTGACCGAGACATGTTCCTGACCTACCTGTTCCTGACCGATACATGTTCCTGACCGATACATGTTCCTGACTGATACATGTTCCTGACCTACCTGTTCCTGACCGAGACATGTTCCTGACCTACCTGTTCCTGACCGATACATGTTCCTGACCGATACATGTTCCTGACCGAGACATGTTCCTGACCTACCTTTTCCTGAGCTACCTGTTCCTGACTGATACATGTTCCTGACCTGTACATGTTCCTGACCTACCTGTTCCTGACCGATACATGTTCCTGAACTGTACATGTTCCTGACCTACTTGTTCCTGACCGATACATGTTCCTGACCTACCTGTTCCTGACCGATACATGTTCCTGACCTACCTGTTCCTGACTGATACATGTTCCTGACCTGTACATGTTCCTGACCTACCTGTTCCTGACCTGTACATGTTCCTGACCTACCTGTTCCTGACCTGTACATGTTCCTGACCGAGACATGTTCCTGACCTATCTGTTCCTGACCGATACATGTTCCTGACCTACTTGTTCCTGACTGATACATGTTCCTGACCTTTACATGTTCTTGACCTACCTGTTCCTGACTGATACATGTTCCTGACCGATACATGTTCCTGACCTACCTGTTCATGACCGATACATGTTCCTGACCTACCTGTTCCTGACCTACCTGTTCCTGACCTGTACATGTTCCTGACCGAGACATGTTCCTGACCTACCTGTTCCTGACCGATACATGTTCCTGACCTACCTGTTCCTGACCGATACATGTTCCTGACCTGTACATGTTCCTGACCTACCTGTTCCTGACCGATACATGTTCTTGACCTACCTGTTCCTGACCGATACATGTTCCTGACCTACCTATTCCTGACTGATACATGTTCCTGACCTGTACATGTTCCTGACCTACCTGTTCCTGACCGATACATGTTCTTGACCTACCTGTTCCTGGCCGATACATGTTCCTGACATGTACATGTTCCTGACCTACCTGTTCCTGACCTACCTGTTCCTGACCTGTACTTGTTCCTGACCTACCTGTTCCTGACCGATACATGTTCCTGACCTACCTGTTCCTGACTGATACATGTTCCTGACCTGTACATGTTCCTGACCTACCTGTTCCTGACCGATACATGTTCCTGACCTGTAGATGTTCCTGACCTACCTGTTCCTGACAGATCCATGTTCCTGACCTACCTGTTCCTGACCTACGTGTTCCTAACCTACCGGTTCCTGACTTATACGTGTTCCTGACCTACGTGTTCCAGACCTACCTGTTCCTGATCTACCTGTTCCTGACCTACCTGTTCCTGATCTACCTGGTCTTGATCTACTTTTTGCTGACCTATACGTGTTCCTGACCTACGTGTTCCTGACCTGTACATGTTCCTGACCTACCTGTTCCTTACCTGTACATGTTCCTGACCGATACATGTTCCTGACCTACTTGTTCCTGACTGATACATGTTCCTGACCTTTACATGTTCTTGACCTACCTGTTCCTGACCGATACATGTTCCTGACCTGTACATGTTCCTGACCTACCTGTTCCTGACCGATACATGTTCCTGACCTACCTGTTCCTGACCTACCTGTTCCTGACCGAGACATGTTCCTGACCTACCTGTTCCTGACCGATACATGTTCCTGACCTACCTGTTCCTGACCGATACATGTTCCTGACCTACCTGTTCCTGACCTACCTGTTCCTGACCGAGACATGTTCCTGACCTACCTGTTCCTGACCGATACATGTTCCTGACCTACTTGTTCCTGACCGATACATGTTCCTGACCTTTACATGTTCCCGACCTACCTGTTCCTGACCGATACATGTTCCTGACCTACCTGTTCCTGACCTACCTGTTCCTGACCTGTACATGTTCCTGACCGAGACATGTTCCTGACCTACCTGTTCCTGACCGATACATGTTCCTGACCTACCTGTTCCTGACCGATACATGTTCCTGACCTGTACATGTTCCTGACCTACCTGTTCCTGACCGATACATGTTCCTGACCTACCTATTCCTGACTGATACATGTTCCTGACCTGTACATGTTCCTGACCTACCTGTTCCTGACCTGTACATGTTCCTGACCTACCTGTTCCTGACCGATACATGTTCCTGACCTACCTATTCCTGACTGATACATGTTCCTGACCTGTACATGTTCCTGACCTACCTGTTCCTGACCTACCTGTTCCTGACCGATACATGTTCCTGACCTACCTGTTCCTGACTGATACATGTTCCTGACCTGTACATGTTCCTGACCTACCTGTTCCTGACCGATACATGTTCCTGACCTGTAGATGTTCCTGACCTACCTGTTCCTGACTGATCCATGTTCCTGACCTACCTGTTCCTGACCGATACATGTTCCTGACCTACTGGTTCCTGACCGATACATGTTCCTGACCTACCTGTTTCTGATCTACCTGTTCCTGACCTACCTGTTTCTGATCTACCTGTTCCTGATCTACATGTTCCTGACCTACCTGTTCCTGACCGATACATGTTCCTGACCTACCTGTTACTTACTGATACATGTTCCAGACCTACCTGTTCCTGACCGATACATGCTCCTGACCTGTACATGTTCCTGACCTACCTGTTCCTGATCTACCTTTTCCTGACCTGTACATGTTCCTGACCTACCTGTTCCTGACCGATACATGTTCCTGACCTACCTGTTCCTGACCGATACATGTTCCTGATCTACCTGTTCCTGACTGATACATGTTCCTGACCTACCTGTTCCTGACCGATACATGTTCCTGACCTACCTGTTCCTGACCGATACATGTTCCTGACCTGTACATGTTCCTGACCTACCTGTTCCTGACCGATACATGTTCCTGACCTACTGGTTCCTGACCGATACATGTTCCTGACCTACCTGTTTCTGATCTACCTGTTCCTGACCTACCTGTTTCTGATCTACCTGTTCCTGATCTACATGTTCCTGACCTACCTGTTCCTGACCGATACATGTTCCTGACCTACTGGTTCCTGACCGATACATGTTCCTGACCTACCTTTTTCTGATCTACCTGTTCCTGACCTACCTTTTTCTGATCTACCTGTTCCTGATCTACATGTTCCTGACCTTCCTGTTCCTGATCTACATGTTCCTGACCTACCTATTCCTGACCTACGTGTTCCTAACCTACCGGTTCCTGACCTATACGTGTTCCTGACCTACCTGTTCCTGACCTACCTGTTCCTGATCTACCTGGTCCTGATCTACTTGTTCCTGACCTACCTGTTCCTGATCTACATGTTCCTGACCTACCTGTTCCTGATCTACATGTTCCTGACCTACCTGTTTCTGATCTACCTGTTCCTGACCTACCTGTTCCTGATCTACCTGTTCCTGACCGATAAATGTTCCTGACCTACCTGTTCCTGACTGATACATGTTCCTGACCTACCTGTTCCTGATCTACCTGTTCCTGATCTACTTGTTCCTGACCTATACGTGTTCCTGACCTACCTTTTCCTGACCTACCTGTTCCTGATCTACATGTTCCTGACCTACCTGTTTCTGATCTACCTGTTCCTGACCTACCTGTTCCTGATCTACCTGTTCCTGATCTACCTGTTCCTGACCGATACATGTTCCTGACCTACCTTTTCCTGACTGATACATGTTCCTTACCTACCTGTTCCTGACCTATACATGTTCCTGACCTGTACATGTTCCTGACCTACCTGTTCCTGACCTGTACATCTTCCTGATCTACCTGTTCCTGACCGTTACATGTTTCTGACCTACCTGTTCCTGACCTGTACATGTTCCTGACCGACCTTTTCCTGACCAATACATGTTCCTGACCTACCTGTTCCTGACCGATACATGTTCCTGACCTACCTGTTCATGACCTGTACATGTTCCTGACCTACCTGTTCCTGACCGATACATGTTCCTGACCTGTACATGTTCCTGACCTACCTGTTCCTGACCGATACATGTTCCTGACCTGTACATGTTCCTGCCCTACCTGTTCCTGACCGATACATGTTCCTGACCTGTACATGTTCCTGCCCTACCTGTTCCTGACCGATACATGTTCCTGACCTGTACATCTTCCTGCCCTACCTGTTCCTGACCGATACATGTTCCTGACCTGTACATGTTCCTGACCTACCTGTTCCTGACCGATACATGTTCCTGACCTACCTGTTCCTGACCGATACATGTTCCGGACCTACCTGTTCCTGACCGATACATGTTCCTGACCTACCTTTTCCTGACCGATACATGTTCCTGACCTACCTGTTCCTGACTGATACATGTTCCTGACCTGTACATGTTCCTGACCTACCTGTTCCTGTCCGATACATGTTCCTGACCTACCTGTTCCTGACCGATACATGTTCCTGACCTACCTGTTCCTGACCGATACATGTTCCTGACCTACCTGTTCCTGACCTGTACATGTTCCTGACCGAGACATGTTCCTGACCTACCTGTTCCTGACCGATACATGTTCCTGACCTACCTGTTCCTGACCGATACATGTTCCTGACCTATTTGTTCCTGACCGATACATGTTCCTGACCTTTACATGTTCTTGACCTACCTGTTCCTGACCGATACATGTTCCTGACCTGTACATGTTCCTGACCTACCTGTTCCTGACCGATACATGTTCCTGACCTACCTGTTCCTGACCGATACATGTTCCTGACCTACCTTTTCCTGACTGATACATGTTCCTGACCTGTACATGTTCCTGACCTACCTGTTCCTGACCGATACATGTTCCTGACATGTACATGTTCCTGACCTACCTGTTCCTGACCTACCCTTTCCTGACCTGTACATGTTCCTGACCTACCTGTTCCTGACCGATACATGTTCCTGACCTACCTGTTCCTGACCGATACATGTTCCTGACCTACCTGTTCCTGACCGATACATGTTCCTGACCTACCTGTTCCTGACCGATACATGTTCCTGACCTACCTGTTCCTGACTGATACATGTTCCTGACCGAGACATGTTCCTGACCTACCTGTTCCTGACCGATACATGTTCCTTACCTACCTGTTCCTGACCGATACATGTTCCTGACCTACCTGTTCCTGACCGATACATGTTCCTGACCTACCTGTTCCTGACCTACCTGTTCCTGACATGTACATGTTCCTGACCGAGACATGTTCCTGACCTACCTGTTCCTGACCGATACATGTTCCTGACCGATACATGTTCCTGACCTACCTTTTCCTGACCGATACATGTTCCTGACCTACCTGTTCCTGACCTACCTGTTCCTGACCTGTACATGTTCCTGACCGAGACATGTTCCTGACCTACCTGTTCCTGACCGATACATGTTCCTGACCTACCTGTTCCTGACTGATACATGTTCCTGACCTTTACATGTTCTTGACCTACCTGTTCCTGACCGATACATGTTCCTGACCTGTACATGTTCCTGACCTACCTGTTCCTGACCTGTACATGTTCCTGACCTGTACATGTTCCTGACCTACCTGTTCCTGACCTGTACATGTTCCTGACCGATACATGTTCCTGACCGATACATGTTCCTGACCTATTTGTTCCTGACCGATACATGTTCCTGACCTTTACATGTTCTTGACCTACCTGTTCCTGACTTATACATGTTCCTGACCTTTACATGTTCTTGACCTACCTGTTCCTGACCGATACATGTTCCTGACCTGTACATGTTCCTGACCTACCTGTTCCTGGCCGATACATGTTCCTGACCTACCTGTTCCTGACCGATACATGTTCCTGAACTGTACATGTTCCTGACCGATACATGTTCCTGACCGATACATGTTCCTGACCGATACATGTTCCTGACCTACCTATTCCTGACTAATACATGTTCCTGACCTGTACATGTTCCTGACCTACCTGTTCCTGACCGATACATGTTCTTGACCTTCCTGTTCCTGACCGATACATGTTCCTGACATGTACATGTTCCTGACCTACCTGTTCCTGACCTACCCTTTCCTGACCTGTACATGTTCCTGACCTACCTGTTCCTGACTGATACATGTTCCTGACCTGTACATTTTCCTGACCTGTACATGTTCCTGACCTTCCTGTTCCTGACCGATACATGTTCCTGACATGTACATGTTCCTGACCTACCTGTTCCTGACCTACCCTTTCCTGACCGATACATGTTCCTGACCTACCTGTTCCTGACTGATACATGTTCCTGACCTGTACATGTTCCTGACCTGTACATGTTCCTGACCTACCTGTTCCTGACCGATACATGTTCTTGACCTTCCTGTTCCTGACCGATACATGTTCCTGACATGTACATGTTCCTGACCTACCTGTTCCTGACCTACCCTTTCCTGACCTGTACATGTTCCTGACCTGTACATGTTCCTGACCTACCTGTTCCTGACCGATACATGTTCCTGACCTACCTGTTCCTGACCTTTACATGTTCCTGACCTACCTGTTCCTGACCGATACATGCTCCTGACCTACCTGTTCCTGACCTGTACATGTTCCTGACCGACCTGTTCCTGACCGATACATGTTCCTGACCTACCTGTTCCTGACCGATACATGTTCCTGACCTGTACATGTTCCTGACCTACCTGTTCCTGACCGATACATGTTCCTGACCTACCTGTTCCTGACCTTTACATGTTCCTGACCTACCTGTTCCTGACCGATACATGCTCCTGACCTACCTGTTCCTGACCGATACATGTTCCTGCCCTACCTGTTCCTGACCGATACATGTTCCTAACCTGTAGATGTTCCTGACCTAACTGTTCCTGACTGATACATATTCATGACCTGTACATGTTCCTGACCTGCCTGTTCCTGACCAATACATGTTCCTGACCTACCTGTTCCTGACCGATACATGTTCCTGACCTGTACATGTTCCTGACCTACCTGTTCCTGACCTGTACATGTTCCTGACCGATACATGTTCCTGACCGATACATGTTCCTGACCTATTTGTTCCTGACCGATACATGTTCCTGACCTTTACATGTTCTTGACCTACCTGTTCCTGACTTATACATGTTCCTGACCTTTACATGTTCTTGACCTACCTGTTCCTGACCGATACATGTTCCTGACCTGTACATGTTCCTGACCTACCTGTTCCTGGCCGATACATGTTCCTGACCTACCTGTTCCTGACCTGTACATGTTCCTGACCGATACATGTTCCTGACCGATACATGTTCCTGACCTACCTATTCCTGACTAATACATGTTCCTGACCTGTACATGTTCCTGACCTACCTGTTCCTGACCGATACATGTTCTTGACCTTCCTGTTCCTGACCGATACATGTTCCTGACATGTACATGTTCCTGACCTACCTGTTCCTGACCTACCCTTTCCTGACCTGTACATGTTCCTGACCTACCTGTTCCTGACTGATACATGTTCCTGACCTGTACATTTTCCTGACCTGTACATGTTCCTGACCTTCCTGTTCCTGACCGATACATGTTCCTGACATGTACATGTTCCTGACCTACCTGTTCCTGACCTACCCTTTCCTGACCGATACATGTTCCTGACCTACCTGTTCCTGACTGATACATGTTCCTGACCTGTACATGTTCCTGACCTGTACATGTTCCTGACCTACCTGTTCCTGACCGATACATGTTCTTGACCTTCCTGTTCCTGACCGATACATGTTCCTGACATGTACATGTTCCTGACCTACCTGTTCCTGACCTACCCTTTCCTGACCTGTACATGTTCCTGACCTACCTGTTCCTGACCGATACATGTTCCTGACCTACCTGTTCCTGACCTTTACATGTTCCTGACCTACCTGTTCCTGACCGATACATGCTCCTGACCTACCTGTTCCTGACCTGTACATGTTCCTGACCGACCTGTTCCTGACCGATACATGTTCCTGACCTACCTGTTCCTGACCGATACATGTTCCTGACCTGTACATGTTCCTGACCTACCTGTTCCTGACCGATACATGTTCCTGACCTACCTGTTCCTGACCTTTACATGTTCCTGACCTACCTGTTCCTGACCGATACATGCTCCTGACCTACCTGTTCCTGACCTGTACATGTTCCTGCCCTACCTTTTCCTGACCGATACATGTTCCTAACCTGTAGATGTTCCTGACCTAACTGTTCCTGACTGATACATATTCATGACCTGTACATGTTCCTGACCTGCCTGTTCCTGACCAATACATGTTCCTGACCTACCTGTTCCTGACCGATACATGTTCCTGACCTGTACATGTTCCTGACCTACCTGTTCCTGACCGATACATGTTCCTGACCTACCTGTTCCTGACCGATACATGCTCCTGACCTACCTGTTCCTGACTGATACATGTTCCTGACCTGTACATGTTCCTGACCTACCTGTTCCAGACCGATACATGTTCCTGACCTACCTGTTCCTGACCGATACATGTTCCTGACCTGTACATGTTCCTGACCTACCTGTTCCAGACCGATACATGTTCCTGACCTACCTGTTCCTGACCGATACATGTTCCTGACCTGTACATGTTCCTGACCTGTACATGTTCCTGACCTGTACATGTTCCTGACCTACTTGTTCCTGACTGATACATGTTCCTGACCTTTACATGTTCTTTACCTACCTGTTCCTGACCGATACATGTTCCTGACCTACCTGTTCCTGACCTATACATGTTCCTGACCTACCTGTTCCTGACCGATACATGTCCCTGACCGATAAATGATCCTGACCTATTTGTTCCTGACCGATACATGTTCCTGACCTTTACATGTTCTTGACCTACCTGTTCCTGACCGATACATGTTCCTGACCTGTACATGTTCCTGACCTACCTGTTCCTGACCGATACATGTTCCTGACCTACCTGTTCCTGACCGATACATGTTCCTGACCTACCTATTCCTGACTGATACATGTTCCTGACCTGTACATGTTCCTGACCTACCTGTTCCTGAACGATACATGTTCTTGACCTTCCTGTTCCTGACTGATACATGTTCCTGACCGATACATGTTCCTGACCTACCTGTTCCTGACCGATACATGTTCCTGACCAAGACCTGTTCCTGACCTACCTGTTCCTGACCGATACATGTTCCTGACCTACCTATTCCTGACTGATACATGTTCCTGACCTGTACATGTTCCTGACCTGTACATGTTCCTGACCTACCTGTTCCCGACCAATACATGTTCCTGACCAACCTGTTCCTGACCGACACATGTTCCTGACCTACCTGTTCCTGACCGATACATGCTCATGACCTACCTGTTCCTGACCTGTACATGTTCCTGACCTACCTGTTCCTGACCGATACATGTTCCTGACCTACCTGTTCCTGACCGATACATGCTCATGACCTACCTGTTCCTGACCTGTACATGTTCCTGACCTACCTGTTCCTGACCGATACATGTTCCTGACCTGTACATGTTCCTGCCCTACCTGTTCCTGACCGATACATGTTCCTGACCTGTACATGTTCCTGACCTAACTGTTCCTGACCGATACATGCTCATGACCTACCTGTTCCTGACCTGTACATGTTCCTGACCTACCTGTTCCTGACCTGTACATGTTCCTGACCTACCTGTTCCTGACCGATACATGTTCCTGACCTGTACATGTTCCTGACCTACCTGTTCCTGACCGATACATGTTCCTGACCTGTACATGTTCCTGACCTACCTGTTCCTGACCGATACATGTTCCTGACCTACCTGTTCCTGACCGATACATGTTCCTGACCTGTACATGTTCCTGACCTACCTGTTCCTGACCGATACATGTTCCTGACCTACCTTTTCCTGACCGATACATGCTCCTGACCTACCTGTTCCTGACTGATACATGTTCCTGACCTGTACATGTTCCTGACCTACCTGTTCCTGACCGATACATGTTCCTGACCTACCTGTTCCTGACCGATACATGTCCCTGACCTGATACATGTTCCTGACCTGTACATGTTCCTGACCTGTCCATGTTCCTGACCTACCTGTTCCTGACCTGTACATGTTACTGACCTACCTGTTCCTGACCTGTACATGTTCCTGACCTGTCCATGTTCCTGACCTACCTGTTCCTGACCTGTACATGTTCCTGACCTACCTGTTCCTGACAGATACATGTTCCTGACCTACCTTTTCCTGACCTACCTGTTCCTGACCTGTACATGTTCCTGACCGAGACATGTTCCTGACCTACCTGTTCCTGACCGATACATGTTCCTGACCTATTTGTTCCTGACCGATACATGTTCCTGACCTTTACATGTTCTTGACCTACCTGTTCCTGACCGATACATGTTCCTGACCTACCTGTTCCTGACCGATACATGTTCCTGACCGAGACCTGTTCCTGACTGATACATGTTCCTGACCTGTACATGTTCCTGACCTGTACATGTTCCTGACCTGTACATGTTCCTGACCAACCTGTTCCTGACCGACAAGTGTTCCTGACCTACCTGTTCCTGACCTTTACATGTTCCTGACCTACCTGTTCCTGACCGATACATGCTCATGACCCACCTGTTCCTGACCTGTACATGTTCCTGACCTACCTGTTCCTGACCGATACATGTTCCTGACCTGTACATGTTCCTGCCCTACCTGTTCCTGACCGATACATGTTCCTGACCTGTACATGTTCCTGACCTAACTGTTCCTGACCGATACATGTTCCTGACCTACCTGTTCCAGACCGATACATGTTCCTGACCTACCTGTTCCTGACCGATACATGTTCCTGACCTACCTGTTCCTTACCGATACATGTTCCTGACCTGTACATGTTCCTGACCTACCTGTTCCAGACCGATACATGTTCCTGACCTACCTGTTCCTGACCGATACATGTTCCTGACCTGTACATGTTCCTGACCTGTACATGTTCCTGACCTGTACATGTTCCTGACCTACTTGTTCCTGACTGATACATGTTCCTGACCTTTACATGTTCTTTACCTTCCTGTTCCTGACCGATACATGTTCCTGACCTACCTGTTCCTGACCTATACATGTTCCTGACCTACCTGTTCCTGACCGATACATGTCCCTGACCGATAAATGATCCTGACCTATTTGTTCCTGACCTATACATGTTCCTGACCTTTACATGTTCTTGACCTACCTGTTCCTGACCGATACATGTTCCTGACCTGTACATGTTCCTGACCTACCTGTTCCTGACCGATACATGTTCCTGACCTACCTATTCCTGACTGATACATGTTCCTGACCTACCTGTTCCTGAACGATACATGTTCTTGACCTTCCTGTTCCTGACTGATACATGTTCCTGACCGATACATGTTCCTGACCTACCTGTTCCTGACCGATACATGTTCCTGACCAAGACCTGTTCCTGACCTACCTGTTCCTGACCGATACATGTTCCTGACCTACCTATTCCTGACTGATACATGTTCCTGACCTGTACATGTTCCTGACCTGTACATGTTCCTGACCTACCTGTTCCTGACCAATACATGTTCCTGACCAACCTGTTCCTGACCGACACATGTTCCTGACCTACCTGTTCCTGACCGATACATGCTCATGACCTACCTGTTCCTGACCTGTACATGTTCCTGACCTACCTGTTCCTGACCGATACATGTTCCTGACCTGTACATGTTCCTGACCTAACTGTTCCTGACTGATACATATTCCTGACCTGTACATGTTCCTGACCTACCTGTTCCTGACCGATACATGTTCCTGACCTACCTGTTCCTGACCGATACATGTTCCTGACCTGTACATGTTCCTGACCTACCTGTTCCTGACCTACCTTTTCCTGACCGATACATGCTCCTGACCTGTACATGTTCCTGACCGATACATGTTCCTGACCTGTACATGTTCCTGACCGATACATGTTCCTGACCTACCTTTTCCTGACCGATACATGCTCCTGACCTACCTGTTCCTGACTGATACATGTTCCTGACCTGTACATGTTCCTGACCTACCTGTTCCTGACCGATACATGTTCCTGACCTACCTGTTCCTGACCGATACATGTCCCTGACCTGATACATGTTCCTGACCTGTACATGTTCCTGACCTGTCCATGTTCCTGACCTACCTGTTCCTGACCTGTACATGTTACTGACCTACCTGTTCCTGACCTGTACATGTTCCTGACCTGTCCATGTTCCTGACCTACCTGTTCCTGACCTGTACATGTTCCTGACCTACCTGTTCCTGACAGATACATGTTCCTGACCTACCTTTTCCTGACCGATACATGTTCCTGACCTACCTGGTCCTGACCTACCTGTTCCTGACCTGTACATGTTCCTGACCGAGACATGTTCCTGACCTACCTGTTCCTGACCGATACATGTTCCTGACCTATTTGTTCCTGACCGATACATGTTCCTGACCTTTACATGTTCTTGACCTACCTGTTCCTGACCGATACATGTTCCTGACCTACCTGTTCCTGACCGATACATGTTCCTGACCGAGACCTGTTCCTGACTGATACATGTTCCTGACCTGTACATGTTCCTGACCTGTACATGTTCCTGACCTGTACATGTTCCTGACCAACCTGTTCCTGACCGACAAGTGTTCCTGACCTACCTGTTCCTGACCTTTACATGTTCCTGACCTACCTGTTCCTGACCAACCTGTTCCTGACCGACAAGTGTTCCTGACCAACCTGTTCCTGACCGACAAGTGTTCCTGACCTACCTGTTCCTGACCTTTACATGTTCCTGACCTACCTGTTCCTGACCGATACATGTTCCTGACCTACCTGTTCCTGACCGATACATGTTCCTGACCTGTACATGTTCCTGACCTACCTGTTCCTGACCGATACATGTTCCTGACCTACCTGTTCCTGACTGATACATATTCCTGACCTGTACCTTTCCTGACCTACCTGTTCCTGACCGATACATGTTCCTGACCTACCTGTTCCTCACCGATACATGTTCCTGACCTACCTGTTCCTGACCGATACATGCTCCTGACCTACCTGTTCCTGACTGATACATGTTCCTGACCTGTACATGTTCCTGACCTACCTGTTCCTGACCGATACATGTTCCTGACCTACCTGTTCCTGACCTATGCATGTTACTGACCTACCTGTTCCTGACCTGTACATGTTCCTGACCTGTACATGTTCCTGACCTACCTGTTCCTGACCTGTACATGTTCCTGACCGAGACATGTTCCTGACCTACTTGTTCCTGACTGATACATGTTCCTGACCTTTACATGTTCTTGACCTACCTGTTCCTGACCTGTACATGTTCCTGACCGAGACATGTTCCTGACCTACCTGTTCCTGACCGATACATGTTCCTGACCTATTTGTTCCTGACCGATACATGTTCCTGACCTGTACATGTTCCTGACCTGTACATGTTCCTGACCTACCTGTTCCTGACCGATACATGTTCCTGACTGATACATGTTCCTGACCTGTACATGTTCCTGACCTACCTGTTCCTGACCGATACATGTTCCTGACCTGTAGATGTTCCTGACCTACCTGTTCCTGACTACATGTTCCTGACCTACCTGTTCCTGACCTACCTGTTCCTGACCGATACATGTTCCTGACCTACTTGTTCCTGACCGATACATGTTCCTGACCTATTTGTTCCTGACCGATACATGTTCCTGACCTTTACATGTTCTTGACCTACCTCTTCCTGACCGATACATGTTCCTGACCTGTACATGTTCCTGACCGAGACATGTTCCTGACCTACCTGTTCCTGACCGATACATGTTCCTGACCTATTTGTTCCTGACCGATACATGTTCCTGACCTATTTGTTCCTGACCGATACATGTTCCTGACCTTTACATGTTCCTTACCTACCTGTTCCTGACCGATACATGTTCCTGACCTACCTGTTCCTGACCGATACATGTTCCTGACCTACCTATTCCTGACTGATACATGTTCCTGACCTGTACATGTTCCTGACCTACCTGTTCCTGACCGATACATGTTCCTGACATGTACATGTTCCTGACCTACCTGTTCCTGACCTACCTGTTCCTGACCGATACATGTTCCTGACCTGTAGATGTTCCTGACCTACCTGTTCCTGACTGATCCATGTTCCTGACCTACCTGTTCCTGACCGATACATGTTCCTGACCTACTGGTTCCTGACCGATACATGTTCCTGACCTACCCATTTCTGATCTACCTGTTCCTGACCTACCTGTTTCTGATCTACCTGTTCCTGATCTACATGTTTCTGACCTACCTATTCCTGACCTACGTGTTCCTAACCTACCTGTTCCTGATCTACCTGTTCCTGACCTACCTGTTCCTGTTCTACCTGGTCCTGATCTACTTGTTGCTGACCTATACGTGTTCCTGACCTACGTGTTCCTGACCTACCTTTTCCTGACCTACCTGTTCCTGACCTACCTGTTCCTGATCTACCTGTTCCTGACCGATACATGTTCTTGACCTACCTGTTCCTGACCGATACATGTTCCTGACATGTACATGTTCCTGACCTACCTGTTCCTGACCTGTACATGTTCCTGACCTACCTGTTCCTGACCGAAACATGTTCCTGACCTACTTGTTCCTGACTGATACATGTTGCTGACCTTTACATGTTCTTGACCTACCTGTTCCTGACCGATACATGTTCCTTACCTACCTGTTCCTGACCTACGTGTTCCTGACCTACCTTTTCCTGACCTACCTGTTCCTGATCTACATGTTCCTGACCTACCTGTTTCTGATCTACCTGTTCCTGACCTACCTGTTCCTGATCTACCTGTTCCTGATCGATAAATGTTCCTGACTTACCTGTTCCTGACCTATACGTGTTCCTGACCTTCCTGTTCCTGACCGATACATGTTCTTGACCTACCTGTTCCTGACCAATACATGTTCCTGACATGTACATGTTCCTGACCTACCTGTTCCTGACCTGTACATGTTCTTGACCTACCTGTTCCTGACCGATACATGTTCTTGACCTACCTGTTCCTGACCGATACATGTTCCTGACATGTACATGTTCCTGACCTACCTGTTCCTGACCTATACATGTTCCTGACCTACCTGTTCCTGACCGATACATGTTCCTGACCTACCTGTTCCTGACCGAAACATGTTCCTGACCTACTTGTTCCTGACTGATACATGTTGCTGACCTTTACATGTTCTTGACCTACCTGTTCCTGACCGATACATGTTCCTTACCTACCTGTTCCTGACCTACGTGTTCCTGACCTACCTTTTCCTGACCTACCTGTTCCTGATCTACATGTTCCTGACCTACCTGTTTCTGATCTACCTGTTCCTGACCTACCTGTTCCTGATCTACCTTTTCCTGATCGATAAATGTTCCTGACTTACCTGTTCCTGACCTATACGTGTTCCTGACCTTCCTGTTCCTGACCGATACATGTTCTTGACCTACCTGTTCCTGACCAATACATGTTCCTGACATGTACATGTTCCTGACCTACCTGTTCCTGACCTGTACATGTTCTTGACCTACCTGTTCCTGACCGATACATGTTCCTGACCTACCTGTTCCTGACCAATACATGTTCCTGACCTACCTGTTCCTGACCTACCTGTTCCTGACCTGTACATGTTCCTGACCGAGACATGTTCCTGACCTGTACCTGTTCCTGACCGATACATGTTCCTGACCTATTTGTTCCTGACCGATACATGTTCCTGACCTTTACATGTTCTTGACCTACCTGTTCCTGACCGATACATGTTCCTGACCTGTACATGTTCCTTACCTACCTGTTCCTGACCGATACATGTCCCTGACCTACCTGTTCCTGACCGATACATGTTCCTGACCTACCTATTCCTGACCGATACATGTTCCTGACCTGTACATGTTCCTTACCTACCTGTTCCTGACCGATACATGTTCCTGACCTACCTGTTCCTGACCGATACATGTTCCTGACCTACCTGTTCCTGACCGATACATGTTCTTGACCTACCTGTTCCTGACCGATACATGTTCCTGACATGTACATGTTCCTGACCTACCTTTTCCTGACCTACCTGTTCCTGACCTGTACATGTTCCTGACCTACCTGTTCCTGACCGATACATGTTCCTGACCTACCTGTTCCTGACTGATACATGTTCCTGACCTGTACATGTTCCTGACCTACCTGTTCCTGACCGATACATGTTCCTGACCTGTAGATGTTCCTGACCTACCTGTTCCTGACTGATCCATGTTCCTGACCTACCTGTTCCTGACCGATACATGTTCCTGACCTACTGGTTCCTGACCGATACATGTTCCTGACCTACCTGTTTCTGATCTACCTGTTCCTGACCTACCTGTTTCTGATCTACCTGTTCCTGATCTACATGTTCCTGACCTACCTATTCCTGACCTATACATGTTCCTGACCTACTGGTTCCTGACCGATACATGTTCCTGACCTATCTGTTTCTGATCTACCTGTTCCTGACCTACCTGTTTCTGATCTACCTGTTCCTGACCTACCTGTTTCTGATCTACCTGTTCCTGATCTACATGTTCCTGATCTACGTGTTCCTGATCTACATGTTCCTGACCTACCTGTTCCTGATCTACATGTTCCTGACCTACCTATTCCTGACCTACGTGTTCCTAACCTACCGGTTCCTGACCTATACGTGTTCCTGACCTACGTGTTCCTGACCTACCTGTTCCTGATCTACCTGTTCCTGACCTACCTGTTCCTGATCTACCTGGTCCTGATCTACTTGTTGCTGACCTATACGTGTTCCTGACCTACGTGTTCCTGACCTACCTTTTCCTGACCTACCTTTTCCTGATCTACATGTTCCTGACCTGTACATGTTCCTGACCTACCTGTTCCTGACTGATACATGTTCCTGACCTACCTATTCCTGACTGATACATGTTCCTGACCTGTACATGTTCCTGACCTACCTGTTCCTGACTGATACATGTTCTTGACCTACCTGTTCCTGACCGATACATGTTCCTGACCTGTACATGTTCCTGACCTACCTGTTCCTGACCGATACATGTTCCTGACCTGTAGATGTTCCTGACCTACCTGTTCCTGACTGATCCATGTTCCTGACCTACCTGTTCCTGACCGATACATGTTCCTGACCTACTGGTTCCTGACCGATACATGTTCCTGACCTACCTGTTTCTGATCTACCTGTTCCTGACCTACCTGTTTCTGATCTACCTGTTCCTGATCTACATGTTCCTGACCTACCAATTCCTGACCTACGTGTTCCTAACCTACCGGTTCCTGACCTATACGTGTTCCTGACCTACGTGTTCCTGACCTACCTTTTCCTGACCTACCTTTTCCTGATCTACATGTTCCTGACCTACCTGTTTCTGATCTACCTGTTCCTGACCTACCTGTTCCTGACCTACCTGTTCCTGACCTATACGTCTTCCAGACCTACCTTTTCCTGACCTACCTGTTTCTGATCTACCGGTTCCTGACCTACCTGTTCCTGATCTACATGTTCCTGACCTACCTGTTCCTGACCGATACATGTTCCTGACCTACCTGTTCCTGATCTACCTGTTCCTGATCTACATGTTCCTGACCTACCTGTTCCTGACTGATACATGTTCCTGACCTACCTTTTCCTGACCGATACATGTTCCTGACCTACCTGTTCCTGACCGATACATGTTCCTGACCTGTACATGTTCCTGACCTACCTGTTCCTGACCTGTACATGTTCCTGACCGATACATGTTCCTGACCTACCTGTTCCTGACCGATACATGTTGCTGACCTACCTGTTCCTGACTGATACATGTTCCTGACCTGTACATGTTCCTGACCTACCTGTTCCTGACCGATACATGTTCCTGACCTGTACATGTTCCTGACATGCCTGTTCCCGACCTACTTGTTCCTGACCGATAAATGTTCCTGACCTACCTGTTCCTGACTGATACATGTTCCTGACCTGTACATGTTCCTGACCTACCTGTTCCTGACCGATACATGTTCCTGACCTGTACATGTTCCTGACATACCTGTTCCCGACCTACCTGTTCCTGACCGATACATGTTCCTGACCTACCTGTTCCTGACCGATACATGTTCCTGACCTACCTGTTCCTGACCTATACATGTTCCTGACCGATACATGTTCCTGACGTACCTGTTCCTGACTGATACATGTCCCTGACCTGTACATGTTCCTGACCTACCTGTTCCTGACCGATACATGTTCCTGACCTGTACATGTTCCTGACCTACCTGTTCCTGACCGAGACATGTTCCCGACCTACCTGTTCCTGACCGATACATGTTCCTGACTGATACATGTTCCTGACCTACCTGTTCCTGACCGATACATGTTCCTGACCTACCTGTTCCTGACCGATACATGTTCCTGACCTACTTGTTCCTGACTGATACATGTTCCTGACCTACCTGTTCCTGACTGATACATGTTCCTGACCTACCTGTTCCTGACCGATACATGTTTCTGACCTACTTGTTCCTGACTGATACATGTTCCTTACCTACCTGTTCCTGACCGATACATGTTCCTGACCTGTACATGTTCCTGACCTACCTGTTCCTGACCGATACATGTTCCTGACCTGTACATGTTCCTGACCTACCTGTTCCTGACTGATACATGTTCCTGACCTACCTGTTCCTGACCAATACATGTTCCTGACCTACTTGTTCCTGACTGATACAGGTTACTTACCTACCTCTTCCTGACCGATTCATGTTCCTGACCTACCTGTTCCTGACCGATACATGTTCCTGACCTGTACCTGTTCCTGACCTACCTGTTTCTGACTGATACATGTTCCTGACCTACCTGTTCCTGACCGATACATGTTCCTGACCTACCTGTTCCTGACCGGTACATGTTCCTGACCTACCTGTTCCTGACCTATACATGTTCCTGACCTACCTGTTCCTGACTTGTACATGTTCCTGACATACCTGTTCCTGACCGATACATGTTCCTGACCTGTACATGTTCCTGACCTACCTGTTCCTGACCGATACATGTTCCTGACCTGAACATGTTCCTGACCTACCTGTTCATGACCGATACATGTTCCTGACCTACCTGTTCCTGACTGATACATGTTCCTGACCTGTACATGTTCCTGACCTACCTGTTCCTGACTGATACATGTTCCTGACCTACCTGTTCCTGACCGATACATGTTCCTGACCTACCTGTTCCTGACTGATACATGTTCCTGACCTGTACATGTTCTTGACCTACCTGTTCCTGACCGATACATGTTCCTGACCTGAACATGTTCCTTACCTACCTGTTCATGACCGATACGTGTTCCTGACCTACCTGTTCCTGACTGATACATGTTCCTGACCTGTACATGTTCCTGACCTACCTGTTCCTGACCGATACATGTTCCTGACCTACCTGTTGCTGACCGATACATGTTCCTGACCTGTACATGTTCTTGACCTACCTGTTCCTGACCGATACATGTTCCTGACCTGAACATGTTCCTGACCTACCTGTTCATGACTGATACATGTTCCTGACCTACCTGTTCCTGACTGATACATGTTCCTGACCGATACATGTTCCTGACCTACCTGTTCCTGACCGATACATGTTCCTGACCTACCTGTTCCTGACCGATACATGTTCCTGACCTACCTTTTCCTGACTGATACATGTTCCTGACCGATACATGTTCCTGACCTACCTGTTCCTGACCGATACATGTTCCTGACCTACCTGTTCCTGACTGATACATGTTCCTGACCTGTACATGTTCTTGACCTACCTGTTCCTGACCGATACATGTTCCTGACCTACCTGTTCCTGACTGATACATGTTCCTGACCTGTACATGTTCCTAAGCTACCTGTTCCTGACCGATACATGTTCCTGACCTATCTGTTCCTGACCTGTACATGTTCCTGACATACCTGTTCCTGACCGATACATGTTCCTGACCTGTACATGTTCTTGACCTACCTGTTCCTGACCAATACATGTTCCTGACCTGTACATGTTCCTGACCGATACATGTTCCTGACCTACCTGTTCCTGACCGATACATGTTCCTGACCTACCTGTTCCTTACCGATACATGTTCCTGACCTACCTGTTCCTGACCGATACATGTTCCTGACCTGTACATGTTCCTGACCTACCTCTTCCTGACTGATACATGTTCCTGACCGATACATGTTCCTGATCTACCTGTTCCTGACCGATACATGTTCCTGACCGATACATGTTCCTGATCTAC
This sequence comes from Telmatherina bonti, assembly GCF_933228915.1. Lineage (NCBI taxonomy): Eukaryota > Metazoa > Chordata > Actinopteri > Atheriniformes > Telmatherinidae > Telmatherina > Telmatherina bonti. The sequence goes on along the minus strand of NC_136622.1, from coordinate 1,895,183 downwards.
CTGTTCCTGACCGATACATGTTCCTGACCGATACATGTTCCTGACCTACCTGTTCCTGACCGATACATGTTCCTGACCTACCTGTTCCTGACCGATACATGTTCCTGACCTGTACATGTTCCTGACCTACCTGTTCCTGACCTACCTGTTCCTGACCGATACATGTTCCTGATCTACCTGTTCCTGACCGATACATGTTCCTGACCGATACATGTTCCTAACCTAGGTTTTGAAATGATCTCACTTATTTACTACTGTCCCTGACAACGACAATGCTGGGTTAGACATTGTTTGGGGGAGTTCTCAGAAAAGAGACAAAGAGTGTTAGGTTTGATCTTAACTTCAAACCGGTCTTCAATGTGATCTGTCAAGGCCTTTGCACTTGTTTGTCATTGTTTTGAACTTGGATTTTGTTCTTGTTAAAGGACCATCAGCTTTGTCTTTAAGATAGATTTCTGTACTTTACCTGGATTTACCTATTATGACCTCCACAGTCTTTCTGATTTGCAGTTTGTCTGTTTTGAAAATTAAATTAAGTTGTTCTGGAGTTTGACTCTGGACTCAACACATTAACAACATGGGGCTTTTATTTTTCTAAAAACATTCCCTGTGCTTCTCTGGTTTTTCGGCTCGGTTCTTCACACCAATACATGTTCCTGTCCTACCTGTTCCTGATCTACCTGGTCCTGATCTACGTGTTCCTGACCTATACGTGTTCCTGATCTACCTGTTCCTGACCTACCTGTTTCTGATCTACCTGTTCCTGATCTACCTGGTCCTGATCTACGTGTTCCTGACCTATACGTGTTCCTGATCTACCTGTTCCTGACCTACCTGTTTCTGATCTACCTTTTCCTGACCTACCTTTTCCTGACCTACCTGTTCCTGATCTACATGTTCCTGACCTACCTGTTTCTGACCTACCTGTTCCTGACCTACCTGTTTCTGACCTACCTGTTCCTGACCTACCTGTTCCTGATCTACCTGTTCCTGACCGATACATGTTCCTGACCTACCTGTTCCTGACTGATACATGTTCCTGACCTACCTGTTCCTGATCTACCAGTTGCTGACCTACCTGCTCCTGATCTACCTGGTCCTGATCTACCTGTTCCTGACCTACCTGCTCCTGATCTACCTTGTCCTGATCTACTTGTTCCTGACCTATACGTGTTCCTGACCTACCTGTTCCTGATCTACTTGTTCCTGACCTATACCTGTTCCTGATCTACCTTTTCCTGACCTACCTGTTTCTGATCTACCTGTTCCTGACCGATACATGTTCCTGACTTACCTGTTCCTGACCGATTCATGTTCCTGACCTACCTGTTCCTGACCGATACATGTTCCTGACCTGTACCTGTTCCTGACCTACCTGTTTCTGACTGATACATGTTCCTGACCGATACATGTTCCTGACCTACCTGTTCCTGACCGATACATGTTCCTGACCTACCTGTTCCTGACCGGTACATGTTCCTGACCTACCTGTTCCTGACCTATACATGTTCCTGACCTACCTGTTCCTGACTTGTACATGTTCCTGACATACCATTTCCTGACCGATACATGTTCCTGACCTGTACATGTTCCTGACCTACCTGTTCATGACCGATACATGTTCCTGACCTACCTGTTCCTGACTGATACATGTTCCTGACCTGTACATGTTCCTGACCTACCTGTTCCTGACTGATACATGTTCCTGACCTACCTGTTCCTGACCGATACATGTTCCTGACCTACCTGTTCCTGACTGATACATGTTCCTGACCTGTACATGTTCTTGACCTACCTTTTCCTGACTGATACATGTTCCTGACTGATACATGTTCCTGACCTGTACATGTTCCTGACCTACCTGTTCCTGACTGATACATGTTCCTGACCTACCTGTTCCTGACCGATACATGTTCCTGACCTACCTGTTCCTGACTGATACATGTTCCTGACCTGTACATGTTCCTGACCTACCTGTTCCTGACTGATACATGTTCCTGACTGATACATGTTCCTGACCTACCTGTTCCTGACCGATACATGTTCCTGACCTACCTGTTCCTGACTGATACATGTTCCTGACCTGTACATGTTCTTGACCTACCTGTTCCTGACCGATACATGTTCCTGACCTGAACATGTTCCTTACCTACCTGTTCATGACCGATACGTGTTCCTGACCTACCTGTTCCTGACTGATACATGTTCCTGACCTGTACATGTTCCTGACCTACCTGTTCCTGACCGATACATGTTCCTGACCTACCTGTTGCTGACCAATACATGTTCCTGACCTGTACATGTTCTTGACCTACCTGTTCCTGACCGATACATGTTCCTGACCTGAACATGTTCCTGACCTACCTGTTCATGACCGATACATGTTCCTGACCTACCTGTTCCTGACTGATACATGTTCCTGACCGATACATGTTCCTGACCTACCTGTTCCTGACCGATACATGTTCCTGACCTACCTGTTCCTGACCGATACATGTTCCTGACCTGTACATGTTCCTGACCTACCTGTTCCTGACCGATACATGTTCCTGACCTACCTGTTCCTGACCGATACATGTTCCTGACCTACCTGTTCCTGACTGATACATGTTCCTGACCTGTACATGTTCTTGACCTACCTGTTCCTGACCGATACATGTTCCTGACCTACCTGTTCCTGACCGATACATGTTCCTGACCTACCTTTTCCTGACTGATACATGTTCCTGACCGATACATGTTCCTGACCTACCTGTTCCTGACCGATACATGTTCCTGACCTACCTGTTCCTGACTGATACATGTTCCTGACCTGTACATGTTCTTGACCTACCTGTTCCTGACCGATACATGTTCCTGACCTACCTGTTCCTGACTGATACATGTTCCTGACCTGTACATGTTCCTAAGCTACCTGTTCCTGACCGATACATGTTCCTGACCTATCTGTTCCTGACCTGTACATGTTCCTGACATACCTGTTCCTGACCGATACATGTTCCTGACCTGTACATGTTCCTGACCTGTACATGTTCCTGACCGATACATGTTCCTGACCTACCTGTTCCTGACCGATACATGTTCCTGACCTACCTGTTCCTGACCGATACATGTTCCTGACCTGTACATGTTCCTGACCTACCTCTTCCTGACCGATACATGTTCCTGACCGATACATGTTCCTGACCTACCTGTTCCTGACCTGTACATGTTCCTGACCGATACATGTTCCTGACCTACCTGTTCCTGACCGATACATGTTCCTGACCTGTACATGTTCCTGACCAACCTCTTCCTGACTGATACATGTTCCTGACCGATACATGTTCCTGACCTACCTGTTCCTGACCGATACATGTTCCTGACCTACCTGTTCTTGACCGATACATGTTCCTGACCTACCTGTTCCTGACTGATACATGTTCCTGACCTGTACATGTTCCTGACCTACCTTTTCCTGACTGATACATGTTCTTGACCTACCTGTTCCTGACCGATACATGTTCCTGACCTACCTGTTCTTGACCGATACATGTTCCTGACCTACCTGTTCCTGACTGACACATGTTCCTGACTGATACATGTTCTTGACCTACCTGTTCCTGACCGATACATGTTCCTGACCTACCTGTTCCTGACTGATACGTGTTCCTTACCTGTACATGTTCCTGACCTACCTGTTCCTGACCGATACCTGTTCCTGACCGATACATGTTCCTGACCTACCTGTTCCTGACCTGTACATGTTCCTGACCTACCTGTTCCTGACCGATACATGTTCCTAACCTACCTTTTCCTGACCTGTACATTTTCCTGACATACCTGTTCCTGACCGATACATGTTCCTGACCTGTACATGTTCCTGACCTACCTGTCCCTGACCGATACATGTTCCTGACCTGTACATGTTCCTGACCTACCTGTTCCTGACCGATACATGTTCCTGACCTACCTGTTCCTGACCGATACATGTTCCTGACCTGTACATGTTCCTGACCTAACTGTTCCTGACCGATACATGTTCCTGACCTACCTGTTCCTGACCGAAACATGTTCCTGACCTACCTGTTGCTGACCGATACATGTTCCTGACCTGTACATGTTCCTGACCTACCTGTTCCTGACTGATACATGTTCTTGACCTACCTATTCCTGACCGATACATATTCCTGACCTACCTGTTCCTGACCGATACATGTTCCTGACCTGTACATGTTCTTGACCTACCTGTTCCTGACCGATACATGTTCCTGACCTACCTGTTCCTGACTGATACATGTTCCTGACCTACCTTTTCCTGACTGATACATGTTCCTGACCTACCTGTTCCTTACCGGTATTTGTTCCTGACCTACCTGTTCCGGACCAAAACATGTTCCTGACCTGTACATGTTCCTGATCTACCTGTTCCTGACCGATACATGTTCCTGACCTGTACATGTTCCTGACCTACCTGTTCCTGACTGATACATGTTCCTGACCTACCTTTTCCTGACTGATACATGTTCCTGACCTACCTGTTCCTGACCGATACATGTTCCTGACCTACCTGTTCCTGACCGATACATGTTCCTGACCTGTACATGTTCCTGACCTAACTGTTCCTGACCGATACATGTTCCTGACCTACCTGTTCCTGACCGAAACATGTTCCTGACCTACCTGTTGCTGACCGATACATGTTCCTGACCTGTACATGTTCCTGACCTACCTGTTCCTGACTGATACATGTTCTTGACCTACCTATTCCTGACCGATACATATTCCTGACCTACCTGTTCCTGACCGATACATGTTCCTGACCTGTACATGTTCTTGACCTACCTGTTCCTGACCGATACATGTTCCTGACCTACCTGTTCCTGACTGATACATGTTCCTGACCTACCTTTTCCTGACTGATACATGTTCCTGACCTACCTGTTCCTTACCGGTATTTGTTCCTGACCTACCTGTTCCTGACTAATACATGTTCCTGACCTGTACATGTTCTTGACCTACCTGTTCCGGACCAAAACATGTTCCTGACCTGTACATGTTCCTGACCTACCTTTTCCTGACCGATACATGTTCTTGACCGATACATGTTCCTGACCTGTACATGTTCCTGACCTACCTGTTCCTGACCTGTACATGTTCCTGACCTACCTGTTTCTGACCGATACATGTTCCTGACCTACCTGTTCCTGACTGATACATGTTCCTGACCTGTACATGTTCCTGACCTACCTGTTCCTGACCAAAACATGTTCCTGACCTGTACATGTTCCTGACCTACCTGTTCCTGAGCGATACATGTTCCTGACCTACCTGTTCCTGACTGATACATGTTCCTGACCTGTACATGTTCCTGACCTACCTGTTCCTGACCAAAACATGTTCCTGACCTGTACATGTTCCTGACCTACCTGTTCCTGACTGATACATGTTCCTGACCTAACTGTTCCTGACCTGTACATGTTCCTGACCTACCTGTTCCTGACCTGTACATGTTCCTGACCTACCTGTTCCTGACCGATACATGTTCCTGACCTACCTGTTCCTGACTGATACATGTTCCTGACCTGTACATGTTCCTGACCTACCTGTTCCTGACCTGTACATGTTCCTGACCTACCTGTTCCTGACCGATACATGTTCCTGACCTACCTGTTCCTGACTGATACATGTTCCTGACTGATACATGTTCTTGACCTACCTGTTCCTGACCGATACATGTTCCTGACCTACCTGTTCCTGACCGATACATGTTCCTGACCTACCTGTTCCTGACTGATACATGTTCCTGACCTACCTGTTCCTGACCTGTACATGTTCCTGACCTGTACATGTTCCTGACCTACCTTTTCCTGATCTACCTGTTCCTGACCTGTACATGTTCCTGACCTACCTGTTCCTGACCTGTACATGTTCCTGACCTACCTGTTCCTGACCGATACATGTTCCTGACCTACCTGTTCTTGACCGATACATGTTCCTGACCTACCTGTTCCTGACTGATACATGTTCCTGACCTGTACATGTTCCTGACCTACCTGTTCCTGACTGATACATGTTCTTGACCTACCTGTTCCTGACCGATACATGTTCCTGACCTACCTGTTCTTGACCGATACATGTTCCTGACCTACCTGTTCCTGAGCGATACATGTTCCTGACCTACCTGTTCCTGACTGATACATGTTCCTGACCTGTACATGTTCCTGACCTACCTGTTCCTGACCTACCTGTTCCTGACCTGTACATGTTCCTGACCTACCTGTTCCTGACTGATACATGTTCCTGACCTAACTGTTCCTGACCTGTACATGTTCCTGACCTACCTGTTCCTGACCTGTACATGTTCCTGACCTACCTGTTCCTGACCGATACATGTTCCTGACCTACCTGTTCCTGACTGATACATGTTCCTGACCTGTACATGTTCCTGACCTACCTGTTCCTGACCTGTACATGTTCCTGACCTACCTGTTCCTGACCGATACATGTTCCTGACCTATCTGTTCCTGACTGATACATGTTCCTGACTGATACATGTTCTTGACCTACCTGTTCCTGACCGATACATGTTCCTGACCTACCTGTTCCTGACCGATACATGTTCCTGACCTACCTGTTCCTGACTGATACATGTTCCTGACCTACCTGTTCCTGACCTGTACATGTTCCTGACCTGTACATGTTCCTGACCTACCTTTTCCTGATCTACCTGTTCCTGACCTGTACATGTTCCTGACCTACCTGTTCCTGACCGATACATGTTCCTGACCTACCTGTTCCTGACCGATACATGTTCCTGACCTACCTGTTCCTGACCGATACATGTTCCTGACCTACCTGTTCTTGACCGATACATGTTCCTGACCTACCTGTTCCTGACTGATACATGTTCCTGACCTGTACATGTTCCTGACCTACCTGTTCCTGACTGATACATGTTCTTGACCTACCTGTTCCTGACCGATACATGTTCCTGACCTACCTGTTCTTGACCGATACATGTTCCTGACCTACCTGTTCCTGACTGATACATGTTCCTGACTGATACATGTTCTTGACCTACCTGTTCCTGACCGATACATGTTCCTGACCTACCTGTTCTTGACTGATACGTGTTCCTTACCTGTACATGTTCCTGACCTACCTGTTCCTGACCGATACCTGTTCCTGACCGATACATGCTCCTGACCTACCTGTTCCTGACCTGTACATGTTCCTGACCTACCTGTTCCTGACCGATACATGTTCCTAACCTACCTGTTCCTGACCTGTACATGTTCCTGACATACCTGTTCCTGACCGATACATGTTCCTGACCTGTACATGTTCCTGACCTACCTGTCCCTGACCGATACATGTTCCTGACCTACCTGTTCCTGACCGATACATGTTCCTGACCTGTACATGTTCCTGACCTACCTGTTCCTGACCGATACATGTTCCTGACCTACCTGTTGCTGACTGATACATGTTCCTGACCTGTACATGTTCCTGACCTACCTATTCCTGACCGATACATATTCCTGACCTGTACATGTTCTTGACCTACATGTTCCTGACCGATACATGTTCCTGACCTACCTGTTCCTGACTGATACATGTTCCTGACCTACCTGTTCCTGACCTACCTGTTCCTGACCTGTACATGTTCCTGACCTGTACATGTTCCTGATCTACCGGTTCCTGACCGATACATGTTCCTGACCTACCTGTTCCTGACCGATACATGTTCCTGACCTACCTGTTCCTGACTGATACATGTTCCTGACCTGTACATGTTCTTGACCTACCTGTTCCTGACCAAAATATGTTCCTGACCTGTACATGTTCCTGACCTACCTTTTCCTGACCGATACATGTTCCTGACCTACCTGTTCCTGACCGATACATGTTCCTGACCTACCTGTTCCTGACTGATACATGTTCCTGACCTGTACATGTTCCTGACCTACCTGTTCCTGACCGAAACATGTTCTTGACCTACCTGTTCCTGACCGATACATGTTCCTGACCTACCTGTTCCTGACCGATCCATGTTCCTGACCTACCTGTTCCTGACTGATACATGTTCCTGACCTGTACATGTTCTTGACCTACCTGTTCCTGACCGATACATGTTCCTGACCTGTACATGTTCCTGACCTACCTGTTCCTGACTGATACATGTTCCTGACCTACCCGTTCCTGACCGATACATGTTCCCGACCTACCTGCTCCTGACTGATACATGTTCCTGACCTACCTGTTCCTGACCTGTACATGTTCCTGACCTACCTGTTCCTGACCTGTACATGTTCCTGACCTACCTGTTCCTGACCGATACATGTTCCTGACCTACCTGTTCCTGACCGGTACATGTTCCTGACCTACCTGTTCCTGACTGATACATGTTCCTGACCTGTACATGTTCTTGACCTACCTGTTCCTGACCTACCTGTTCCTGACCAAAACATGTTCCTGACCTGTACATGTTCCTGACCTACCTGTTCCTGACCAAAACATGTTCCTGACCTACCTGTTCCTGACCGATACATGTTCCTGACCTACCTGTTCCTGACCGATACATGTTCCTGACCTACCTTTTCCTGACTGATACATGTTCCTGACTTGTACATGTTCCTGACCTACCTGTTCATGACCGATACATGTTCCTGACCTACCTGTTCCTGACCGATACATATTCCTGACCTGTACATGTTCCTGACCTACCTGTTCCTGATCTACCTGTTCCTGACCTACCTGTTCCTGACCGATACATGTTCCTGACCTACCTGTTCCTGATCTACCTGTTCCTGACCTGTACATGTTCCTGACCTACCTGTTCCTGACCGATACATGTTTCTGACCTACCTGTACCTGACTGATACATGTTCCTGACCTGTACATGTTCCTGACCTACCTGTTCCTGACTGATACATGTTCCTGACCTGTACATGTTCCTGACCTACCTGTTCCTGACCGATACATGTTCCTGACCTACTGGTTCCCGACCGATACATTTTCCTGACCTACCTGTTCCTGACAGATACATGTTCCTGACCTGTACATGTTCCTGACCTACCTTTTCCTGACCGATACATGTTCCTGACCTGTACGTGTTCCTGACCTGTACATGTTCCTGACCTACCTGTTCCTGACCTACCTGTTCCTGACTGATACATGTTCTTGACCTACCTGTTCCTGACCGATACATGTTCCTGACCTGTACATGTTCCTGACCTCCCTTTTCCTGACCGATACATGTTCCTGACCTACTGGTTCCTGACCGATACATGTTCCTGACCTACCTGTTCCTGACAGATACATGTTCCTGACCTGTACATGTTCCTGACCGATACCTGTTCCTGACCGATACATGTTCCCGACCGAAACATGTTCCTGACCTACCTGTTGCCAACTGATACATGTACCTGAACTGCACATGTTCCTGACCTGTATATGTTCCTGACCTACCTGTTCCTGACTGATACATGTTCTTGACCTACCTGTTCCTGACCGATACATGTTCCTGACCTACCTGTTCTTGACCGATATATGTTCCTGACCTACCTGTTCCTGACTGATACATGTTCCTGACTGATACATGTTCTTGACCTACCTGTTCCTGACCGATACATGTTCCTGACCTACCTGTTCCTGACCGAGACGTGTTCCTTACCTGTACATGTTCCTGACCTACCTGTTCCTGACCGATACCTGTTCCTGACCTGTACATGTTCCTGACCTACCTGTTCCTGACCGATACATGTTCCTGACCTACCTGTTCCTGACTGATACATGTTCCTGACCTACCTGTGCCTGACCGATACATGTTCCTGACCTACCTTTTCCTGACTGATACATGTTCTTGACCTACCTGTTCCTGACCTGTACATGTTCCTGACCTACCGGTTCCTGACCGATACATGTTCCTGACCTGTACATGTTCCTGACCTACCGGTTCCTGACCGATACATGTTCCTGACCTACCTGTTCCTGACTGATACATGTTCCTGACCTGTACATGTTCCTGACCTACCTGTTCCTGACCTACCTGTTCCTGACCAAAACATGTTCCTGACCTGTACATGTTCCTGACCTACCGGTTCCTGACCGATACATGTTCCTGACCTACCTGTTCCTGACCTGTACATGTTCCTGACCTACCGGTTCCTGACCGATACATGTTCCTGACCTACCTGTTCCTGACCGATACATGTTCCTGACCTACCTGTTCCTGACCGGTACATGTTCCTGACCTACCTGTTCCTGACTGATACATGTTCCTGACCTGTACATGTTCTTGACCTACCTGTTCCTGACCTACCTGTTCCTGACCAAAACATGTTCCTGACCTGTACATGTTCCTGACCTACCTGTTCCTGACCAAAACATGTTCCTGACCTACCTGTTCCTGACCGATACATGTTCCTGACCTACCTGTTCCTGACCGATACATGTTCCTGACCTACCTGTTCCTGACTGATACATGTTCCTGACTGATACATGTTCCTGACCTACCTGTTCCTGACCGATACATGTTCCTGACCTACCTGTTCCTGACCTGTACATGTTCTTGACCTACCTGTCCCTGACCAAAACATGTTCCTGACCTGTACATGTTCCTGACCTACCTGTTCCTGACTGATACATGTTCCTGACCTACCTGTTCCTGTCCAATTCATGTTCCTGACCTACCTGTTCCTGACTGATACAGGTTCCTGACCTACCTGTTCCTGACCTGTACATGTTCCTGACCTACCTGTTCCTGACCGATACATGTTCCTGACCTACCTGTTCCTGACCTGTACATGTTCCTGACCTCCCTTTTCCTGACCGATACATGTTCCTGACCTACTGGTTCCTGACCGATACATGTTCCTGACCTACCTGTTCCTGACAGATACATGTTCCTGACCTGTACATGTTCCTGACCGATACCTGTTCCTGACCGATAAATGTTCCCGACCGAAACATGTTCCTGACCTACCTGTTGCCAACTGATACATGTACCTGAACTGCACATGTTCCTGACCTGTATATGTTCCTGACCTACCTGTTCCTGACTGATACATGTTCTTGACCTACCTGTTCCTGACCGATACATGTTCCTGACCTACCTGTTCTTGACCGATATATGTTCCTGACCTACCTGTTCCTGACTGATACATGTTCCTGACTGATACATGTTCTTGACCTACCTGTTCCTGACCGATACATGTTCCTGACCTACCTGTTCCTGACCGAGACGTGTTCCTTACCTGTACATGTTCCTGACCTACCTGTTCCTGACCGATACCTGTTCCTGACCTGTACATGTTCCTGACCTACCTGTTCCTGACCGATACATGTTCCTGACCTACCTGTTCCTGACTGATACATGTTCCTGACCTACCTGTGCCTGACCGATACATGTTCCTGACCTACCTTTTCCTGACTGATACATGTTCTTGACCTACCTGTTCCTGACCTGTACATGTTCCTGACCTACCGGTTCCTGACCGATACATGTTCCTGACCTGTACATGTTCCTGACCTACCGGTTCCTGACCGATACATGTTCCTGACCTACCTGTTCCTGACTGATACATGTTCCTGACCTGTACATGTTCCTGACCTACCTGTTCCTGACCTACCTGTTCCTGACCAAAACATGTTCCTGACCTGTACATGTTCCTGACCTACCGGTTCCTGACCGATACATGTTCCTGACCTACCTGTTCCTGACCTGTACATGTTCCTGACCTACCGGTTCCTGACCGATACATGTTCCTGACCTACCTGTTCCTGACCGATACATGTTCCTGACCTACCTGTTCCTGACCGGTACATGTTCCTGACCTACCTGTTCCTGACTGATACATGTTCCTGACCTGTACATGTTCTTGACCTACCTGTTCCTGACCTACCTGTTCCTGACCAAAACATGTTCCTGACCTGTACATGTTCCTGACCTACCTGTTCCTGACCAAAACATGTTCCTGACCTACCTGTTCCTGACCGATACATGTTCCTGACCTACCTGTTCCTGACCGATACATGTTCCTGACCTACCTGTTCCTGACTGATACATGTTCCTGACTGATACATGTTCCTGACCTACCTGTTCCTGACCGATACATGTTCCTGACCTACCTGTTCCTGACCTGTACATGTTCTTGACCTACCTGTCCCTGACCAAAACATGTTCCTGACCTGTACATGTTCCTGACCTACCTGTTCCTGACTGATACATGTTCCTGACCTACCTGTTCCTGTCCAATTCATGTTCCTGACCTACCTGTTCCTGACTGATACAGGTTCCTGACCTACCTGTTCCTGACCTGTACATGTTCCTGACCTACCTGTTCCTGACCGATACATGTTCCTGACCTACCTGTTCCTGACCTGTACATGTTCCTGACCTACCTGTTCCTGACTGATACATGTTCCTGACCTGTACATGTTCTTGACCTACCTTTTCCTGACCAAAACATGTTCCTGACCTGTACATGTTCCTGACCTACCTGTTCCTGACCGATACATGTTTCTGACCTACCTGTTCCTGACTGATACATGTTCCTGACCTGTACATGTTCCTGACCTACCTGTTCCTGACCTGTACATGTTCTTGACCTACGTGTTCCTGACCGATACATGTTCCTGACCTACCTGTTCCTGACCTGTACATGTTCCTGACCTACCTGTTCCTGACCGAAACATGTTCTTGACCTACCTTTTCCTGACCGAAACATGTTCCTGACCTACCTGTTCCTGACCTGTACATGTTCCTGACCTACCTGTTCCTGACCGAAACATGTTCTTGACCTACCTTTTCCTGACCGAAACATGTTCCTGACCTACCTGTTCCTGACCGATACATGTTCCTGACCTACCTGTTCCTGACTGATACATGTTCCTGACCTGTACATGTTCCTGACCTACCTGTTCCTGACCGAAACATGTTCTTGACCTACCTGTTCATGACCGATACATGTTCCTGACCTACCTGTTCCTCACCTGTACATGTTCCTGACCTACCCTTTCCTGACCGAAACATGTTCTTGACCTTCCTGTTCCTGACCGATACATGTTCCTGACCTACCTGTTCCTGACTGATACATGTTCTTGACCTACCTGTTCCTGACCGATACATGTTCCTGACCTACCTGTTCTTGACCGATATATGTTCCTGACCTACCTGTTCCTGACTGATACATGTTCCTGACTGATACATGTTCTTGACCTACCTGTTCCTGACCGATACATGTTCTTGACCTACCTGTTCCTGACCGATACGTTTTCCTTACCTGTACATGTTCCTGACCTACCTGTTCCTTACCTATACCTGTTCCTGACCGATACATGTTCCTGACCGAAACATGTTCCTGACCTACCTGTTGCCAACTGATACATGTACCTGACCTGTACATGTTCCTGACCTGTACATGTTCCTGACCTGTACATGTTCCTGACCTACCTGTTCCTGACTGATACATGTTCTTGACCTACCTGTTCCTGACCGATACATGTTCCTGACCTACCTGTTCTTGACCGATATATGTTCCTGACCTACCTGTTCCTGACTGATACATGTTCCTGACTGATACATGTTCTTGACCTACCTGTTCCTGACCGATACATGTTCCTGACCTACCTGTTCCTGACCGATACGTGTTCCTTACCTGTACATGTTCCTGACCTACCTGTTCCTGACCGAAACATGTTCTTGACCTACCTGTTCCTGACCGATACATGTTCCTGACCGATCCATGTTCCTGACCTACCTGTTCCTGACTGATACATGTTCCTGACCTGTACATGTTCCTGACCTACCTGTTCCTGACCGATACATGTTCCTGACCTGTACATGTTCCTGACCTACCTGTTCCTGACTGATACATGTTCCTGACCTACCTGTTCCTGACCGATACATGTTTCTGACCTACCTGCTCCTGACTGATACATGTTCCTGACCTACCTGTTCCTGACCTGTACATGTTCCTGACCTACCTGTTCCTGACCTGTACATGTTCCTGACCTACCTGTTCCTGACCGATACATGTTCCTGACCTACCTGTTCCTGACCGGTACATGTTCCTGACCTACCTGTTCCTGACTGATACATGTTCCTGACCTGTACATGTTCCTGACCTACCTGTTCCTGACCAAAACATGTTCCTGACCTACCTGTTCCTGACCGATACATGTTCCTGACCTACCTGTTCCTGACCGATACATGTTCCTGACCTACCTGTTCCTGACTGATACATGTTCCTGACTTGTACATGTTCCTGATCTACCTGTTCATGACCGATACATGTACCTGACCTACCTGTTCCTGACTGATACCTGTTCCTGATCTACCTGTTCCTGACCTACCTTTTCCTGACCGATACATGTTCCTGACCTACCTGTTCCTGATCTACCTGTTCCTGACCTGTACATGTTCCTGACCTACCTGTTCCTGACCGATACATGTTCCTGACCTGTACATGTTCCTGACCTACCTGTTCCTGACCTGTACATGTTCCTGACCTACTGGTTCCTGACCGATACATGTTCCTGACCTACCTGTTCCTGACAGATACATGTTCCTGACCTGTACATGTTCCTGACCTACCTGTTCCTGACCTGTACATGTTCCTGACCTGTACATGTTCCTGACCTACCTGTTCCTGACCTACCTGTTCCTGACTGATACATGTTCTTGACCTACCTGTTCCTGACCGATACATGTTCCTGACCTGTACATGTTCCTGACCTACCTGTTCCTGACCGATACATGTTCCTGACCTACTGGTTCCTGACCGATACATGTTCCTGACCTACCTGTTCCTGACAGATACATGTTCCTGACCTGTACATGTTCCTGACCTACCTTTTCCTGACCTATACATGTTCCTGACCTGTACATGTTCCTGACCTGTACATGTTCCTGACCTGTACATGTTCCTGACCTACCTGTTCCTGACTGATACATGTTCTTGACCTACCTGTTCCTGACCGATACATGTTCCTGACCTACCTGTTCTTGACCGATATATGTTCCTGACCTACCTGTTCCTGACTGATACATGTTCCTGACTGATACATGTTCTTGACCTACCTGTTCCTGACCGAAACATGTTCCTGACCTACCTGTTCCTGACCGATACGTGTTCCTTACCTGTACATGTTCCTGACCTACCTGTTCCTTACCGATACATGTTCCTGACCTACCTGTTCCTGACTGATACATGTTCCTGAACTACCTGTGCCTGACCGATACATGTTCCTGACCTACCTGTTCCTGACCGATACATGTTCCTGACCTACCTGTGCCTGACCGATACATGTTCCTGACCTGTACATGTTCCTGACCTACCTGTTCCTGACCGATACATGTTCCTGACCTGTACATGTTCCTGACCTACCTGTTCCTGACCGATACATGTTCCTGACCTACCTGTTCCTGACTGATACATGTTCCTGACCTACCTGTGCCTGACCGATACATGTTCCTGACCTACCTTTTCCTGACTGATACATGTTCCTGACCTACCTGTTCCTGACCTGTACATGTTCCTGACCTACCGGTTCCTGACCGATACATGTTCCTGACCTACCTGTTCCTGACCGATACATGTTCCTGACCTACCTGTTCCTGACCGGTACATGTTCCTGACCTACCTGTTCCTGACTGATACATGTTCCTGACCTGTACATGTTCTTGACCTACCTGTTCCTGACCTACCTGTTCCTGACCAAAACATGTTCCTGACCTGTACATGTTCCTGACCTACCTGTTCCTGACTGATACATGTTCCTGACCTGTACATGTTCTTGACCTACATGTTCCTGACCGATACATGTTCCTGACCTACCTGTTCCTGACCTGTACATGTTCCTGACCTACCTGTTCCTGACCGATACATGTTCCTGACCTACCTGTTCCTGACCGATACATGTTCCTGACCTACCTGTTCCTGACTGATACATGTTCCTGACTTGTACATGTTCCTGACCTACCTGTTCCTGACCGATACATGTTCCTAACCTACCTTTTCCTGACCTGTACATGTTCTTGACCTACCTGTTCCTGACCAAAACATGTTCCTGACCTGTACATGTTCCTGACCTACCTGTTCCTGACTGATAGATGTTCCTGACCTACCGGTTCCTGACCAATACATGTTCCTGACCTACCTGTTCCTGACTGATACAGGTTCCTGACCTACCGGTTCCTGACCTGTACATGTTCCTGACCTACCTGTTCCTGACCTGTACATGTTCCTGACCTACCTGTTCCTGACCGATACATGTTCCTGACCTACCTGTTCCTGACCTGTACATGTTCCTGACCTACCTTTTCCTGACTGATACATGTTCCTGACCTGTACATGTTCCTGACCTACCTGTTCCTGACCGATACATGTTCCTGACCTACCTGTTCCTGACTGATACATGTTCCTGACCTGTACATGTTCCTGAGCTAACTGTTCCTGACCTGTACATGTTCTTGACCTACGTGTTCCTGACCGATACATGTTCCTGACCTACCTGTTCCTGACCTGTACATGTTCCTGACCTACCTGTTCCTGACCGAAACATGTTCTTGACCTACCTTTTCCTGACCGAAACATGTTCCTGACCTACCTGTTCCTGACCTGTACATGTTCCTGACCTACCTGTTCCTGACCGAAACATGTTCTTGACCTACCTGTTCCTGACCGACACATGTTCCCGACCTACCTGTTCCTGACTGATACATGTTCCTGACCTGTACATGTTCCTGACCTACCTGTTACTGACCGAAACATGTTCTTGACCTACCTGTTCCTGACCGATACATGTTCCTGACCTACCTGTTCCTCACCTGTACATGTTCCTGACCTACCCTTTCCTGACCGAAACATGTTCTTGACCTTCCTGTTCCTGACCGATACATGTTCCTGACCTACCTGTTCCTGACTGATACATGTTCTTGACCTACCTGTTCCTGACCGATACATGTTCCTGACCTACCTGTTCTTGACCGATATATGTTCCTGACCTACCTGTTCCTGACTGATACATGTTCCTGACTGATACATGTTCTTGACCTACCTGTTCCTGACCGATACATGTTCTTGACCTACCTGTTCCTGACCGATACGTTTTCCTTACCTGTACATGTTCCTGACCTACCTGTTCCTTACCGATACCTGTTCCTGACCGATACCTGTTCCTGACCGATACATGTTCCCGACCGAAACATGTTCCTGACCTACCTGTTGCCAACTGATACATGTACCTGACCTGTACATGTTCCTGACCTGTATATGTTCCTGACCTGTACATGTTCCTGACCTACCTGTTCCTGACTGATACATGTTCTTGACCTACCTGTTCCTGACCGATACATGTTCCTGACCTACCTGTTCTTGACCGATATATGTTCCTGACCTACCTGTTCCTGACTGATACATGTTCCTGACTGATACATGTTCTTGACCTACCTGTTCCTGACCGATACATGTTCCTGACCTACCTGTTCCTGACCGATACGTGTTCCTTACCTGTACATGTTCCTGACCTACCTGTTCCTTACCGATATCTGTTCCTGACCTGTACATGTTCCTGACCTACCTGTTCCTGACCGATACATGTTCCTGACCGAAACATGTTCCTGACCTACCTGTTCCTGACCGATACATGTTCCTGACCTACCTGTTCCTGACTGATACATGTTCCTGACCTACCTGTTCCTGACCGATACATGTTCCTGACCTACCTTTTCCTGACTGATACATGTTCCTGACCTACCTGTTCCTGACCTGTACATGTTCCTGACCTGTACATGTTCCTGACCTACCTGTTCCTGACCGATACATGTTCCTGACCTACCTGTTCCTGACCGATACATGTTCCTGACCTGTACATGTTCTTGACCTACCTGTTCCTGACCAAAACATGTTCCTGACCTGTAGATGTTCCTGACCTACCTGTTCCTGACCGATACATGTTCCTGACCTACCTGTTCGTGACCGATACATGTTCCTGACCTACCTGTTCCTGACTGATACATGTTCCTGACCTGTACATGTTCCTGACCTACGGGTTCCTGACCGAAACATGTTCTTGACCTACCTGTTCCTGGCCGATACATGTTCCTGACCTACCTGTTCCTGACCGATCCATGATGCTGACCTACCTGTTCCTGACTGATACATGTTCCTGACCTGTACATGTTCCTGACCTACCATTTCCTGACCGATACATGTTCCTGACCTACCTGTTCCTGACCAAAACATGTTCCTGACCTACCTGTTCCTGACCGATACATGTTCCTGACCTACCTGTTCCTGACTGATACATGTTCCTGACTTGTACATGTTCCTGACCTACCTGTTCATGACCGATACATGTTCCTGACCTACCTGTTCCTGACCGATACATATCCCTGACCTACCTTTTCCTGAGTGATACATGTTCCTGACCTACCTGTTCCTGATCTACCTGTTCCTGACCTACCTGTTCCTGACCAATACATGTTCCTGACCTACCTGTTCCTGACCTGTACATGTTCCTGACCTACCTATTCCTGACCGATACATGTTCCTGACCTACCTTTTCCTGAGTGATACATGTTCCTGACCTGTACATGTTCCTGACCTACCTGTTCCTGACTGATACATGTTCCTGACCTGTACATGTTCCTGACCTACCTGTTCCTGACTGATACATGTTCCTGACCTACCTGTTCCTGACCGATACATGTTCCTGACCTACCTGTTCCTGACCGATACATGTTCCTGACCTACTGGTTCCTGACCGATACATGTTCCTGACCTACCTGTTCCTGACAGATACATGTTCCTAACCTGTACATGTTCCTGACCTACCTTTCCCTGACCGATACATGTTCCTGACCGATACATGTTCCTGACCTACCTTTTCTTGACCTACCTGTTCCTTACCGATACATGTTCCTGACCTACCTGTTCTTGACCGATATATGTTCCTGACCTACCTGTTCCTGACTGATACATGTTCCTGACTGATACATGTTCTTGACCTACCTGTTCCTGACCGATACATGTTCCTGACCGATACGTGTTCCTTACCTGTACATGTTCCTGACCTACCTGTTCCTTACCGATACCTGTTCCTGACCGATACATGTTCCTGACCTACCTGTTCCTGACTTAAACATGTTCCTGACCTACCTGTTGCCAACTGATACATGTACCTGACCTGTACATGTTCCTGACCTACCTGTTCCTGACCGATACATGTTCCTGACCTACCTTTTCCTGACTGATACATGTTCCTGACCTACCTGTTCCTGACTGATACATGTTCCTGACCTACCTGTTCCTGACCTGTACATGTTCCTGACCGATACATGTTCCTGACCTACCGGTTCCTGACCGATACATGTTCCTGACCTACCTGTTCCTGACTGATACATGTTCCTGACCTGTACATGTTCTTGACCTACCTGTTCCTGACCAAAACATGTTCCTGACCTGTACATGTTCCTGACCTACCTGTTTCTGACTGATACATGTTCCTGACCTACCTGTTCCTGACTGATAGATGTTCCTGACCTACCTGTTCCTGACCAATACATGTTCCTGACCTACCTGTTCCTGACTGATACAGGTTCCTGACCTACCTGTTCCTGACCTGTACGTGTTCCTGACCTACCTGTTCCTGACCTGTACATGTTCCTGACCTACCTGTTCCTGACCGATACATGTTCCTGACCTACCTGTTCCTGACCTGTACATGTTCCTGACCTACCTTTTCCTGACTGATACATGTTCCTGACCTGTACATGTTCTTGACCTACCTGTTCCTGACCGATACATGTTCCTGACCTACCTGTTCCTGACTGATACATGTTCCTGACCTACCTTTTCCTGACCGATACGTGTTCCTTACCTGTACATGTTCCTGACCTACCTGTTCCTTACCGATATCTGTTCCTGACCTGTACATGTTCCTGACCTACCTGTTCCTGACCGATACATGTTCCTGACCGAAACATGTTCCTGACCTACCTGTTCCTGACCGATACATGTTCCTGACCTACCTGTTCCTGACTGATACATGTTCCTGACCTACCTGTTCCTGACCGATACATGTTCCTGACCTACTTTTTCCTGACTGATACATGTTCCTGACCTACCTGTTCCTGACCTGTACATGTTCCTGACCTGTACATGTTCCTGACCTACCTGTTCCTGACCGATACATGTTCCTGACCTACCTGTTCCTGACCGATACATGTTCCTGACCTGTACATGTTCTTGACCTACCTGTTCCTGACCAAAACATGTTCCTGACCTGTAGATGTTCCTGACCTACCTGTTCCTGACCGATACATGTTCCTGACCTACCTGTTCGTGACCGATACAGGTTCCTGACCTACCTGTTCCTGACTGATACATGTTCCTGACCTGTACATGTTCCTGACCTACGGGTTCCTGACCGAAACATGTTCTTGACCTACCTGTTCCTGGCCGATACATGTTCCTGACCTACCTGTTCCTGACCGATCCATGATGCTGACCTACCTGTTCCTGACTGATACATGTTCCTGACCTGTACATGTTCCTGACCTACCATTTCCTGACCGATACATGTTCCTGACCTACCTGTTCCTGACCAAAACATGTTCCTGACCTACCTGTTCCTGACCGATACATGTTCCTGACCTACCTGTTCCTGACTGATACATGTTCCTGACTTGTACATGTTCCTGACCTACCTGTTCATGACCGATACATGTTCCTGACCTACCTGTTCCTGACCGATACATATCCCTGACCTACCTTTTCCTGAGTGATACATGTTCCTGACCTACCTGTTCCTGATCTACCTGTTCCTGACCTACCTGTTCCTGACCAATACATGTTCCTGACCTACCTGTTCCTGACCTGTACATGTTCCTGACCTACCTATTCCTGACCGATACATGTTCCTGACCTACCTTTTCCTGAGTGATGCATGTTCCTGACCTGTACATGTTCCTGACCTACCTGTTCCTGACTGATACATGTTCCTGACCTGTACATGTTCCTGACCTACCTGTTCCTGACTGATACATGTTCCTGACCTACCTGTTCCTGACCGATACATGTTCCTGACCTACCTGTTCCTGACCGATACATGTTCCTGACCTACTGGTTCCTGACCGATACATGTTCCTGACCTACCTGTTCCTGACAGATACATGTTCCTAACCTGTACATGTTCCTGACCTACCTTTCCCTGACCGATACATGTTCCTGACCGATACATGTTCCTGACCTACCTTTTCTTGACCTACCTGTTCCTTACCGATACATGTTCCTGACCTACCTGTTCTTGACCGATATATGTTCCTGACCTACCTGTTCCTGACTGATACATGTTCCTGACTGATACATGTTCTTGACCTACCTGTTCCTGACCGATACATGTTCCTGACCGATACGTGTTCCTTACCTGTACATGTTCCTGACCTACCTGTTCCTGACTTAAACATGTTCCTGACCTACCTGTTGCCAACTGATACATGTACCTGACCTGTACATGTTCCTGACCTACCTGTTCCTGACCGATACATGTTCCTGACCTACCTTTTCCTGACTGATACATGTTCCTGACCTACCTGTTCCTGACTGATACATGTTCCTGACCTACCTGTTCCTGACCTGTACATGTTCCTGACCGATACATGTTCCTGACCTACCGGTTCCTGACCGATACATGTTCCTGACCTACCTGTTCCTGACTGATACATGTTCCTGACCTGTACATGTTCTTGACCTACCTGTTCCTGACCAAAACATGTTCCTGACCTGTACATGTTCCTGACCTACCTGTTTCTGACTGATACATGTTCCTGACCTACCTGTTCCTGACTGATAGATGTTCCTGACCTACCTGTTCCTGACCAATACATGTTCCTGACCTACCTGTTCCTGACTGATACAGGTTCCTGACCTACCTGTTCCTGACCTGTACATGTTCCTGACCTACCTGTTCCTGACCTGTACATGTTCCTGACCTACCTGTTCCTGACCGATACATGTTCCTGACCTACCTGTTCCTGACCTGTACATGTTCCTGACCTACCTTTTCCTGACTGATACATGTTCCTGACCTGTACATGTTCTTGACCTACCTGTTCCTGACCGATACATGTTCCTGACCTACCTGTTCCTGACTGATACATGTTCCTGACCTGTACATGTTCCTGACCTACCTGTTCCTGACCTGTACATGTTCTTGACCTACGTGTTCCTGACCGATACATGTTCCTGACCTACCTGTTCCTGACCTGTACATGTTCCTGACCTACCTGTTCCTGACCGAAACATGTTCTTGACCTACCTTTTCCTGACCGAAACATGTTCCTGACCTACCTGTTCCTGACCTGTACATGTTCCTGACCTACCTGTTCCTGACCGATACATGTTCCTGACCTACCCGTTCCTGACCGATACATGTTCCTGACCTACTGGTTCCTGACCGATACATGTTCCTGACCTACCTGTTCCTGACAGATACATGTTCCTAACCTGTACATGTTCCTGACCTACCTTTCCCTGACCGATACATGTTCCTGACCGATACATGTTCCTGACCTACCTTTTCTTGACCTACCTGTTCCTTACCGATACATGTTCCTGACCTACCTGTTCTTGACCGATATATGTTCCTGACCTACCTGTTCCTGACTGATACATGTTCCTGACCTGTACATGTTCTTGACCTACCTGTTCCTGACCAAAACATGTTCCTGACCTGTACATGTTCCTGACCTACCTGTTTCTGACTGATACATGTTCCTGACCTACCTGTTCCTGACTGATACATGTTCCTGACCTACCTGTTCCTGACTGATAGATGTTCCTGACCTACCTGTTCCTGACCAATACATGTTCCTGACCTACCTGTTCCTGACTGATACAGGTTCCTGACCTACCTGTTCCTGACCTGTACATGTTCCTGACCTACCTGTTCCTGACCTGTACATGTTCCTGACCTACCTGTTCCTGACCGATACATGTTCCTGACCTACCTGTTCCTGACCTGTACATGTTCCTGACCTACCTTTTCCTGACTGATACGTGTTCCTGACCTGTACATGTTCTTGACCTACCTGTTCCTGACCGATACATGTTCCTGACCTACCTGTTCCTGACTGATACATGTTCCTGACCTGTACATGTTCCTGACCTACCTGTTCCTGACCTGTACATGTTCTTGACCTACGTGTTCCTGACCGATACATGTTCCTGACCTACCTGTTCCTGACCTGTACATGTTCCTGACCTACCTGTTCCTGACCGAAACATGTTCTTGACCTACCTTTTCCTGACCGAAACATGTTCCTGACCTACCTGTTCCTGACCTGTACATGTTCCTGACCTACCTGTTCCTGACCGATACATGTTCCTGACCTACCCGTTCCTGACCGATACATGTTCCTGACCTACTGGTTCCTGACCGATACATGTTCCTGACCTACCTGTTCCTGACAGATACATGTTCCTAACCTGTACATGTTCCTGACCTACCTGTTCCTGACCTGTACATGTTCCTGACCTACCTGTTCCTGACCGATACATGTTCCTGACCGATACATGTTCCTGACCTACCTGTTCCTGACCGATACATGTTCCTAACCTGTACATGTTCCTGACCTACCTGTTCCTGACCTGTACATGTTCCTGACCTACCTGTTCCTGACCGATACATGTTCCTAACCTGTACATGTTCCTGACCTACCTGTTCCTGACCTGTACATGTTCCTGACCTACCTGTTCCTGACAGATACATGTTCCTAACCTGTACATGTTCCTGACCTACCTGTTCCTGACCGATACATGTTCCTGACCGATACATGTTCCTGACCTACCTTTTCTTGACCTACCTGTTCCTTACCGATACATGTTCCTGACCTACCTGTTCTTGACCGATATTTGTTCCTGACCTACCTGTTCCTGACTGATACATGTTCCTGACTGATACATGTTCTTGACCTACCTGTTCCTGACCGATACATGTTCCTGACCGATACGTGTTCCTTACCTGTACATGTTCCTGACCTACCTGTTCCTTACCGATACCTGTTCCTGACCGATACATGTTCCTGACCTACCTGTTCCTGACTTAAACATGTTCCTGACCTACCTGTTGCCAACTGATACATGTACCTGACCTGTACATGTTCCTGACCTACCTGTTCCTGACCGATACATGTTCCTGACCTACCTTTTCCTGACTGATACATGTTCCTGACCTACCTGTTCCTGACTGATACATGTTCCTGACCTACCTGTTCCTGACCTGTACATGTTCCTGACCGATACATGTTCCTGACCTACCGGTTCCTGACCGATACATGTTCCTGACCTACCTGTTCCTGACTGATACATGTTCCTGACCTGTACATGTTCTTGACCTACCTGTTCCTGACCAAAACATGTTCCTGACCTGTACATGTTCCTGACCTACCTGTTTCTGACTGATACATGTTCCTGACCTACCTGTTCCTGACTGATAGATGTTCCTGACCTACCTGTTCCTGACCAATACATGTTCCTGACCTACCTGTTCCTGACTGATACAGGTTCCTGACCTACCTGTTCCTGACCTGTACATGTTCCTGACCTACCTGTTCCTGACCTGTACATGTTCCTGACCTACCTGTTCCTGACCGATACATGT
Source organism: Telmatherina bonti (assembly GCF_933228915.1). NCBI lineage: Eukaryota > Metazoa > Chordata > Actinopteri > Atheriniformes > Telmatherinidae > Telmatherina > Telmatherina bonti. The sequence continues at coordinate 1,870,532 of NC_136622.1, read as the reverse complement.
TCCTGACCTACCTGTTCCTGACCTGTAGATGTTCCTGACCTACCTTTTCCTGACTGATACATGTTCCTGACCTGTACATGTTCTTGACCTACCTGTTCCTGACCGATACATGTTCCTGACCTACCTGTTCCTGACTGATACATGTTCCTGACCTGTACATGTTCCTGACCTACCTGTTCCTGACCTGTACATGTTCTTGACCTACGTGTTCCTGACCGATACATGTTCCTGACCTACCTGTTCCTGACCTGTACATGTTCCTGACCTACCTGTTCCTGACCGAAACATGTTCTTGACCTACCTTTTCCTGACCGAAACATGTTCCTGACCTACCTGTTCCTGACCTGTACATGTTCCTGACTGATACCTGTTCCTGACCGAAACATGTTCTTGACCTACCTGTTCCTGACCGACACATGTTCCTGACCTACCTGTTCCTGACTGATACATGTTCCTGACCTGTACATGTTCCTGACCTACCTGTTCCTGACCGAAACATGTTCTTGACCTACCTGTTCCTGACCGATACATGTTCCTGACCTACCTGTTCCTCACCTGTACATGTTCCTGACCTACCCTTTCCTGACCGAAACATGTTCTTGACCTTCCTGTTCCTGACCGATACATGTTCCTGACCTACCTGTTCCTGACTGATACATGTTCTTGACCTACCTGTTCCTGACCGATACATGTTCCTGACCTACCTGTTCTTGACCGATATATGTTCCTGACCTACCTGTTCCTGACTGATACATGTTCCTGACTGATACATGTTCTTGACCTACCTGTTCCTGACCGATACATGTTCTTGACCTACCTGTTCCTGACCGATACGTTTTCCTTACCTGTACATGTTCCTGACCTACCTGTTCCTTACCGATACCTGTTCCTGACCGATACCTGTTCCTGACCGATACCTGTTCCTGACCGATACCTGTTCCTGACCGATACATGTTCCCGACCGAAACATGTTCCTGACCTACCTGTTGCCAACTGATACATGTACCTGAACTGCACATGTTCCTGACCTGTATATGTTCCTGACCTACCTGTTCCTGACTGATACATGTTCTTGACCTACCTGTTCCTGACCGATACATGTTCCTGACCTACCTGTTCTTGACCGATATATGTTCCTGACCTACCTGTTCCTGACTGATACATGTTCCTGACTGATACATGTTCTTGACCTACCTGTTCCTGACCGATACATGTTCCTGACCTACCTGTTCCTGACCGATACGTGTTTCTTACCTGTACATGTTCCTGACCTACCTGTTCCTTACCGATACCTGTTCCTGACCTGTACATGTTCCTGACCTACCTGTTCCTGACCGATACATGTTCCTGACCGAAACATGTTCCTGACCTACCTGTTCCTGACCGATACATGTTCCTGACCTACCTGTTCCTGACTGATACATGTTCCTGACCTACCTGTTCCTGACCGATACATTTTCCTGACCTACCTTTTCCTGACTGATACATGTTCCTGACCTACCTGTTCCTGACCTGTACATGTTCCTGACCTGTACATGTTCCTGACCTACCTGTTCCTGACCGATACATGTTCCTGACCTACCTTTTCCTGACCGATACATGTTCCTGACCTGTACATGTTCTTGACCTACCTGTTCCTGACCAAAACATGTTCCTGACCTGTACATGTTCCTGACCTACCTGTTCCTGACCGATACATGTTCCTGACCTACCTGTTCCTGACCGATACATGTTCCTGACCTACCTGTTCGTGACCGATACATGCTCCTGACCTACCTGTTCGTGACCGATACATGTTCCTGACCTACCTGTTCCTGACTGATACATGTTCCTGACCTGTACATGTTCCTGACCTACCTGTTCCTGACTGATACATGTTCCTGACCTACCTGTTCCTGACCGATACATTTTCCTGACCTACCTTTTCCTGACTGATACATGTTCCTGACCTACCTGTTCCTGACCTGTACATGTTCCTGACCTGTACATGTTCCTGACCTACCTGTTCCTGACCGATACATGTTCCTGACCTACCTTTTCCTGACCGATACATGTTCCTGACCTGTACATGTTCTTGACCTACCTGTTCCTGACCAAAACATGTTCCTGACCTGTACATGTTCCTGACCTACCTGTTCCTGACCGATACATGTTCCTGACCTACCTGTTCCTGACCGATACATGTTCCTGACCTACCTGTTCGTGACCGATACATGCTCCTGACCTACCTGTTCGTGACCGATACATGGTCCTGACCTACCTGTTCCTGACTGATACATGTTCCTGACCTGTACATGTTCCTGACCTACCTGTTCCTGACCGATACATTTTCTTGACCTACCTGTTCCTGGCCGATACATGTTCCTGACCTACCTGTTCCTGACCGATCCATGATGCTGACCTACCTGTTCCTGACTGATACATGTTCCTGACCTGTACATGTTCCTGACCTACCATTTCCTGACCGATACATGTTCCTGACCTACCTGTTCCTGACCAAAACATGTTCCTGACCTACCTGTTCCTGACCGATACATGTTCCTGACCTACCTGTTCCTGACTGATACATGTTCCTGACTTGTACATGTTCCTGACCTACCTGTTCATGACCGATACATGTTCCTGACCTACCTGTTCCTGACCGATACATATCCCTGACCTACCTTTTCCTGAGTGATACATGTTCCTGACCTACCTGTTCCTGATCTACCTGTTCCTGACCTACCTGTTCCTGACCAATACATGTTCCTGACCTACCTGTTCCTGATCTACCTGTTCCTGACCTGTACATGTTCCTGACCTACCTATTCCTGACCGATACATGTTCCTGACCTACCTTTTCCTGAGTGATACATGTTCCTTACCTGTACATGTTCCTGACCTACCTGTTCCTGACTGATACATGTTCCTGACCTGTACATGTTCCTGACCTACCTGTTCCTGACTGATACATGTTCCTGACCTACCTGTTCCTGACCGATACATGTTCCTGACCTACCTGTGCCTGACCGATACATGTTCCTGACCTACTGGTTCCTGACCGATACATGTTCCTGACCTACCTGTTCCTGACAGATACATGTTCCTAACCTGTACATGTTCCTGACCTACCTTTCCCTGACCGATACATGTTCCTGACCTACCTGTTCTTGACCGATATATGTTCCTGACCTACCTGTTCCTGACTGATACATGTTCCTGACTGATACATGTTCTTGACCTACCTGTTCCTGACCGATACATGTTCCTGACCGATACGTGTTCCTTACCTGTACATGTTCCTGACCTACCTGTTCCTTACCGATACCTGTTCCTGACCGATACATGTTCCTGACCTACCTGTTCCTGACTTAAACATGTTCCTGACCTACCTGTTGCCAACTGATACATGTACCTGACCTGTACATGTTCCTGACCTACCTGTTCCTGACCGATACATGTTCCTGACCTACCTTTTCCTGACTGATACATGTTCCTGACCTACCTGTTCCTGACTGATACATGTTCCTGACCTACCTGTTCCTGACCTGTACATGTTCCTGACCGATACATGTTCCTGACCTACCGGTTCCTGACCGATACATGTTCCTGACCTACCTGTTCCTGACTGATACATGTTCCTGACCTGTACATGTTCTTGACCTACCTGTTCCTGACCAAAACATGTTCCTGACCTGTACATGTTCCTGACCTACCTGTTTCTGACTGATACATGTTCCTGACCTACCTGTTCCTAACCGATACATGTTCCTGACCTACCTGTTCCTGACTGATACATGTTCCTGACCTACCTGTTCCTGACCTGTACATGTTCCTGACCTACCTGTTCCTGACCTGTACATGTTCCTGACCTACCTGTTCCTGACCGATACATGTTCCTGACCTACCTGTTCCTGACCGGTACATGTTCCTGACCTACCTGTTCCTGACTGATACATGTTCCTGACCTGTACATGTTCTTGACCTACCTGTTCCTGACCTGTACATGTTCTTGACCTACGTGTTCCTGACCGATACATGTTCCTGACCTACCTGTTCCTGACCTGTACATGTTCCTGACCTACCTGTTCCTGACCGAAACATGTTCTTGACCTACCTGTTCCTGACCGATACATGTTCCTGACCTGTACATATTCCTGACCTACCTGTTCCTGACCGATACATGTTCCTGACCTACCTGTTCCTGACTGATACATGTTCCTGTCCTGTACATGTTCCTGACCTACCTGTTCCTGACCTGTACATGTTCTTGACCTACGTGTTCCTGACCGATACATGTTCCTGACCTACCTGTTCCTGACCTGTACATGTTCCTGACCTACCTGTTCCTGACCGAAACATGTTCTTGACCTACCTGTTCCTGACCGATACATGTTCCTGACCTACCTGTTCCTGACCTGTACATGTTCCTGACCTACCTGTTCCTGACCGAAACATGTTCTTGACCTACCTGTTCCTGACCGATACATGTTCCTGACCTACCTGTTCCTCACCTGTACATGTTCCTGACCTACCTGTTCCTGACCGAAACATGTTCCTAACCTACCTGTTCCTGACCGATACATGTTCCTGACCTACCTGTTCCTGACTGATACATGTTCTTGACCTACCTGTTCCTGACCGATACATGTTCCTGACCTACCTGTTCTTGACCGATATATGTTCCTGACCTACCTGTACCTGACTGATACATGTTCCTGACTGATACATGTTCTTGACCTACCTGTTCCTGACCGATACGTTTTCCTTACCTGTACATGTTCCTGACCTACCTGTTCCTTACCGATACCTGTTCCTGACCGATACATGTTCCTGACCTACCTGTTGCCAACTGATACATGTTCCTGACCTGTACATGTTCCTGACCTACCTGTTCCTGACCGATACATGTTCCTGACCTACCTGTTCCTGACTGATACATGTTCCTGACCTACCTGTTCCTGACCGATACATGTTCCTGACCTACCTTTTCCTGACTGATACATGTTCCTGACCTACCTGTTCCTGACCTGTACATGTTCCTGACCTGTACATGTTCCTGACCTACCTGTTCCTGACCGATACATGTTCCTGACCTACCTGTTCCTGACCGATACATGTTCCTGACCTGTACATGTTCTTGACCTACCTGTTCCTGACCAAAACATGTTCCTGACCAAAACATGTTCCTGACTTACCTGTTCCTGACCGATACATGTTCCTGACCTACCTGTTCGTGACCGATACATGTTCCTGACCTACCTGTTCCTGACCGAAACATGTTCTTGACCTACCTGTTCCTGACCTGTACATGTTCCTGACCTACCTGTTCCTGACCGAAACATGTTCTTGACCTACCTGTTCCTGACCGAAACATGTTCTTGACCTACCTGTTCCTGACCGATACATGTTCTTGACCTACCTGTTCCTGACTGATACATGTTCCTGACCTGTACATGTTCCTGACCTACCTGTTCCTGACCGAATCATGTTCTTGACCTACCTGTTCCTGACCAATACATGTTCCTGACCTACCTGTTCCTGACCGATCCATGATGCTGACCTACCTGTTCCTGACTGATACATGTTCCTGACCTGTACATGTTCCTGACCTACCTGTTCCTGACCGATACATGTTCCTGACCTGTACATGTTCCTGACCTACCTGTTCCTGACCGATACATGTTCCTGACCTACCTGTTCCTGACTGATACATGTTCCTGACCTGTACATGTTCCTGACCTACCTGTTCCTGACCTGTACATGTTCTTGACCTACGTGTTCCTGACCGATACATGTTCCTGACCTACCTGTTCCTGACCTGTACATGTTCCTGACCTACCTGTTCCTGACCGAAACATGTTCTTGACCTACCTGTTCCTGACCTGTACATGTTCCTGACCTACCTGTTCCTGACCTGTACATGTTCCTGACCTACCTGTTCCTGACCGATACATGTTCCTTACCTACCTGTTCCTGACTGATACATGTTCCTGACCTGTACATGTTCCTGACCTACCTGTTCCTGACCGAAACATGTTCTTGACCTACCTGTTCCTGACCGATACATGTTCCTGACCTACCTGTTCCTCACCTGTACATGTTCCTGACCTACCTGTTCCTGACAGATACATGTTCCTGACCTACCTGTTCCTGACTGATACATGTTCTTGACCTACCTGTTCCTGACCGATACATGTTCCTGACCTACCTGTTCTTGACCGATATATGTTCCTGACCTACCTGTTCCTGACTGATACTTGTTCCTGACTGATACATGTTCTTGACCTACCTGTTCCTGACCGATACGTTTACCTTACCTGTACATGTTCCTGACCTACCTGTTCCTTACCGATACCTGTTCCTGACCGATACATGTTCCTGACCTACCTATTCCTGACCTGTACATGTTCCTGACCTACCTGTTGCCAACTGATACATGTTCCTGACCTCTACATGTTCCTGACCTACCTGTTCCTGACCGATACATGTTCCTGACCTACCTGTTCCTGACTGATACATGTTCCTGACCTACCTGTTCCTGACCGATACATGTTCCTGACCTACCTTTTCCTGACTGATACATGTTCCTGACCTACCTTTTCCTGACCTGTACATGTTCCTGACCTGTACATGTTCCTGACCTACCTGTTCCTGACCGATACATGTTCCTGACCTACCTGTTCCTGACCGATACATGTTCCTGACCTGTACATGTTCTTCACCTACCTGTTCCTGACCAAAACATGTTCCTGACCAAAACATGTTCCTGACTTACCTGTTCCTGACCGATACATGTTCCTGACCTACCTGTTCGTGACCGATACATGTTCCTGACCTACCTGTTCCTGACTGATACATGTTCCTGACCTGTACATGTTCCTGACCTACCTGTTCCTGACCGAAACATGTCCTTGACCTACCTGTTCCTGACCGATACATGTTCCTGACCTGTACATGTTCCTGACCTACCTGTTCCTGACCGATACATGTTCCTGACCTGTACATGTTCCTGACCTACCTGTTCCTGACTGATACATGTTCCTGACCTACCTGTTCCTGACCGATACATGTTCCTGACCTACCTGTTCCTGACTGATACATGTTCCTGACCTACCTGTTCCTGACCTGTACATGTTCCTGACCTACCTGTTCCTGACCTGTACATGTTCCTGACCTACCTGTTCCTGACCGATACATGTTCCTGACTTACCTGTTCCTGACCGGTACATGTTCCTGACCTACCTGTTCCTGACTGATACATGTTCCTGACCTGTACATGTTCTTGACCTACCTGTTCCTGACCAAAACATGTTCCTGACCTGTACACGTTGCTGACCTACCTGTTCCTGACCGATACATGTTCCTGAAGTACCTGTTCCTGACTGATACATGTTCCTGACCTGTACATGTTCCTGACCTACCTGTTCCTGACCGAAACATGTTCTTGACCTACCTGTTCCTGACCGATACATGTTCCTGACCTACCTGTTCCTGACCTGTACATGTTCCTGACCTACCTGTTCCTGACCGAAACATGTTCTTGACCTACCTGTTCCTGACCGATACATGTTCCTGACCTACCTATTCATGACTGATACATATTCCTGACCTGTACATGTTCCTGACCTACCTATTCATGACTGATACATATTCCTGACCTACCTGTTCCTGACCGATACATGTTCCTGACCTACCTATTCATGACTGATACATATTCCTGACCTACCTGTTACTGACCTGTACATGTTCCTGACCTACCTGTTCCTGACTGATACATGTTCCTGACCGATACAAGTTCCTGACCTACCTGTTCCTGACCGATACATGTTCCTGACCTGTACATGTTCCTGACGTAACTGTTCCTGACCGATACATGTTCCTGACCTGTACATGTTCCTGACCTACCTGTTCCTGACCGAAACATGTTCTTGACCTACCTGTTCCTGACCGATACATGTTCCTGACCTACCTGTTCCTGACCTGTACATGTTCCTGACCTACCTGTTCCTGACCGAAACATGTTCTTGACCTACCTGTTCCTGACCGATACATGTTCCTGACCTACCTGTTCCTGACTGATACATGTTCTTGACCTGTACATGTTCCTGACCTACCTGTTCCTGACCGATACATGTTCCTGACCTACCTGTTCCTGACCGATACATGTTCCTGACCGATACCTGTTCCTGACTGATACATGTTCCTGACCTGTACATGTTCCTGACCTACCTATTCATGACTGATACATATTCCTGACCTACCTGTTCCTGACCGATACATGTTCCTGACCTACCTATTCATGACTGATACATATTCCTGACCTACCTGTTACTGACCTGTACATGTTCCTGACCTACCTGTTCCTGACTGATACATGTTCCTGACCGATACAAGTTCCTGACCTACCTGTTCCTGACCGATACATGTTCCTGATCTGTACATGTTCCTGACGTAACTGTTCCTGACCGATACATGTTCCTGACCTGTACATGTTCCTGACCGATACATGTTCCTGACCGATACATGTTCCTGACCTGTACATGTTCCTGACCTACCTGTTCCTGACCTGTACATGTTCCTGACCTACCTGTTCCTGACTGATACATGTTCCTGACCTGTACATGTTCTTGACCTACCTGTCCCTGACCGATACATGTTCCTGACCTACCTGTTCCTGACTGATACATGTTCCTGACCTGTACATGTTCCTGACCTACCTGTTACTGACCTGTACATGTTCCTGACCTACCTGTTCCTGACCGATACATGTTCGTGACCTTCCTGTTCCTGACCTACCTGTTCCTGACCGATACATGTTCCTGACCTACCTGTTCCTGACCGATACATGTTCCTGACCTACCTATTCATGACTGATACATATTCCTGACCTACCTGTTCCTGACCTGTACATGTTCCTGACCTACCTGTTCCTGACTGATACATGTTCCTTACCGATACAATTTCCTGACCTACCTGTTCCTGACCGATACATGTTCCTGACCTGTACATGTTCCTGACCTACCTGTTCCTGACCGATACATGTTCCTGACCGATACATGTTCCTGACCTGTACATGTTCCTGACCTACCTGTTCCTGACCTGTACATGTTCCTGACCTACCTGTTCCTGACTGATACATGTTCCTGACCTGTACATGTTCCTGACCTGTACATGTTCCTGACCTGTACATGTTCCTGACCTACCTGTTCCTGACCGATACATGTTCCTGACCTACCTGTTCCTGACTGATACATGTTCCTGACCTGTACTTGTTCTTGACCTACCTGTTCCTGACCAAAACATGTTCCTGACCTGTACATGTTCCTGACCTACCTGTTCCTGAGCGATACATGTTCCTGACCTACCTGTTCCTGACCAAAACATGTTCCTGACCTGTACATGTTCCTGACCTACCTGTTCCTGAGCGATACATGTTCCTGACCTACCTGTTCCTGACTGATACATGTTCCTGACCTACCTGTTCCTGACTGATACATGTTCCTGACCTGTACTTGTTCTTGACCTACCTGTTCCTGACCAAAACATGTTCCTGACCTGTACATGTTCCTGACCTACCTGTTCCTGAGCGATACATGTTCCTGACCTACCTGTTCCTGACTGATACATGTTCCTGACCTACCTGTTCCTGACCTGTACATGTTCCTGACCTACCTGTTCCTGACCTGTACATGTTCCTGACCTACCTGTTCCTGACCGATACATGTTCCTGACCTACCTGTTCCTTACCGGTATTTGTTCCTGACCTACCTGTTCCTGACTAATACATGTTCCTGACCTGTACATGTTCTTGACCTACCTGTTCCTGACCAAAACATGTTCCTGAACTGTACATGTTCCTGACCTACCTGTTCCTGACCGATACATGTTCATGACCGATACATGTTCCTGACCTGTACATGTTCCTTACCTCCCTTTTCCTGACCTGTACATGTTCCTGACCTACCTGTTTCTGACCGATACATGTTCCTGACCTACCTGTTCCTGACTGATACATGTTCCTGACCTGTACATGTTCTTGACCTACCTGTTCCTGACCAAAACATGTTCCTGACCTGTACATCTTCCTGACCTACCTGTTCCTGAGCGATACATGTTCCTGACCTACCTGTTCCTGACCTGTACATGTTCCTGACCTACCTGTTCCTGACTGATACATGTTCGTGACCTACCTGTTCCTGACCGATACATGTTCCTGACCTACTTGTTCCTGACTGATACATGTTCCTTACCTACCTGTTCCTGACCTATACATGTTCCTGACCGATACATGTTCCTGACCTACCTGTTCCTGACAGATACATGTTCCTGACCTGTACATGTTCCTGACCTACCTGTTCCTGACCGATACATGTTCCTGACCTACCTGTTCCTGACCTGTACATGTTCCTGACCTACCTGTTTCTGACCGATACATGTTCCTGACCTACCTGTTCCTGACCGGTACATGTTCCTGACCTACCTGTTCCTGACCGATACATGTTCCTGACCTACCTGTTCCTGACCTGTACATGTTCCTGACATACCTGTTCCTGACCGATACATGTTCCTGACCTGTACATGTTCCTGACCGTTACATGTTCCTGACCTACCGTTTCCTGACTGATACATGTTCCTGACCTGTACATGTTCCTGACCTACCTGTTCCTGACCGATACATGTTCATGACCGATACATGTTCCTGACCTGTACATGTTCCTGACCTACCTGTTCCTGACCGATACATGTTCATGACCGATACATGTTCCTGACCTGTACATGTTCCTTACCTCCCTTTTCCTGACCTGTACATGTTCCTGACCTACCTGTTTCTGACCGATACATGTTCCTGACCTACCTGTTCCTGACTGATACATGTTCCTGACCTGTACATGTTCTTGACCTACCTGTTCCTGACCAAAACATGTTCCTGACCTGTACATGTTCCTGACCTACCTGTTCCTGAGCGATACATGTTCCTGACCTACCTGTTCCTGACCTGTACATGTTCCTGACCTACCTGTTCCTGACTGATACATGTTCGTGACCTACCTGTTCCTGACCGATACATGTTCCTGACCTACTTGTTCCTGACTGATACATGTTCCTTACCTACCTGTTCCTGACCTATACATGTTCCTGACCGATACATGTTCCTGACCTACCTGTTCCTGACAGATACATGTTCCTGACCTGTACATGTTCCTGACCTACCTGTTCCTGACCGATACATGTTCCTGACCTACCTGTTCCTGACCTGTACATGTTCCTGACCTACCTGTTTCTGACCGATACATGTTCCTGACCTACCTGTTCCTGACCGGTACATGTTCCTGACCTACCTGTTCCTGACCGATACATGTTCCTGACCTACCTGTTCCTGACCTGTACATGTTCCTGACATACCTGTTCCTGACCGATACATGTTCCTGACCTGTACATGTTCCTGACCGTTACATGTTCCTGACCTACCGTTTCCTGACTGATACATGTTCCTGACCTGTACATGTTCCTGACCTACCTGTTCCTGACCGATACATGTTCATGACCGATACATGTTCCTGACCTGTACATGTTCCTGACCTACCTGTTCCTGACCTGTACATGTTCCTGACCTACCTGTTTCTGACCGATACATGTTCCTGACCTAACTGTTCCTGACTGATACATGTTCCTGACCTGTACATGTTCTTGACCTACCTGTTCCTGACCAAAACATGTTCCTGACCTGTACATGTTCCTGACCTACCTGTTCCTGAGCGATACATGTTCCTGACCTACCTGTTCCTGACTGATACATGTTCCTGACCTACCTGTTCCTGACCTGTACATGTTCCTGACCTGTACATGTTCCTGACCTACCTGTTCCTGACCGATACATGTTCCTGACCTACCTGTTCCTGACCGGTATTTGTTCCTGACCTACCTGTTCCTGACTGATACATGTTTCTGACCTGTACATGTTCTTGACCTACCTGTTCCTGACCAAAACATGTTCCTGACCTGTACATGTTCCTGACCTACCTGTTCCTAACCGATACATGTTCCTGACCTACCTGTTCCTGACCGATACATGTTCCTGACCTACCTGTTCCTGACCGATACATGTTCCTGACCTACCTGTTCCTGACCGATACATGTTCCTGACCTACCTGTTCCTGACTGATACATGTTCCTGACCGATACATGTTCCTGACCTACCTGTTCCTGACCGAGACATGTACCTGACCTGTACATGTTCCTGACCTATCTGTTCCTGACTGATACATGTTCGTGACCTACCTGTTCCTGACTATACATGTTCCTGACCTACCTGTTCCTGACTGATACATGTTCGTGACCTACCTGTTCCTGACCGATACATGTTCCTGACCTACTTGTTCCTGACTGATACATGTTCCTTACCTACCTGTTCCTGACTATACATGTTCCTGACCTACCTGTTCCTGACAGATACATGTTCCTGACCTGTACCTGTTCCTGACCTACCTGTTCCTGACCGATACATGTTCCTGACCGATACATGTTCCTGACCTGTACATGTTCCTGACCTACCTGTTCCTGACCTGTACATGTTCCTGACCTACCTGTTTCTGACCGATACATGTTCCTGACCTACCTGTTCCTGACCGGTACATGTTCCTGACCTACCTGTTCCTGACCGACACATGTTCCTGACCTACCTGTTCCTGACCTGTACATGTTCCTGACATACCTGTTCCTGACCGATACATGCTCCTGACCTGTACATGTTCCTGACCGTTACATGTTCCTGACCTACCGTTTCCTGACTGATACATGTTCCTGACCTATACATGTTCCTGACCTACCTGTTCCTGACCGATACATGTTCCTGACCTACCTGTTCCTGACCTGTACATGTTCCTGACCTACCTGTTCCTGACCGATACATGCTCCTGACCTGTACATGTTCCTGACCGTTACATGTTCCTGACCTACCGTTTCCTGACTGATACATGTTCCTGACCTATACATGTTCCTGACCTACCTGTTCCTGACCGATACATGTTCCTGACCTACCTGTTCCTGACCGATACATGTTCCTGACCTACCTGTTCCTGACCGATACATGTTCCTGACCTATACATGTTCCTGACCTACCTGTTCCTGACCTATACGTGTTCCTGACCTACCTGTTCCTGACCTATACATGTTCCTGACCTACCTGTTCCTGACCTGTACATGTCCCTGACATACCTGTTCCTGACCTGTACATGTTCCTGACCTACCGTTTCCTGACCGATACATGTTCCTGACCTACCTGTTCCTGACCGATACATGTTCCTGACCTACCTGTTCCTGACCTGTACATGTTCCTGACCTACCGTTTCCTGACCGATACATGTTCCTGACCTACCTGTTCCTGACCTGTACATGTTCCTGACCTGTACATGTTCCTGACCTACCTGTTCCTGACCGATACATGTTCCTGACCTACCTGTTCCTGACCGGTATTTGTTCCTGACCTACCTGTTCCTGACTGATACATGTTTCTGACCTGTACATGTTCTTGACCTACCTGTTCCTGACCAAAACATGTTCCTGACCTGTACATGTTCCTGACCTACCTGTTCCTAACCGATACATGTTCCTGACCTACCTGTTCCTGACCGATACATGTTCCTGACCTACCTGTTCCTGACCGATACATGTTCCTGACCTACCTGTTCCTGACCGATACATGTTCCTGACCTACCTGTTCCTGACTGATACATGTTCCTGACCGATACATGTTCCTGACCTACCTGTTCCTGACCGAGACATGTACCTGACCTGTACATGTTCCTGACCTATCTGTTCCTGACTGATACATGTTCGTGACCTACCTGTTCCTGACTATACATGTTCCTGACCTACCTGTTCCTGACTGATACATGTTCGTGACCTACCTGTTCCTGACCGATACATGTTCCTGACCTACTTGTTCCTGACTGATACATGTTCCTTACCTACCTGTTCCTGACTATACATGTTCCTGACCTACCTGTTCCTGACAGATACATGTTCCTGACCTGTACCTGTTCCTGACCTACCTGTTCCTGACCGATACATGTTCCTGACCGATACATGTTCCTGACCTGTACATGTTCCTGACCTACCTGTTCCTGACCTGTACATGTTCCTGACCTACCTGTTTCTGACCGATACATGTTCCTGACCTACCTGTTCCTGACCGGTACATGTTCCTGACCTACCTGTTCCTGACCGACACATGTTCCTGACCTACCTGTTCCTGACCTGTACATGTTCCTGACATACCTGTTCCTGACCGATACATGCTCCTGACCTGTACATGTTCCTGACCGTTACATGTTCCTGACCTACCGTTTCCTGACTGATACATGTTCCTGACCTATACATGTTCCTGACCTACCTGTTCCTGACCGATACATGTTCCTGACCTACCTGTTCCTGACCTGTACATGTTCCTGACCTACCTGTTCCTGACCGATACATGCTCCTGACCTGTACATGTTCCTGACCGTTACATGTTCCTGACCTACCGTTTCCTGACTGATACATGTTCCTGACCTACCTGTTCCTGACCGATACATGTTCCTGACCTATACATGTTCCTGACCTACCTGTTCCTGACCGATACATGTTCCTGACCTACCTGTTCCTGACCGATACATGTTCCTGACCTACCTGTTCCTGACCGATACATGTTCCTGACCTATACATGTTCCTGACCTACCTGTTCCTGACCTATACGTGTTCCTGACCTACCTGTTCCTGACCTATACATGTTCCTGACCTACCTGTTCCTGACCTGTACATGTCCCTGACATACCTGTTCCTGACCTGTACATGTTCCTGACCTACCGTTTCCTGACCGATACATGTTCCTGACCTACCTGTTCCTGACCGATACATGTTCCTGACCTACCTGTTCCTGACCTGTACATGTTCCTGACCTACCGTTTCCTGACCGATACATGTTCCTGACCTACCTGTTCCTGACTGATACATGTTCCTGACCTACCTGTTCCTGACTGATACATGTTCCTGACCTGTACATGTTCCTGACCTACCTGTTCCTGACCGATACATGTGCTTGACCTACCTGTTCCTGACCGATACATGTTCCTGACCTACCTGTTCCTGACCGATACATGTTCCTGACCTACCTGTTCCTGACTGATACATGTTCCTGACCTGTACATGTTCCTGACCTACCTGTTCCTGACCGATACATGTTCTTGACCTACCTGTTCCTGACCGATACATGTTCCTGACCTGTACATGTTCCTGACCTACCTTTTCCTAACCGATATATGTTCCTGACCTGTACATGTTCCTGACCTACCTGTTCCTGACCTACCTGTTCCTGACCTGTACATGTTCCTGACCGATACGTGTTCCTTACCTGTACATGTTCCTGACCTACCTGTTCCTTACCGATACCTTTTCCTGAACGATACATGTTCCTGACCTACCTGTTCCTGACCTGTACATGTTCCTGACCTACCTGTTGCCAACTGATACATGTTCCTGACCTGTACATGTTCCTGACCTACCTGTTCCTGACCGATACATGTTCCTGACCTAACTTTTCCTGACTGATACATGTTCCTGACCTAACTTTTCCTGACTGATACATGTTCCTGACCTACCTTTTCCTGACCTGTACATGTTCCTGACCTGTACATGTTCCTGACCTACCGGTTCCTGACCAAAACATGTTCCTGACCTGTACATGTTCCTGACCTACCTGTTCCTGACCTACCTGTTCCTGACTGATACATGTTCCTGACCTACCTGTTCCTGACTGATACATGTTCCTGACCTGTACATGTTCCTGACCTACCTGTTCCTGACCGAAACATGTTCTTGACCTACCTGTTCCTGACCGATACATGTTCCTGACCTACCTGTTCCTGACCGATCCATGATGCTGACCTACCTGTTCATGACTGATACATGTTCCTGACCTGTACATGTTCCTGACCTACCTGTTCCTGACCGATATATGTTCCTGACCTGTACATGTTCCTGACCTACGTGTTCCTGACTGATACATGTTCCTGACCTACCTGTTCCTGACCGATACATGTTCCTGACCTACCTGTTCCTGACCTGTACATGTTCCTGACCTTCCTGGTCCTGACCGGTACATGTTCCTGACCTACCTGTTCCTGACTGATACATGTTCCTGACCTGTACATGTTCTTGACCTACCTGTTCCTGACCAAAACATGTTCCTGACCTGTACATGTTCCTGACCGATACATGTTCCTGACCGATACATGTTCCTGACCTACCTGTTCCTGACTGATACATGTTCCTGACCTGTACATGTTCCTGACCTACCTGTTCCTGACTGATACATGTTCCTGACCTGTACATGTTCTTGACCTACCTGTTCCTGACCAAAACATGTTCCTGACCTGTACATGTTCCTGACCTACCTGTTCCTGACCGATACATGTTCCTGACCTACCTGTTCCTGACTGATACATGTTCCTGACCGAAACATGTTCTTGACCTACCTGTTCCTGATCGATACATGTTCCTGACCTTCCTGTTCCTGACCTGTACATGTTCCTGACCTACCTGTTCCTGACCGAAACATGTTCTTGACCTACCTGTTCCTGACCGATACATGTTCCTGACCTACGTGTTCCTGACCGATACATGTTCCTGACCTACCTGTGCCTGACCGATACATGTTCCTGACCTACCTGTTCCTGACTGATATATGTTCCTGACCTGTACATGTTCCTGACCTACCTGTTCCTGACCGATACATGTTCCTGACCTACCTGTTCCTGACCGATACATGTTCCTGACCTACCTGTTCCTGACTGATACATGTTCCTGACCTGTACATGTTCCTGACCTACCTATTCATGACTGATACATATTCCTGACCTACCTGTTCCTGACCGATACATGTTCCTGACCTACCTATTCATGACTGATACATATTCCTGACCTACCTGTTCCTGACCTGTACATGTTCCTGACCTACCTGTTCCTGACTGATACATGTTCCTGACCGATACAAGTTCCTGACCTACCTGTTCCTGACCGATACATGTTCCTGAACGATACATGTTCCTGACCTGTACTTGTTCCTGACCTACCTGTTCCTGACCTGTACATGTTCGTGACCTACCTGTTCCTGACCTACCTGTTCCTGACCTGTACATGTTCCTGACCGATACGTGTTCCTTACCTGTACATGTTCCTGACCTACCTGTTCCTGACTGATACCTGTTCCTGACCGATACATGTTCCTGACTTACCTGTTCCTGTCCGAAACATGTTCCTGACCTACCTGTTGCCAACTGATACATGTTCCTGACCTGTACATGTTCCTGACCTACCTGTTCCTGACCTGTACATGTTCCTGACCTACCTGTTCCTGACTGATACATGTTCCTGACCGATACAAGTTCCTGACCTACCTGTTCCTGACCGATACATGTTCCTGACCTGTACATGTTCCTGACCTACCTGTTCCTGACCGATACATGTTCCTGAACGATACATGTTCCTGACCTGTACTTGTTCCTGACCTACCTGTTCCTGACCTGTACATGTTCGTGACCTACCTGTTCCTGACCTACCTGTTCCTGACCTGTACATGTTCCTGACCGATACGTGTTCCTTACCTGTACATGTTCCTGACCTACCTGTTCCTGACTGATACCTGTTCCTGACCGATACATGTTCCTGACTTACCTGTTCCTGTCCGAAACATGTTCCTGACCTACCTGTTGCCAACTGATACATGTTCCTGACCTGTACATGTTCCTGACCTACCTGTTCCTGACCGATACATGTTCCTGACCTACCTGTTCCTGACCTGTACATGTTCCTGACTGATACATGTTCCTGACCTACCTGTTCCTGACCGATACATGTTCCTGACCTACCTTTTCCTGACCTGTACATGTTCTTGACCTACCTGTTCCTGACCAAAACATGTTCCTGACCTGTACATGTTCCTGACCTACCTGTTCCTGACCGATACATGTTCCTGACCTGTACATGTTCCTGACCTACCTGTTCCTGACCGAAACATGTTCTTGACCTACCTGTTCCTGACCGATACATGTTCCTGACCTACCTGTTCCTGACCGATCCATGATGCTGACCTACCTGTTCCTGACTGATACATGTTCCTGACCTGTACTTGTTCCTGACCTACCTGTTCCTGACCGATACATGTTCCTGACCTGTACATGTTCCTGACCTACCTGTTCCTGACTGATACATGTTCCTGACCTACCTGTTCCTGACCGATACATGTTCCTGACCTACCTGTTCCTGACCGATACATGTTCCTGACCTACCTGTTCCTGACTGATACATGTTCCTGACCTACCTGTTGCCAACTGATACATGTTCCTGACCTGTACATGTTCCTGACCTACCTGTTCCTGACCGATACATGTTCCTGACCTACCTGTTCCTGACTGATACATGTTCCTGACCTACCTGTTCCTGACCTGTACATGTTCCTGACCTACCTGTTCCTGACCTGTACATGTTCCTGACCTACCTGTTCCTGACCGATACATGTTCCTGACCTACCTGTTCCTGACTGATACATGTTCCTGACCTGTACATGTTCCTGACCTACCTGTTCCTGACCGATACATGTTCCTGACCTTCCTGTTCCTGATCTACCTGTTCCTGACTTGTACATGTTCCTGACCTACCTGTTCCTGACCGATACATGTTCCTGACCTACCTGTTCCTGACCGATACATGTTCCTGACCTACCTGTTCCTGACTGATACATGTTCCTGACCTACCTATTCATGACTGATACATATTCCTGACCTACCTGTTCCTGACCGATACATGTTCCTGACCTACCTATTCATGACTGATACATGCTCCTGACCTACCTGTTCCTGACCTGTACATGTTCCTGACCTACCTGTTCCTGACTGATACATGTTCCTGACCGATACATGTTCCTGACCTGTACATGTTCCTGACCTACCTGTTCCTGACCGATACATGTTCCTGACCGATACATGTTCCTGACCTGTACATGTTCCTGACCTACCTGTTCCTGACCTGTACATGTTCCTGACCTACCTGTTTCTGACCGATACATGTTCCTGACCTGTACATGTTCCTGACCTACCTGTTCCTGACTGATACATGTTCCTGACCTGTACATGTTCTTGACCTACCTGTTCCTGACCAAAACATTTTCCTGACCTGTACATGTTCCTGACCTACCTGTTCCTGACCGATACATGTTCCTGACCTACCTGTTCCTGACTGATACATGTTCCTGACCTACCTTTTCCTGACCTGTACATGTTCCTGACATGCCTGTTCCTGACCTGTACATGTTCCTGACCGATACATGTTCCTGACCTACCTGTTCCTGACCGGTATTTGTTCCTGACCTACCTGTTCCTGACTGATACATGTTCCTGACCTGTACATGTTCCTGACCTACCTTTTCCTGGCCGATACATGTTCCTGACCTGTACATGTTCCTGACCTACCTGTTCCTGATCTACCTGTTCCTGACCTGTACATGTTCCTGACCTACCTGTTCCTGACCGATACATGTTCCTGACCTACCTGTTCCTGATCTACCTGTTCCTGACCTGTACATGTTCCTGACCTACCTGTTCCTGACCGATACATGTTCCTGACCTATCTGTTCCTGACCGATACATGTTCCTGACCTACCTATTCATGACTGATACATATTCCTGACCTACCTGTTCCTGACCTGTACATGTTCCTGACCTACCTGTTCCTGACCTGTACATGTTCCTGACCGATACAAGTTCCTGACCTACCTTTTCCTGACCAATACATGTTCCTGACCTGTACATGTTCCTGACCTACCTGTTCCTGACCGATACATGTTCCTGACCGATACATGTTCCTGACCTGTACATGTTCCTGACCTACCTGTTCCTGACCTGTACATGTTCCTGACCTACCTGTTTCTGACCGATACATGTTCCTGACCTGTACATGTTCTTGACCTACCTGTTCCTGACCAAAACATGTTCCTGACCGATACATGTTCTTGACCTACCTGTTCCTGACCAATACATGTTCCTGACCTACCTGTTCCTGAGCGATACATGTTCCTGACCTACCTGTTCCTTACTGATACATGTTCCTGACCTACCTGTTCCTGACCTGTACATGTTCCTGACCTACCTGTTCCTGACCTGTACATGTTCCTGACCTACCTGTTCCTGACCGGTATTTGTTCCTGACCTACCTGTTCCTGACTGATACATGTTCCTGACCTGTACATGTTCTTGACCTACCTGTTCCGGACCAAAACATGTTCCTGACCTGTACATGTTCCTGACCTACCTGTCCCTGACCGATACATGTTCATGACCGATACATGTTCCTGACCTGTACATGTTCCTGACCTACCTGTTCCTGACCTGTACATGTTCCTGACCTACCTGTTTCTGACCGATACATGTTCCTGACCTACCTGTTCCTGACTGATACATGTTCCTGACCTGTACATGTTCTTGACCTACCTGTTCCTGACCAAAACATGTTCCTGACCTGTACATGTTCCTGACCTACCTGTTCCTGACTGATACATGTTCCTGACCTACCTGTTCCTGACCTGTACATGTTCCTGACCTACCTGTTCCTGACTGATACATGTTCCTGACCTACCTGTTCCTGACTGATACATGTTCCTGACCTGTACATGTTCTTGACCTACCTGTTCCTGACCAAAACATGTTCCTGACCTGTACATGTTCCTGACCTACCTGTTCCTGACTGATACATGTTCCTGACCTACCTGTTTCTGACCGATACATGTTCCTGACCTACCTGTTCCTGACTGATACATGTTCCTGACCTACCTGTTCCTGACCAAAACATCTTCCTGACCTGCACATGTTCCTGACCTACCTGTTCCTGACTGATACATGTTCCTGACCTACCTGTTCCTGACCTGTACATGTTCCTGACCTACCTGTTCCTGAGCTGTACATGTTCCTGACCTACCTGTTCCTGACCGATACATGTTCCTGACCTACCTGTTCCTGACCGGTATTTGTTCCTGACCTACCTGTTCCTGACCTGTACATGTTCCTGACCTTCCTGTTCCTGATCTACCTGTTCCTGACCTGTACATGTTCCTGACCTACCTGTTCCTGACCGATACATGTTCCTGACCGATACATGTTCCTGACCGATACATGTTCCTGACCGATACATGTTCCTGACCTACCTGTTCCTGACCGATACATGTTCCTGACCTACCTGTTCCTGACTGATACATGTTCCTGACCTACCTGTTCCTGACTGATACATGTTCCTGACCTGTACATGTTCCTGACCTACCTATTCATGACTGATACATATTCCTGACCTACCTGTTCCTGACCGATACATGTTCCTGACCTACCTATTCATGACTGATACATATTCCTGACCTACCTGTTCCTGACCTGTACATGTTCCTGACCTACCTGTTCCTGACTGATACATGTTCCTGACCGATACAAGTTCCTGACCTGTACATGTTCCTGACCTACCTGTTCCTGACCGATACATGTTCCTGACCGATACATGTTCCTGACCTGTACATGTTCCTGACCTACCTGTTCCTGACCTGTACATGTTCCTGACCTAACTCTTCCTGACCTGTACATGTTCCTGACCTACCTGTTTCTGACTGATACATGTTCCTGACCTGTACATGTTCTTGACCTACCTGTTCCTGACCGATACATGTTCCTGACCTACCTGTTCCTGACTGATACATGTTCCTGACCTACGTGTTCCTGACCTGTACATGTTCCTGACATACCTGTTCCTGACCTGTACATGTTCCTGACCTACCCATTCCTGACCGATACATGTTCCTGACCTACCTGTTCCTGACCGGTATTTGTTCCTGACCTACCTGTTCCTGACTGATACATGTTCCTGACCTGTACATGTTCCTGACCTACCTTTTCCTGGCCGATACATGTTCCTGACCTGTACATGTTCCTGACCTACCTGTTCCTGATCTACCTGTTCCTGACCTGTACATGTTCCTGACCTACCTGTTCCTGAACGATACATGTTCCTGACCTACCTGTTCCTGATCTACCTTTTCCTGACCTGTACATGTTCCTGACCTACCTGTTCCTGACCGATACATGTTCCTGACCTACCTGTTCCTGACTGATACATGTTCCTGACCTGTACATGTTCCTGACCTACCTGTTCCTGACCGATACATGTTCCTGACCTACCTGTTCCTGACTGATACATGTTCCTGACCTACCTGTTCCTGACCGATACATGTTCCTGACCTACCTGTTCCTGACTGATACATGTTCCTGACCTACTTGTTCCTGACCGATACATGTTTCTGACCTACTTGTTCCTGTCTGATACAGGTTACTTACCTACCTGTTCCTGACCGATACATGTTCCTGACCTACCTGTTCCTGACCGATACATGTTCCTGACCTACCTGTTCCTGACTGATACATGTTCCTGACCTACCTGTTCCTGACCGATACATGTTTCTGACCTACTTGTTCCTGTCTGATACAGGTTACTTACCTACCTGTTCCTGACCGATACATGTTCCTGACCTACCTGTTCCTGACCGATACATGTTCCTGACCTACCTGTTCCTGACCGATACATGTTCCTGACCTGTACATGTTCCTGACCTACCTGTTCCTGACCGATACATGTTCCTGACCTGTACATGTTCCTGACCTACCTGTTCCTGACCTGTACATGTTCCTGACCTTCCTGTTCCTGACCTGTACATGTTCCTGACCTACCTGTTCCTCACCGATACATGTTCCTGACCGATACATGTTCCTGACCTGTACATGTTCCTGACCTACCTGTTCCTGACCTGTACATGTTCCTGACCTACCTGTTCCTGACCGATACATGTTCCTGACCTACCTGTTCCTGACCTGTACATGTTCCTGACATACCTGTTCCTGACCGATACATGTTCCTGACCTGTACATGTTCCTGACCGTTACATGTTCCTGACCTACCGTTTCCTGACTGATACATGTTCCTGACCTGTACATGTTCCTGACCTACCTGTTCCTGACCGATACATGTTCCTGACCTACCTGTTCCTGACCGATACATGTTCCTGACCTACCTGTTCCTGACTGATACATGTTCCTGACCTGTACATGTTCTTGACCTACATGTTCCTGACCGATACATGTTCCTGACCTGTACATGTTCCTGATCTACCTGTTCCTGACCGATACATGTTCCTGACCTACCTGTTCCTGACCGATACATGTTCCTGACCTACCTTTCCCTGACTGATACATGTTCCTGACCTGTACATGTTCCTGACCTACCTGTTCCTGACCGATACATGTTCTTGACCTACCTGTTCCTGACCGATACATGTTCCTGACCTACCTGTTCCTGACCGATACATGTTCCTGACCGATACATGTTCCTGACCTACCTGTTCCTGACCAATACATGTTCCTGACCTACCTGTTCCTGACCGATACATGTTCCTGACCTACCTGTTCCTGACTGATACATGTTCCTGACCTGTACATGTTCCTGACCTACCTGTTCCTGACCGATACATGTTCCTGACCTACCTGTTCCTGACTGATACATGTTCCTGACCTACCTGTTCCTGACTGATACATGTTCCTGACCTGTACATGTTCCTGACCTACCTGTTCCTGACCGATACATGTTCTTGACCTACCTGTTCCTGACCGATACATGTTCCTGACCTACCTGTTCCTGACTGATACATGTTCCTGACCTGTACATGTTCCTGACCTACCTGTTCCTGACCGATACATTTTCCTGACCTAACTGTTCCTGACTGATACATGTTCCTGACCTGTACATGTTCCTGACCTACCTGTTCCTGACCGATACATGTTCTTGACCTACCTGTTCCTGACCGATACATGTTCCTGACCTGTACATGTTCCTGACCTACCTGTTCCTAACCGATATATGTTCCTGACCTGTACATGTTCCTGACCTACCTGTTCCTGACCTGTACATGTTCCTGACCTACCTGTTCCTGACCGATACATGTTCCTGACCTACCCTTTCCTGACCTGTACATGTTCCTGACCTACCTGTTCCTGACCGATACATGTTCCTGACCTACCTATTCCTGACCTACGTGTTCCTGACCTACCGGTTCCTGATCTATACTTGTTCCTGACCTACGTGTTCCTGAGCTACGTGTTCCTGACCTACCTGTTCCTGACCTACCTGTTCCTGATCTACATGTTCCTGACCTACCTATTCCTGACCTACGTGTTCCTGACCTACCGGTTCCTGACCTATACGTGTACCTGACCTACGTGTTCCTGACCTACGTGTTCCTGACCATTTGTTCCTGATCTACCTCTTCATGACCTACCTGTTCCTGATCTACCTGGTCCTGATCTACTTGTTCCTGACCTTTACGTGTTCCTGACCTACGTGTTCCTGACCTACCTTTTCCTGACCTACCTGTTCCTGATCTACATGTTCCTGACCTTCCTGTTTCTGATCTACATGTTCCTGACCTACCTGTTCCTGATCTACCTATTCCTGACCTACCTTTTCCTGAACTACCTTTTCCTGACTGATACATGTTCCTGACCTGTACATGTTCCTTACCAATACATGTTCCTGACCTACGTATTCCTGACCTACGTGTTCCTGATCTACCTGTTCCTGACCTACCTGTTTCTGATCTACCTGTTCCTGATCTACATGTTCCTGACCTACCTGTTCCTGATCTACATGTTCCTAACCTACCTATTCCCGACCTACGTGTTCATGACCTACCGGTTCCTGACCTATACGTGTTCCTGACCTACGTGTTCCTGACCTACGTGTTCCTGACCTACTTGTTCCTGATCTACCTGTTCCTGACCTACCTGGTCCTGATCTACTTGTTCCTGACCTTTACGTGTTCCTGATCTACGTGTTCCTGACCTACATTTTCCTGACCTACCTGTTCCTGACTGATACATGTTCCTGACCTGTACATGTTCCTGACCTACCCGTTCCTGATCTGTACATGTTCCTGACCTGTACATGTTCCTGACCTACCTGTTCCTGACCGATACATGTTCCTGACCTACCTGTTCCTGACCGATACATGTTCCTGACCTGTACATGTTCCTGACCTACCCGTTCCTGATCTGTACATGTTCCTGACCTGTACATGTTCCTGACCTACCTGTTCCTGACCGATACATGTTCCTGACCTGTACATGTTCCTGACTGATACATGTTCCTTACCTGTACATGTTCTTGACCTACCTGTTCCTGACCCATACATGTTCCTGACCTACCTGTTCCTGACTGATACATGTTCCTGACCTGTACATGTTCCTGACCTACCTGTTCCTGACCGATACATGTTCCTGAACTACCTGTTCCTGACCCATACATGTTCCTGACCTTCCTGTTCCTGACTGATACATGTTCCTGACCTGTACATGTTCCTGACCTACCTGTTCCTGACCGCTACATGTTCTTGACCTACCTGTTCCTAACCTACCTTTTCCTGACCTATCTGTTCCTGACTGATACGTGTTCCTGACGATACATGTTCCTGACCTACCTGTTCCTGACCGATACATGTTCCTGACCTACCTGTTCCTGACCGATACATGTTCCTGACCTACCTGTTCCTGACTGATACATGTTCCTGACCTGTACATGTTCCTGACCTACCTGTTCCTGACCGCTACATGTTCTTGACCTACCTGTTCCTGACCTACCTTTTCCTGACCCATTTGTTCCTGACTGATCCATGTTCCTGACCGATACATGTTCCTGACCTACCTGTTCCTGACCGATACATGTTCCTGACCTACCTGGTCCTGACCGATACATGTTCCTGACCTGTACATGTTCCTGACCTATCCGTTCCTGATCTGTACATGTTCCTGAACTACCTGTTCCTGACCGATACATGTTCCTGACCTGCACATGTTCCTGACTGATACATGTTCCTGACCTGTACATGTTCTTGACCTACCTGTTCCTGACCAATACATGTTCCTGACCTGTACATGTTCCTGACCTACCTGTTCCTGACCGACACATGTTCCTGACCTGCCTGTTCCTGACCAATACATGTTCCTGACCTACCTGTTCCTGACTGATACATGTTCCTGACCTGTACATGTTCTTGACCTACCTGTTCCTGACCTACCTTTTCCTGACCTATCTGTTCCTGACTGATACATGTTCCTGACCGATACATGTTCCTGACCTACCTGTTCCTGACCGATACATGTACCTGACCTACCTGTCCCTGACCGATACATGTTCCTGACCTGTACATGTTCCTGACCGATATATGTTCCTGACCTACCCATTCCTGATCTGTACATGTTCCTGACCTGTACATGTTCCTGACCTACCTGTTCTTGACCGATACATGTTCCTGACCTACCTGTTCCTGACTGATACATGTTCCTGACCTGTACAAGTTCTTGACCTACCTGTTCCTGACCGATACATGTCCCTGACCTGTACATGTTCCTGACCTACCTGTTCCTGACTGATACATGTTCCTGACCTGTACATGTTCCTGACCTACCTGTTCCTGACCGATACATGTTCCTGACCTACCTGTTCCTGACTGATACATGTTCCTGACCTGTACATGTTCTTGACCTACCTGTTCCTGACTGATACATGTTCCTGACCGATACATGTTCCTGACCTACCTGTTCCTGACCGATACATGTACCTGACCTACCTGTTCCTGACCGATACATGTTCCTGACCTGTACATGTTCCTGACCTACCTGTTCCTGACCGATACATGTTCCTGACCTGTACATGTTCCTGACCTACCTGTTCCTGATCTACCTGTTCCTGACCTGTACATGTTCCTGACCTACCTGTTCCTGGCCGATACATGTTCCTGACCTACCTGTTCCTGACTGATACATGTTCCTGACCTGTACATTTTCCTGACCTACCTGTTCCTGACCGATACATGTTCCTGACCTACCTGTTCCTGACTGATACATGTTCCTGACCTACCTGTTCCTGACCGATACATGTTCCTGACCTACTTGTTCCTGTCTGATACATGTTACTTACCTACCTGTTCCTGACCGATACATGTTCCTGACCTACCTGTTCCTGACTGATACATGTTCCTGACCTACCTGTTCCTGACCTATACATGTTGCTGACCTACTTGTTCCTGTCTGATACAGGTTACTTACCTACCAGTTCCTGACCGATACATGTTCCTGACCTACCTGTTCCTGACCGATACATGTTCCTGACCTGTACATGTTCCTGACCTACCTGTTCCTGACCGATACATGTTCCTGACCGATACATGTTCCTGACCTGTACATATTCCTGACCTACCTGTTCCTGACCTGTACATGTTCCTGACCTACCTGTTCCTGACCGGTACATGTTCCTGACCTACCTGTTCCTGACCGATACATGTTCCTGACCTACCTGTTCCTGACCGATACATGTTCCTGACCTGTACATGTTCCTGACCTACCTGTTCCTGACCGATACATGTTCCTGACCTGTACATGTTCCTGACCTATACATGTTCCTGACCTGTACATATTCCTGACCTACCTGTTCCTGACCGATACATGTTCCTGACCTACCTTTTCCTGACCGGTACATGTTCCTGACCTACCTGTTCCTGACCGATACATGTTCCTGACCTACCTGTTCCTGACCTGTACATGTTCCTGACATACCTGTTCCTGACCGATACATGTTCCTGACCTGTACATGTTCCTGACCTACCTGTTCCTGACCGATACATGTTTCTGACCTACTTGTTCCTGTCTGATACAGGTTACTTACCTACCAGTTCCTGACCGATACATGTTCCTGACCTACCTGTTCCTGACCGATACATGTTCCTGACCTGTACATGTTCCTGACCTACCTGTTCCTGACCGATACATGTTCCTGACCTGTACATGTTCCTGACCTACCTGTTCCTGACCTGTACATGTTCCTGACCTACCCATTCCTGACCGATACATGTTCCTGACCTACCTGTTCCTGACCGGTATTTGTTCCTGACCTACCTGTTCCTGACTGATACATGTTCCTGACCTGTACATGTTCCTGACCTACCTTTTCCTGGCCAATACATGTTCCTGACCTGTACATGTTCCTGACCTACCTGTTCCTGATCTACCTGTTCCTGACCTGTACATGTTCCTGACCTACCTGTTCCTGAACGATACATGTTCCTGACCTACCTGTTCCTGATCTACCTTTTCCTGACCTGTACATGTTCCTGACCTACCTGTTCCTGACCTACCTGTTCCTGACCGATACATGTTCCTGACCTACCTGTTCCTGACTGATACATGTTCCTGACCTGTACATGTTCCTGACCTACCTGTTCCTGACCGATACATGTTCCTGACCTACCTGTTCCTGACTGATACATGTTCCTGACCTACCTGTTCCTGACCGATACATGTTCCTGACCTACCTGTTCCTGACTGATACATGTTCCTGACCTACTTGTTCCTGACCGATACATGTTTCTGACCTACTTGTTCCTGTCTGATACAGGTTACTTACCTACCTGTTCCTGACCGATACATGTTCCTGACCTACCTGTTCCTGACCGATACATGTTCCTGACCTACCTGTTCCTGACTGATACATGTTCCTGACCTACCTGTTCCTGACCGATACATGTTTCTGACCTACTTGTTCCTGTCTGATACAGGTTACTTACCTACCAGTTCCTGACCGATACATGTTCCTGACCTACCTGTTCCTGACCGATACATGTTCCTGACCTGTACATGTTCCTGACCTACCTGTTCCTGACCTGTACATGTTCCTGACCTACCTGTTCCTGACCTGTACATGTTCCTGACCTACCTGTTCCTCACCGATACATGTTCCTGACCGATACATGTTCCTGGCCTGTACATGTTCCTGACCTACCTGTTCCTGACCTGTACATGTTCCTGACCTACCTGTTCCTGACCGATACATGTTCCTGACCTACCTGTTCCTGACCTGTACATGTTCCTGACATACCTGTTCCTGACCGATACATGTTCCTGACCTGTACATGTTCCTGACCGTTACATGTTCCTGACCTACCGTTTCCTGACTGATACATGTTCCTGACCTGTACATGTTCCTGACCTACCTGTTCCTGACCGATACATGTTCCTGACCTACCTGTTCCTGACTGATACATGTTCCTGACCTGTACATGTTCTTGACCTACATGTTCCTGACCGATACATGTTCCTGACCTGTACATGTTCCTGATCTACCTGTTCCTGACCGATACATGTTCCTGACCTACCTGTTCCTGACCGATACATGTTCCTGACCTACCTTTTCCTGACTGATACATGTTCCTGACCTGTACATGTTCCTGACCTACCTGTTCCTGACCGATACATGTTCTTGACCTACCTGTTCCTGACCGATACATGTTCCTGACCTACCTGTTCCTGACCGATACATGTTCCTGACCTACCTGTTCCTGACCGATACATGTTCCTGACCTACCTGTTCCTGACCAATACATGTTCCTGACCTACCTGTTCCTGACCGATACATGTTCCTGACCTACCTGTTCCTGACTGATACATGTTCCTGACCTGTACATGTTCCTGACCTACCTGTTCCTGACCGATACATGTTCCTGACCTGTACATGTTCCTGACCTACCTGTTCCTGACCGATACATGTTCCTGACTGATACATGTTCCTGACCTACCTGTTCCTGACTGATACATGTTCCTGACCTACCTGTTCCTGACTGATACATGTTCCTGACCTGTACATGTTCCTGACCTACCTGTTCCTGACCGATACATGTTCTTGACCTACCTGTTCCTGACCGATACATGTTCCTGACCTGTACATGTTCCTGACCTACCTGTTCCTGACCTGTACATGTTCCTGACCTACCTGTTCCTGACCGATACATGTTCCTGACCTACCTGTTCCTGACCTGTACATGTTCCTGACCTACCTGTTCCTGACCGATACATGTTCCTGACCTACCTATTCCTGACCTACGTGTTCCTGACCTACCGGTTCCTGATCTATACTTGTTCCTGACCTACGTGTTCCTGAGCTACGTGTTCCTGACCTACCTGTTCCTGACCTACCTGTTCCTGATCTACATGTTCCTGACCTACCTATTCCTGACCTACGTGTTCCTGACCTACCGGTTCCTGACCTATACGTGTTCCTGACCTACCTGTTCCTGATCTACCTGGTCCTGATCTACTTGTTCCTGACCTTTACGTGTTCCTGACCTACGTGTTCCTGACCTACCTTTTCCTGACCTACCTGTTCCTGATCTACATGTTCCTGACCTTCCTGTTTCTGATCTACATGTTCCTGACCTACCTGTTCCTGATCTACCTATTCCTGACCTACCTTTTCCTGAACTACCTTTTCCTGACTGATACATGTTCCTGACCTGTACATGTTCCTTACCAATACATGTTCCTGACCTACGTATTCCTGACCTACGTGTTCCTGACCTACCTTTTCCTGACCTACCTGTTTCTGATCTACCTGTTCCTGACCTACCTGTTTCTGATCTACCTGTTCCTGATCTACATGTTCCTGACCTACCTGTTCCTGATCTACATGTTCCTAACCTACCTATTCCCGACCTACGTGTTCATGACCTACCGGTTCCTGACCTATACGTGTTCCTGACCTACGTGTTCCTGACCTACGTGTTCCTGACCTACTTGTTCCTGATCTACCTGTTCCTGACCTACCTGGTCCTGATCTACTTGTTCCTGACCTTTACGTGTTCCTGATCTACGTGTTCCTGACCTACATTTTCCTGACCTACCTGTTCCTGACTGATACATGTTCCTGACCTGTACATGTTCCTGACCTACCCGTTCCTGATCTGTACATGTTCCTAACCTGTACATGTTCCTGACCTACCTGTTCCTGACCGATACATGTTCCTGACCTACCTGTTCCTGACCGATACATGTTCCTGACCTGTACATGTTCCTGACCTACCCGTTCCTGATCTGTACATGTTCCTGACCTGTACATGTTCCTGACCTACCTGTTCCTGACCGATACATGTTCCTGACCTGTACATGTTCCTGACTGATACATGTTCCTTACCTGTACATGTTCTTGACCTACCTGTTCCTGACCCATACATGTTCCTGACCTACCTGTTCCTGACTGATACATGTTCCTGACCTGTACATGTTCCTGACCTACCTGTTCCTGACCGATACATGTTCCTGAACTACCTGTTCCTGACCCATACATGTTCCTGACCTTCCTGTTCCTGACTGATACATGTTCCTGACCTGTACATGTTCCTGACCTACCTGTTCCTGACCGCTACATGTTCTTGACCTACCTGTTCCTAACCTACCTTTTCCTGACCTATCTGTTCCTGACTGATACGTGTTCCTGACGATACATGTTCCTGACCTACCTGTTCCTGACCGATACATGTTCCTGACCTACCTGTTCCTGACCGATACATGTTCCTGACCTACCTGTTCCTGACTGATACATGTTCCTGACCTGTACATGTTCCTGACCTACCTGTTCCTGACCGCTACATGTTCTTGACCTACCTGTTCCTGACCTACCTTTTCCTGACCCATTTGTTCCTGACTGATCCATGTTCCTGACCGATACATGTTCCTGACCTACCTGTTCCTGAACGATACATGTTCCTGACCTACCTGGTCCTGACCGATACATGTTCCTGACCTGTACATGTTCCTGACCTATCCGTTCCTGATCTGTACATGTTCCTGAACTACCTGTTCCTGACCGATACATGTTCCTGACCTGCACATGTTCCTGACTGATACATGTTCCTGACCTGTACATGTTCTTGACCTACCTGTTCCTGACCAATACATGTTCCTGACCTGTACATGTTCCTGACCTACCTGTTCCTGACCGACACATGTTCCTGACCTGCCTGTTCCTGACCGATACATGTTCCTGACCTACCTGTTCCTGACTGATACATGTTCCTGACCTGTACATGTTCTTGACCTACCTGTTCCTGACCAATACATGTTCCTGACCTGTACATGTTCCTGACCTACCTGTTCCTGACCGACACATGTTCCTGACCTGCCTGTTCCTGACCGATACATGTTCCTGACCTACCTGTTCCTGACTGATACATGTTCCTGACCGATACATGTTCCTGACCTACCTGTTCCTGACCGATACATGTACCTGACCTACCTGTCCCTGACCGATACATGTTCCTGACCTGTACATGTTCCTGACCGATATATGTTCCTGACCTACCCATTCCTGATCTGTACATGTTCCTGACCTGTACATGTTCCTGACCTACCTGTTCTTGACCGATACATGTTCCTGACCTACCTGTTCCTGACTGATACATGTTCCTGACCTGTACAAGTTCTTGACCTACCTGTTCCTGACCGATACATGTCCCTGACCTGTACATGTTCCTGACCTACCTGTTCCTGACTGATACATGTTCCTGACCTGTACATGTTCCTGACCTACCTGTTCCTGACCTACCTGTTCCTGACCGATACATGTTCCTGACCTACCTGTTCCTGACTGATACATGTTCCTGACCTGTACATGTTCTTGACCTACCTGTTCCTGACTGATACATGTTCCTGACCGATACATGTTCCTGACCTACCTGTTCCTGACCGATACATGTACCTGACCTACCTGTTCCTGACCGATACATGTTCCTGACCTGTACATGTTCCTGACCTACCTGTTCCTGACCGATACATGTTCCTGACCTGTACATGTTCCTGACCTACCTGTTCCTGATCTACCTGTTCCTGACCTGTACATGTTCCTGACCTACCTGTTCCTGGCCGATACATGTTCCTGACCTACCTGTTCCTGACTGATACATGTTCCTGACCTACCTGTTCCTGACCGATACATGTTCCTGACCTACTTGTTCCTGTCTGATACAGGTTACTTACCTACCTGTTCCTGACCGATACATGTTCCTGACCCACCTGTTCCTGACTGATACATTTTCCTGACCTACCTGTTCCTGACCTATACATGTTGCTGACCTACTTGTTCCTGTCTGATACAGGTTACTTACCTACCAGTTCCTGACCGATACATGTTCCTGACCTACCTGTTCCTGACCGATACATGTTCCTGACCTGTACATGTTCCTGACCTACCTGTTCCTGACCGATACATGTTCCTGACCGATACATGTTCCTGACCTGTACATATTCCTGACCTACCTGTTCCTGACCTGTACATGTTCCTGACCTACCTGTTCCTGACCGGTACATGTTCCTGACCTACCTGTTCCTGACCGATACATGTTCCTGACCTACCTGTTCCTGACCGATACATGTTCCTGACCTGTACATGTTCCTGACCTATACATGTTCCTGACCTGTACATATTCCTGACCTACCTGTTCCTGACCGATACATGTTCCTGACCTACCTTTTCCTGACCGGTACATGTTCCTGACCTACCTGTTCCTGACCGATACATGTTCCTGACCTACCTGTTCCTGACCTGTACATGTTCCTGACATACCTGTTCCTGACCGATACATGTTCCTGACCTGTACATGTTCCTGACCTACCTGTTCCTGACCGATACATGTTTCTGACCTACTTGTTCCTGTCTGATACAGGTTACTTACCTACCAGTTCCTGACCGATACATGTTCCTGACCTACCTGTTCCTGACCGATACATGTTCCTGACCTGTACATGTTCCTGACCTACCTGTTCCTGACCGATACATGTTCCTGACCTGTACATGTTCCTGACCTACCTGTTCCTGACCTGTACATGTTCCTGACCTACCTGTTCCTCACCGATACATGTTCCTGACCGATACATGTTCCTGACCTGTACATGTTCCTGACCTACCTGTTCCTGACCTGTACATGTTCCTGACCTACCTGTTCCTGACCGATACATGTTCCTGACCTACCTGTTCCTGACCTGTACATGTTCCTGACATACCTGTTCCTGACCGATACATGTTCCTGACCTGTACATGTTCCTGACCGTTACATGTTCCTGACCTACCGTTTCCTGACTGATACATGTTCCTGACCTGTACATGTTCCTGACCTACCTGTTCCTGACCGATACATGTTCCTGACCTACCTGTTCCTGACTGATACATGTTCCTGACCTGTACATGTTCTTGACCTACATGTTCCTGACCGATACATGTTCCTGACCTGTACATGTTCCTGATCTACCTGTTCCTGACCGATACATGTTCCTGACCTACCTGTTCCTGACCGATACATGTTCCTGACTGATACATGTTCCTGACCTACCTGTTCCTGACTGATACATGTTCCTGACCTACCTTTTCCTGACTGATACATGTTCCTGACCTGTACATGTTCCTGACCTACCTGTTCCTGACCGATACATGTTCTTGACCTACCTGTTCCTGACCGATACATGTTCCTGACCTACCTGTTCCTGACCGATACATGTTCCTGACCTACCTGTTCCTGACCGATACATGTTCCTGACCTACCTGTTCCTGACCAATACATGTTCCTGACCTACCTGTTCCTGACCGATACATGTTCCTGACCTACCTGTTCCTGACTGATACATGTTCCTTACCTGTACATGTTCCTGACCTACCTGTTCCTGACCGATACATGTTCCTGACCTACCTGTTCCTGACTGATACATGTTCCTGACCTACCTGTTCCTGACTGATACATGTTCCTGACCTGTACATGTTCCTGACCTACCTGTTCCTGACCGATACATGTTCTTGACCTACCTGTTCCTGACCGATACATGTTCCTGACCTGTACATGTTCCTGACCTACCTGTTCCTGACCGATACATTTTCCTGACCTAACTGTTCCTGACTGATACATGTTCCTGACCTGTACATGTTCCTGACCTACCTTTTCCTGACCGATACATGTTCTTGACCTACCTGTTCCTGACCGATACATGTTCCTGACCTGTACATGTTCCTGACCTACCTGTTCCTAACCGATATATGTTCCTGACCTGTACATGTTCCTGACCTACCTGTTCCTGACCTACCTGTTCCTGACCTGTACATGTTCCTGACCTACCTGTTCCTGACCGATACATGTTCCTGACCTACCTGTTCCTGACCTGTACATGTTCCTGACCTACCTGTTCCTGACCGATACATGTTCCTGACCTACCTGTTCCTGACCTGTACATGTTCCTGACCTACCTGTTCCTGACCGATACATGTTCCTGACCTACCTATTCCTGACCTACGTGTTCCTGACCTACCGGTTCCTGATCTATACTTGTTCCTGACCTACGTGTTCCTGAGCTACGTGTTCCTGACCTACCTGTTCCTGACCTACCTGTTCCTGATCTACATGTTCCTGACCTACCTATTCCTGACCTACGTGTTCCTGACCTACCGGTTCCTGACCTATACGTGTACCTGACCTACGTGTTCCTGACCTACGTGTTCCTGACCTACTTGTTCCTGATCTACCTCTTCATGACCTACCTGTTCCTGATCTACCTGGTCCTGATCTACTTGTTCCTGACCTTTACGTGTTCCTGACCTACGTGTTCCTGACCTACCTTTTCCTGACCTACCTGTTCCTGATCTACATGTTCCTGACCTTCCTGTTTCTGATCTACATGTTCCTGACCTACCTGTTCCTGATCTACCTGTTCCTGACCTACCTTTTCCTGAACTACCTTTTCCTGACTGATACATGTTCCTGACCTGTACATGTTCCTTACCAATACATGTTCCTGACCTACGTATTCCTGACCTACGTGTTCCTGACCTACCTTTTCCTGACCTACCTGTTTCTGATCTACCTGTTCCTGACCTACCTGTTTCTGATCTACCTGTTCCTGATCTACATGTTCCTGACCTACCTGTTCCTGATCTACATGTTCCTAACCTACCTATTCCTGACCTACGTGTTCATGACCTACCGGTTCCTGACCTATACGTGTTCCTGACCTACGTGTTCCTGACCTACGTGTTCCTGACCTACTTGTTCCTGATCTACCTGTTCCTGACCTACCTGGTCCTGATCTACTTGTTCCTGACCTTTACGTGTTCCTGATCTACGTGTTCCTGACCTACATTTTCCTGACCTACCTGTTCCTGACTGATACATGTTCCTGACCTGTACATGTTCCTGACCTACCCGTTCCTGATCTGTACATGTTCCTGACCTGTACATGTTCCTGACCTACCTGTTCCTGACCGATACATGTTCCTGACCTACCTGTTCCTGACCGATACATGTTCCTGACCTACCTGTTCCTGACTGATACATGTTCCTGACCTACCTGTTCCTGACCGATACATGTTCCTGACCTACCTGTTCCTGACTGATACATGTTCCTGACCTGTACATGTTCCTGACCTACCCGTTCCTGATCTGTACATGTTCCTGACCTGTACATGTTCCTGACCTACCTGTTCCTGACCGATACATGTTCCTGACCTACCTGTCCCTGACCTGTACATGTTCCTGACCTACCCGTTCCTGATCTGTACATGTTCCTGACCTGTACATGTTCCTGACCTACCTGTTCCTGACCGATACATGTTCCTGACCTGTACATGTTCCTGACTGATACATGTTCCTTACCTGTACATGTTCTTGACCTACCTGTTCCTGACCCATACATGTTCCTGACCTACCTGTTCCTGACTGATACAATTTCCTGACCTGTACATGTTCCTGACCTACCTGTTCCTGACCGATACATGTTCCTGACCTACCTGTTCCTGACCCATACATGTTCCTGACCTTCCTGTTCCTGACTGATACAAGTTCCTGACCTGTACATGTTCCTGACCTACCTGTTCCTGACCGCTACATGTTCTTGACCTACCTGTTCCTAACCTACCTTTTCCTGACCTATCTGTTCCTGACTGATACGTGTTCCTGACGATACATGTTCCTGACCTACCTGTTCCTGACCGATACATGTTCCTGACCTACCTGTTCCTGACCGATACATGTTCCTGACCTACCTTTTCCTGACTGATACATGTTCCTGACCTGTACATGTTCCTGACCTACCTGTTCCTGACCGCTACATGTTCTTGACCTACCTGTTCCTGACCTACCTTTTCCTGACCCATTTGTTCCTGACTGATCCATGTTCCTGACCGATACATGTTCCTGACCTACCTGTTCCTGACCTATCCGTTCCTGATCTGTACATGTTCCTGAACTACCTGTTCCTGACCGATACATGTTCCTGACCTGCACATGTTCCTGACTGATACATGTTCCTGACCTGTACATGTTCTTGACCTACCTGTTCCTGACCAATACATGTTCCTGACCTGTACATGTTCCTGACCTACCTGTTCCTGACCGACACATGTTCCTGACCTACCTGTTCCTGACCTGTACATGTTCCTGACCTACCTGTTCCTGACCTACCTTTTCCTGACCTATCTGTTCCTGACTGATACATGTTCCTGACCGATACATGTTCCTGACCTACCTGTTCCTGACCGATACATGTACCTGACCTACCTGTCCCTGACCGATACATGTTCCTGACCTGTACATGTTCCTGACCTACCCGTTCCTGATCTGTACATGTTCCTGACCTGTACATGTTCCTGACCTACCTGTTCCTGACCGATACATGTTCCTGACCTACCTGTTCCTGACCGATACATGTCCCTGACCTGTACATGTTCCTGACCTACCCGTTCCTGATCTGTACATGTTCCTGACCTGTACATGTTCCTGACCTACCTGTTCCTGACCGATACATGTTCCTGACCTGTACATG
Organism: Telmatherina bonti; assembly: GCF_933228915.1. Taxonomy (NCBI): domain Eukaryota; kingdom Metazoa; phylum Chordata; class Actinopteri; order Atheriniformes; family Telmatherinidae; genus Telmatherina; species Telmatherina bonti. The sequence goes on along the minus strand of NC_136622.1, from coordinate 1,832,760 downwards.
TTCCTGACTGATACATGTTCCTTACCTGTACATGTTCTTGACCTACCTGTTCCTGACCCATACATGTTCCTGACCTACCTGTTCCTGACTGATACAATTTCCTGACCTGTACATGTTCCTGACCTACCTGTTCCTGACCGATACATGTTCCTGACCTACCTGTTCCTGACCCATACATGTTCCTGACCTTCCTGTTCCTGACTGATACATGTTCCTGACCTGTACATGTTCCTGACCTACCTGTTCCTGACCGCTACATGTTCTTGACCTACCTGTTCCTAACCTACCTTTTCCTGACCTACCTGTTCCTGACCGATACATGTTCCTGACCTACCTGTTCCTGACCGATACATGTTCCTGACCTACCTGTTCCTGACTGATACATGTTCCTGACCTGTACATGTTCCTGACCTACCTGTTCCTGACCGCTACATGTTCTTGACCTACCTGTTCCTGACCTACCTTTTCCTGACCCATTTGTTCCTGACTGATCCATGTTCCTGACCGATACATGTTCCTGACCTACCTGTTCCTGACCGATACAGGTTCCTGACCTGTACATGTTCCTGACCTATCCGTTCCTGATCTGTACATGTTCCTGAACTACCTGTTCCTGACCGATACATGTTCCTGACCTGCACATGTTCCTGACTGATACATGTTCCTGACCTGTACATGTTCTTGACCTACCTGTTCCTGACCAATACATGTTCCTGACCTGTACATGTTCCTGACCTACCTGTTCCTGACCGACACATGTTCCTGACCTACCTGTTCCTGACCGATACATGTTCCTGACCTACCTGTTCCTGACTGATACATGTTCCTGACCTGTACATGTTCCTGACCTACCTGTTCCTGACCTACCTTTTCCTGACCTATCTGTTCCTGACTGATACATGTTCCTGACCGATACATGTTCCTGACCTACCTGTTCCTGACCGATACATGTACCTGACCTACCTGTCCCTGACCGATACATGTTCCTGACCTGTACATGTTCCTGACCGATATATGTTCCTGACCTACCCATTCCTGATCTGTACATGTTCCTGACCTGTACATGTTCCTGACCTACCTGTTCTTGACCGATACATGTTCCTGACCTGTACAAGTTCTTGACCTACCTGTTCCTGACCGATACATGTCCCTGACCTGTACATGTTCCTGACCTACCTGTTCCTGACTGATACATGTTCCTGACCTGTACATGTTCCTGACCTACCTGTTCCTGACCTACCTGTTCCTGACCGATACATGTTCCTGACCTACCTGTTCCTGACCTGTACATGTTCCTGACCTACCTGTTCCTGACCTACCTGTTCCTGACCGATACATGTTCCTGACCTACCTGTTCCTGACCTGTACATGTTCCTGACCTACCTGTTCCTGACCGATACATGTTCCTGACCTACCTGATCCTGACTGATACATGTTCCTGACCTGTACATGTTCTTGACCTACCTGTTCCTGACTGATACATGTTCCTGACCGATACATGTTCCTGACCTACCTGTTCCTGACCGATACATGTACCTGACCTACCTGTTCCTGACCGATACATGTTCCTGACCTGTACATGTTCCTGACCTACCTGTTCCTGACCGATACATGTTCCTGACCTGTACATGTTCCTGACCTACTTGTTCCTGTCTGATACAGGTTACTTACCTACCTGTTCCTGACCGATACATGTTCCTGACCTACCTGTTCCTGACTGATACATGTTCCTGACCTACCTGTTCCTGACCTATACATGTTGCTGACCTACTTGTTCCTGTCTGATACAGGTTACTTACCTACCAGTTCCTGACCGATACATGTTCCTGACCTACCTGTTCCTGACCGATACATGTTCCTGACCTACCTGTTCCTGACTGATACATGTTCCTGACCTGTACATGTTCTTGACCTACATGTTCCTGACCGATACATGTTCCTGACCTGTACATGTTCCTGATCTACCTGTTCCTGACCGATACATGTTCCTGACCTACCTGTTCCTGACCGATACATGTTCCTGACCTACCTTTTCCTGACTGATACATGTTCCTGACCTGTACATGTTCCTGACCTACCTGTTCCTGACCGATACATGTTCCTGACCGATACATGTTCCTGACCTGTACATATTCCTGACCTACCTGTTCCTGACCTGTACATGTTCCTGACCTACCTGTTCCTGACCGGTACATGTTCCTGACCTACCTGTTCCTGACCGATACATGTTCCTGACCTACCTGTTCCTGACCGATACATGTTCCTGACCTGTACATGTTCCTGACCTACCTGTTCCTGACCGATACATGTTCCTGACCTACCTGTTCCTGACTGATACATGTTCCTGACCTGTACATGTTCTTGACCTACATGTTCCTGACCGATACATGTTCCTGACCTGTACATGTTCCTGATCTACCTGTTCCTGACCGATACATGTTCCTGACCTACCTGTTCCTGACCGATACATGTTCCTGACCTACCTTTTCCTGACTGATACATGTTCCTGACCTGTACATGTTCCTGACCTACCTGTTCCTGACCGATACATGTTCTTGACCTACCTGTTCCTGACCGATACATGTTCCTGACCTACCTGTTCCTGACCGATACATGTTCCTGACCTACCTGTTCCTGACCGATACATGTTCCTGACCTACCTGTTCCTGACCGATACATGTTCCTGACCTACCTGTTCCTGACCGATACATGTTCCTGACCTACCTGTTCCTGACTGATACATGTTCCTGACCTGTACATGTTCCTGACCTACCTGTTCCTGACCGATACATGTTCCTGACCTACCTGTTCCTGACTGATACATGTTCCTGACCTACCTGTTCCTGACTGATACATGTTCCTGACCTGTACATGTTCCTGACCTACCTGTTCCTGACCGATACATGTTCTTGACCTACCTGTTCCTGACCGATACATGTTCCTGACCTACCTGTTCCTTACTGATACATGTTCCTGACCTGTACATGTTCCTGACCTACCTGTTCCTGACCGATACATTTTCCTGACCTAACTGTTCCTGACTGATACATGTTCCTGACCTGTACATGTTCCTGACCTACCTGTTCCTGACCGATACATGTTCTTGACCTACCTGTTCCTGACCGATACATGTTCCTGACCTGTACATGTTCCTGACCTACCTGTTCCTAACCGATATATGTTCCTGACCTGTACATGTTCCTGACCTACCTGTTCCTGACCTACCTGTTCCTGACCTGTACATGTTCCTGACCTACCTGTTCCTGACCGATACATGTTCCTGACCTACCTGTTCCTGACCTGTACATGTTCCTGACCTACCTGTTCCTGACCGATACATGTTCCTGACCTACCTATTCCTGACCTACGTGTTCCTGACCTACCGGTTCCTGATCTATACTTGTTCCTGACCTACGTGTTCCTGAGCTACCTGTTCCTGACCTACCTGTTCCTGATCTACATGTTCCTGACCTACCTATTCCTGACCTACGTGTTCCTGACCTACCGGTTCCTGACCTATACGTGTACCTGACCTACGTGTTCCTGACCTACGTGTTCCTGACCTACTTGTTCCTGATCTACCTCTTCATGACCTACCTGTTCCTGATCTACCTGGTCCTGATCTACTTGTTCCTGACCTTTACGTGTTCCTGACCTACGTGTTCCTGACCTACCTTTTCCTGACCTACCTGTTCCTGATCTACATGTTCCTGACCTTCCTGTTTCTGATCTACATGTTCCTGACCTACCTGTTCCTGATCTACCTGTTCCTGACCTACCTTTTCATGAACTACCTTTTCCTGACTGATACATGTTCCTGACCTACGTATTCCTGACCTACGTGTTCCTGACCTACCTTTTCCTGACCTACCTGTTTCTGATCTACCTGTTCCTGACCTACCTGTTTCTGATCTACCTGTTCCTGATCTACATGTTCCTGACCTACCTGTTCCTGATCTACATGTTCCTAACCTACCTATTCCTGACCTACGTGTTCATGACCTACCGGTTCCTGACCTATACGTGTTCCTGACCTACGTGTTCCTGACCTACGTGTTCCTGACCTACTTGTTCCTGATCTACCTGTTCCTGACCTACCTGGTCCTGATCTACGTGTTCCTGACCTACATTTTCCTGACCTACCTGTTCCTGACTGATACATGTTCCTGACCTGTACATGTTCCTGACCTACCCGTTCCTGATCTGTACATGTTCCTGACCTGTACATGTTCCTGACCGTCCTGTTCCTGACCGATACATGTTCCTGACCTACCTGTTCCTGACCGATACATGTCCCTGACCTGTACATGTTCCTGACCTACCCGTTCCTGATCTGTACATGTTCCTGACCTGTACATGTTCCTGACCTACCTGTTCCTGACCGATACATGTTCCTGACCTGTACATGTTCCTGACTGATACATGTTCCTTACCTGTACATGTTCTTGACCTACCTGTTCCTGACTGATACATGTTCCTGACCTGTACATGTTCCTGACCTACCTGTTCCTGACCGATACATGTTCCTGACCTACCTGTTCCTGACCCATACATGTTCCTGACCTTCCTGTTCCTGACTGATACATGTTCCTGACCTGTACATGTTCCTGACCTACCTGTTCCTGACCGCTACATGTTCTTGACCTACCTGTTCCTAACCTACCTTTTCCTGACCTATCTGTTCCTGACTGATACGTGTTCCTGACGATACATGTTCCTGACCTACCTGTTCCTGACCGATACATGTTCCTGACCTACCTGTTCCTGACCGATACATGTTCCTGACCTACCTGTTCCTGACTGATACATGTTCCTGACCTGTACATGTTCCTGACCTACCTGTTCCTGACCGCTACATGTTCTTGACCTACCTGTTCCTGACCTACCTTTTCCTGACCCATTTGTTCCTGACTGATCCATGTTCCTGACCGATACATGTTCCTGACCTACCTGTTCCTGACCGATACATGTTCCTGACCTACCTGTTCCTGACCGATACATGTTCCTGACCTGTACATGTTCCTGACCTATCCGTTCCTGATCTGTACATGTTCCTGAACTACCTGTTCCTGACCGATACATGTTCCTGACCTGCACATGTTCCTGACTGATACATGTTCCTGACCTGTACATGTTCTTGACCTACCTGTTCCTGACCAATACATGTTCCTGACCTGTACATGTTCCTGACCTACCTGTTCCTGACCGACACATGTTCCTGACCTGCCTGTTCCTGACCGATACATGTTCCTGACCTACCTGTTCCTGACTGATACATGTTCCTGACCTGTACATGTTCCTGACCTACCTGTTCCTGACCTACCTTTTCCTGACCTATCTGTTCCTGACTGATACATGTTCCTGACCGATACATGTTCCTGACCTACCTGTTCCTGACCGATACATGTACCTGACCTACCTGTCCCTGACCGATACATGTTCCTGACCTGTACATGTTCCTGACCGATATATGTTCCTGACCTACCCATTCCTGATCTGTACATGTTCCTGACCTGTACATGTTCCTGACCTACCTGTTCTTGACCGATACATGTTCCTGACCTACCTGTTCCTGACTGATACATGTTCCTGACCTGTACAAGTTCTTGACCTACCTGTTCCTGACCGATACATGTCCCTGACCTGTACATGTTCCTGACCTACCTGTTCCTGACTGATACATGTCCCTGACCGATACATGTTCCTGACCTACCTGTTCCTGACTGATACATGTTCCTGACCTGTACATGTTCTTGACCTACCTGTTCCTGACTGATACATGTTCCTGACCGATACATGTTCCTGACCTACCTGTTCCTGACCGATACATGTACCTGACCTACCTGTTCCTGACCGATACATGTTCCTGACCTGTACATGTTCCTGACCTACCTGTTCCTGACCGATACATGTTCCTGACCTGTACATGTTCCTGACCTACCTGTTCCTGATCTACCTGTTCCTGACCTGTACATGTTCCTGACCTACCTGTTCCTGGCCGATACATGTTCCTGACCTACCTGTTCCTGACTGATACATGTTCCTGACCTGTACATGTTCCTGACCTACCTGTTCCTGACCGATACATGTTCCTGACCTACCTGTTCCTGACTGATACATGTTCCTGACCTACCTGTTCCTGACCGATACATGTTCCTGACCTACTTGTTCCTGTCTGATACAGGTTACTTACCTACCTGTTCCTGACCGATACATGTTCCTGACCTACCTGTTCCTGACTGATACATGTTCCTGACCTACCTGTTCCTGACCTATACATGTTGCTGACCTACTTGTTCCTGTCTGATACAGGTTACTTACCTACCAGTTCCTGACCGATACATGTTCCTGACCTACCTGTTCCTGACCGATACATGTTCCTGACCTGTACATGTTCCTGACCTACCTGTTCCTGACCGATACATGTTCCTGACCTACCTTTTCCTGACCGATACATGTTCCTGACCTACCTGTTCCTGACCGATACATGTACCTGACCTACCTGTTCCTGACCGATACATGTTCCTGACCTGTACATGTTCCTGACCTACCTGTTCCTGACCGATACATTTTCCTGACCTGTACATGTTCCTGACCTACCTGTTCCTGATCTACCTGTTCCTGACCTGTACATGTTCCTGACCTACCTGTTCCTGGCCGATACATGTTCCTGACCTACCTGTTCCTGACTGATACATGTTCCTGACCTGTACATGTTCCTGACCTACCTGTTCCTGACCGATACATGTTCCTGACCTACCTGTTCCTGACTGATACATGTTCCTGACCTACCTGTTCCTGACCGATACATGTTCCTGACCTACTTGTTCCTGTCTGATACAGGTTACTTACCTACCTGTTCCTGACCGATACATGTTCCTGACCTACCTGTTCCTGACTGATACATGTTCCTGACCTACCTGTTCCTGACCGATACATGTTCCTGACCTACCTGTTCCTGACCGATACATGTTCCTGACCTGTACATGTTCCTGACCTACCTGTTCCTGACCGATACATGTTCCTGACCTACCTTTTCCTGACCGATACATGTTCCTGACCTACCTGTTCCTGACCGATACATGTTCCTGACCTGTACATATTCCTGACCTACCTGTTCCTGACCTGTACATGTTCCTGACCTACCTGTTCCTGACCGGTACATGTTCCTGACCTACCTGTTCCTGACCGATACATGTTCCTGACCTACCTGTTCCTGACCGATACATGTTCCTGACCTGTACATGTTCCTGACCTACCTGTTCCTGACCGATACATGTTCCTGACCGATACATGTTCCTGACCTGTACATATTCCTGACCTACCTGTTCCTGACCGATACATGTTCCTGACCTACCTTTTCCTGACCGGTACATGTTCCTGACCTACCTGTTCCTGACCGATACATGTTCCTGACCTACCTGTTCCTGACCTGTACATGTTCCTGACATACCTGTTCCTGACCGATACATGTTCCTGACCTGTACATGTTCCTGACCGATACATGTTCCTGACCTACCTGTTCCTGACTGATAGATGTTCCTGACCTGTACAAGTTCTTGACCTACCTGTTCCTGACCGATACATGTTCCTGACCTACCTGTTCCTGACCTGTACATGTTCCTGACATACCTGTTCCTGACCGATACATGTTCCTGACCTGTACATGTTCCTGACCGATACATGTTCCTGACCTACCTGTTCCTGACTGATAGATGTTCCTGACCTGTACAAGTTCTTGACCTACCTGTTCCTGACCGATACATGTCCCTGACCTACCTGTTCCTGACCGGTACATGTTCCTGACCTACCTGTTCCTGACCGATACATGTTCCTGACCTACCTGTTCCTGACTGATACATGTTCCTGACCTGTACATGTTCCTGACCTACCTGTTCCTGACCGATACATGTTCCTGATCTACCTGTTCCTGACTGATACATGTTCCTGACCTGTACATGTTCCTGACCTACCTGTTCCTGACCGCTACATGTTCTTGACCTACCTGTTCCTAACCTACCTTTTCCTGACCTATCTGTTCCTGACCGATACATGTTCCTGACCTACCTGTTCCTGACTGATACATGTTCCTGACCTGTACATGTTCCTGACCTACCGGTTCCTGACCGCTACATGTTCTTGACCTACCTGTTCCTGACCTACCTTTTCCTGACCCATTTGTTCCTGACTGATCCATGTTCCTGACCGATACATGTTCCTGACCTACCTGTTCCTGACCGATACATGTTCCTGACCTACCTGTTCCTGACCGATACATGTTCCTGACCTGTACATGTTCCTGACCTATCCGTTCCTGATCTGTACATGTTCCTGACCTACCTGTTCCTGACCGATACATGTTCCTGACCTGCACATGTTCCTGACTGATACATGTTCCTGACCTGTACATGTTCTTGACCTACCTGTTCCTGACCAATACATGTTCCTGACCTGTACATGTTCCTGACCTACCTGTTCCTGACCGACACATGTTCCTGACCTACCTGTTCCTGACCGATACATGTTCCTGACCTACCTGTTCCTGACTGATACATGTTCCTGACCTGTACATGTTCCTGACCTACCTGTTCCTGACCTACCTTTTCCTGACCTACCTGTTCCTGACCAATACATGTTCCTGACCTGTACATGTTCCTGACCTACCTGTTCCTGACCGACACATGTTCCTGACCTACCTGTTCCTGACCGATACATGTTCCTGACCTACCTGTTCCTGACTGATACATGTTCCTGACCTGTACATGTTCCTGACCTACCTGTTCCTGACCTACCTTTTCCTGACCTATCTGTTCCTGACTGATACATGTTCCTGACCTGTACATGTTCCTGACCTGCCTGTTCCTGACCGATACATGTTCCTGACCGATACATGTCCCTGACCTGTACATGTTCCTGACCTACCTGTTCCTGACCGATACATGTTCCTGACCTACCTGTTCCTGACTGATACATGTTCCTGACCTGTACATGTTCTTGACCTACCTGTTCCTGACTGATACATGTTCCTGACCTGTACATGTTCCTGACTGATACCTGTTCCTGACCGATACATGTTCCTGACCTACCTGTTCCTGACTGATACATGTTCCTGACCTGTACATGTTCTTGACCTACCTGTTCCTGACCGATACATGTTCCTGACCTACCTGTTCCTGACTGATACATGTTCCTGACCTGTACATGTTCTTGACCTACCTGTTCCTGACTGATACATGTTCCTGACCGATACATGTTCCTGACCTACCTGCTCCTGACCGATACATGTACCTGACCTACCTGTTCCTGACCGATACATGTTCCTGACCTGTACATGTTCCTGACCTACCTGTTCCTGACCGATACATGTTCCTGACCTGTACATGTTCCTGACCTACCTGTTCCTGATCTACCTGTTCCTGACCTGTACATGTTCCTGACCTACCTGTTCCTGGCCGATACATGTTCCTGACCTACCTGTTCCTGACCGATACATGTTCCTGACCTACCTGTTCCTGACCGATACATGTTCCTGACCTACTTGTTCCTGTCTGATACAGGTTACTTACCTACCTGTTCCTGACCGATACATGTTCCTGACCTTCCTGTTCCTGACCGATACATGTTCCTGACCTACCTGTTCCTGACTGATACATGTTCCTGACCTACCTGTTCCTGACCTATACATGTTGCTGACCTACTTGTTCCTGTCTGATACAGGTTACTTACCTACCAGTTCCAGACCGATACATGTTCCTGACCTACCTGTTCCTGACCGATACATGTTCCTGACCTACCTGTTCCTGACCGATACATGTTCCTGACCTGTACATGTTCCTGACCTACCTGTTCCTGACCGATACATGTTCCTGACCGATAAATGTTCCTGACCTGTACATATTCCTGACCTACCTGTTCCTGACCTGTACATGTTCCTGACCTACCTGTTCCTGACCGGTACATGTTCCTGACCTACCTGTTCCTGACCGGTACATGTTCCTGACCTACCTGTTCCTGACAGATACATGTTCCTGACTGATACCTGTTCCTGACCGATACATGTTCCTGACCTGTACATGTTCCTGACCTACCTGTTCCTGACCGATACATGTTCCTGACCTGTACATATTCCTGACCTACCTGTTCCTGACCGATACATGTTCCTGACCTACCTGTTCCTGACCGGTACATGTTCCTGACTTACCTGTTCCTGACCGATACATGTTCCTGACCTACCTGTTCCTGACCTGTACATGTTCCTGACATACCTGTTCCTGACCGATACATGTTCCTGACCTGTACATGTTCCTGACCTACCTGTTCCTGACCGATACATGTTCCTGACCTGTACATGTTCTTGACCTACATGTTCCTGACTGATAGATGTTCCTGACCTGTACATGTTCCTGACCTACCTGTTCCTGACTGATACATGTTCCTGACCTGTACATGTTCCTGACCTACCTGTTCCTGACTGATAGATGTTCCTGACCTGTACATGTTCCTGACCTACCTGTTCCTGACTGATACATGTTCCTGACCTGTACATGTTCTTGACCTACATGTTCCTGACCGATACATGTTCCTGACCTATACATGTTCCTGATCTACCTGTTCCTGACCGATACATGTTCCTGACCTACCTGTTCCTGACCGATACATGTTCCAGACCTACCTGTTCCTGACTGATACATGTTCCTGACCTGTACATGTTCCTGACCTACCTGTTCCTGACCGATACATGTTCTTGACCTACCTGTTCCTGACCGATACATGTTCCTGACCTACCTGTTCCTGACCGATACATGTTCCTGACCTGTACATGTTCCTAACCTACCTGTTCCTGACCGATACATGTTCCTGACCGATACATGTTCCTGTCCTACCTGTTCCTGACCTGTACATGTTCCTGACCTACCTGTTCCTGACCTGTACATGTTCCTGACCTACCTGTTCCTGACTGATACATGTTCCTGACCTGTACATGTTCCTGACCTACCTGTTCCTGACCTGTACATGTTCCTGACCTACCTGTTCATGACTGATACATGTTCCTGACCTACCTGTTCCTGACCGATACATGTTCCTGACCTACCTGTTCCTCACCGATACATGTTCCTAACCTAACTGTTCCTGACCGATACATGTTCTTGACCTACCTGTTCCTGACCGATACATGTTCCTGACCTACCTGTTCCTGACCGATACATGTTCCTGACCTGTACATGTTCCTGACCTACCTGTTCCTGGCTGATACATGTTCCTGACCTGTACATGTTCCTGACCTACCTGTTCCTGATCTACCTGTTCCTGACCTGTACATGTTCCTGACCTACCTGTTCCTGACAGATACATGTTCCTGACCTGTACATGTTCCTGACCTACCTGTTCCTGACCGATACATGTTCCTGACCTACCTGTTCCTGACCCATACATGTTCCTGACCTACCTGTTCCTGACTGATACATGTTCCTGACCTGTACATGTTCCTGACCTACCTGTTCCTGACCGCTACATGTTCTTGACCTGTACATGTTCCTGACTGATACATGTTCCTGACCTGTACATGTTCTTGACCTACCTGTTCCTGACCAATACATGTTCCTGACCTGTACATGTTCCTGACCTACCTGTTCCTGACCGATACATGTTCCTGACCTACCTGTTCCTGACCGATACATGTTCCTGACCTACCTGTTCCTGACTGATACATGTTCCTGACCTGTACATGTTCCTGACCTACCTGTTCCTGACCGCTACATGTTCTTGATCTACCTGTTCCTGACCTACCTATTCCTGACCTATCTGTTCCTGACTGATACATGTTCCTGACCGATACATGTTCCTGACCTACCTGTTCCAGACCGATACATGTACCTGACCTACCTGTTCCTGACCGATACATGTTCCTGACCTGTACATGTTCCTGACCTACCCGTTCCTGATCTGTACATGTTCCTGACCTGTACATGTTCCTGACCTACCTGTTCTTGACCGATACATGTTCCTGACCTACCTGTTCCTGACTGATACATGTTCCTGACCTGTACATGTTCTTGACCTACCTGTTCCTGACCGATACATGTTCCTGACCTGTACATGTTCCTGACCTACCTGTTCCTGACTGATACATGTTCCTGACCTGTACATGTTCCTGACCTACCTGTTCCTGACCGATACATGTTCCTGACCTACCTGTTCCTTACTGATACATGTCCCTGACCTGTACATGTTCTTGACCTACCTGTTCCTGACCGATACATGTTCTTGACCTACCTGTTCCTGACCGATACATGTTCCTGACCTGTACATGTTCCTGACCTACCTGTTCCTGACCGATACATGTTCCTGACCTACCTGTTCCTTACTGATACATGTCGCTGACCTGTACATGTTCTTGACCTACCTGTTCCTGACTGATACATGTCCCTGACCTGTACATGTTCCTGACCGATACATGTTCCTGACCTACCTGTTGCTGACCGATACATGTTCCTGACCTGTACATGTTCCTGACCTACCTTTTCCTGATCTACCTGTTCCTGACCTGTACATGTTCCTGACCTACCTGTTCCTGGCCGATACATGTTCCTGACCTACCTGTTCCTGACTGATACATGTTCCTGACCTGTACATGTTCCTGACCTACCTGTTCCTGACCGATACATGTTCCTGACCTACCTGTTCCTGACTGATACATGTTCCTGACCTACCTGTTCCTGACCGATACATGTTCCTGACCTACTTGTTCCTGTCTGATACAGGTTACTTACCTACCTGTTCCTGACCTGTACATGTTCCTGACCTACCTGTTCCTGACCGATACATATTCCTGACCTACCTGTTCCTGACTGATACATGTTCCTGACCTACCTGTTCCTGACGGATACATGTTCCTGACCTACTTGTTCCTGTCTGATACAGGTTACTTACTTACCAGTTCCTGACCGATACATGTTTCTGACCTACCTGTTCCTGACCGATACATGTTCCTGACCTGTACATGTTCCTGACCTACCTGTTCCTGACGGATACATGTTCCTGACCTACCTGTTCCTGACTGATACATGTTCCTGACCTACCTGTTCCTGACGGATACATGTTCCTGACCTACTTGTTCCTGTCTGATACAGGTTACTTACCTACCAGTTCCTGACCGATACATGTTCCTGACCTACCTGTTCCTGACTGATACATGTTCCTGACCTACCTGTTCCTGACGGATACATGTTCCTGACCTACCTGTTCCTGACCGATACATGTTCCTGACCTGTACATGTTCCTGACCTACCTGTTCCTGACTGATACATGTTCCTGACCTATCTGTTCCTGACTGATACATGTTCCTGACCTGTACATGTTCCTGACCTACCTGTTCCTGACTGATACATGTTCCTGACCGATACATGTTCCTGACCGATACATGTTCCTGACCTGTACATGTTCCTGACCGATACATGTTCCTGACCTACCTGTTCCTGACCGGTACATGTTCCTGACCTACCTGTTCCTGACCGATACATGTACCTGACCTACCTGTTCCTGACCTACCTGTTCCTGACCGATACATGTTCCTGACCTACCTGTTCCTGACCGATACATATTCCTGACCTACCTGTTCCTGACCGATACATGTTCCTGACCTACCTGTTCCTGACCGGTACATGTTCCTGACCTACCTGTTCCTGACCGATACATGTACCTGACCTACCTGTTCCTGACCTGTACATGTTCCTGACATACCTGTTCCTGACCGATACATGTTCCTGACCTGTACATGTTCCTGACCTACCTGTTCCTGACCGATACATGTTCCTGACCTGTACATGTTCCTTACCGATACATGTTCCTGACCTACCTGTTCCTGACTGATAGATGTTCCTGACCTGTACATGTTCCTGACCTACCTGTTCCTGACCGATACATGTTCCTGACCTGTACATGTTCTTGACCTACATGTTCCTGACCGATACATGTTCCTGACCTATACATGTTCCTGATCTACCTGTTCCTGACCTATACATGTTCCTGACCTACCTGTTCCTGACCGATACATGTTCCTGACCTACCTGTTCCTGACTGATACATGTTCCTGACCTGTACATGTTCCTGACCTACCTGTTCCTGACCGATACATGTTCTTGACCTACCTGTTCCTGACCGATACATGTTCCTGACCTACCTGTTCCTGACCGATACATGTTCCTGACCTGTACATGTTCCTAACCTACCTGTTCCTGACCGATACATGTTCCTGACCAATACATGTTCCTGACCTACCTGTTCCTGACCTGTACATGTTCCTGACCTACCTGTTCCTGACTCATACATGTTCCTGACCTGTACATGTTCCTGACCTAACTGTTCCTGACCGATACATGTTCTTGACCTACCTGTTCCTGACCGATACATGTTCCTGACCTACCTGTTCCTGACCGATACATGTTCCTGACCTGTACATGTTCCTGACCTACCTGTTCCTGACCTGTACATGTTCCTGACCTACCTGTTCCTGACCGATACATGTTCCTGACCTACCTGTTCCTGACCGATACATGTTCCTAACCTACCTGTTCCTGACCGATACATGTTCCTGACCTACCTGTTCCTGACCGATACATGTTCCTAAACTACCTGTTCCTGACCTGTACATGTTCCTGACCTACCTGTTCCTGACCTGTACATGTTCCTGACATACCTGTTCCTGACAGATACATGTTCCTGACCTGTACATGTTCCTGACCTACCTGTTCCTGACCTGTACATGTTCCTGACCGATACATGTTCCTGACCTACCTGTTCCTGACCGATACATGTTCCTGACCTACTTGTTCCTGACTGATACATGTTCCTGAACTGTACATGTTCCAGACCTACCTGTTCCAAACTGATACATGTTCCTGACCTACCTGTTCCTGACCCACCTGTTCCTGACTGATACATGTTCCTGACATACCTGTTCCTGACTCATACATGTTCCTGACCTGTACATGATCTTGACCTACCTGTTCCTGACCGATACATGTTCCTGACCTACCTGTTCCTGACCTGTACATGTTCCTGACCTACCTGTTCCTGACCGATACATGTTCCTGACCTGTACATGTTCCTGACCTACCTGTTCCTGACCGATACATGTTCCTGACCTTTACATGTTCCTGACCTACCTGTTCCTGACCTACCTGTTCCTGACTGATACATGTTCCTGACCTGTACATGTTCCTGACCTACCTGTTCCTGACCGATACATGTTACTGACCTACCTGTTACTGACTGATACATGTTCCTGACCTGTACATGTCCTTGACCTACATGTTCCTGACCGATACATGTTCCTGACCTGTACATGTTCCTGATCTACCAGTTCCTGACCGATACATGTTCCTGACCTGTACATGTTCCTGACTGATACATGTTCCTGACCTGTACATGTTCTTGACCTACATGTTCCTGACCGATACATGTTCCTGACCTGTACATGTTCCTGATCTACCAGTTCCTGACCGATACATGTTCGTGACCGATACATTTTCCTGACCTACCTGTTCCTGACTGATACATGTTCCTGACCTGTACATGTTCCTGACCTACCTGTTCCTGACCGATACATGTTCCTGACCTGTACATGTTCCTGACTGATACATGTTCCTGACCTGTACATGTTCTTGACCTACCTGTTCCTGACCAATACATGTTCCTGACCTACCTGTTCCTGACCCATACATGTTCCTGACCTACCTGTTCCTGACTGATACATGTTCCTGACCTGTACATGTTCCTGACCTACCTGTTCCTGACCGATACATGTTCCTGACCTACCTGTTCCTGAACCATACATGTTCCTGACCTACCTGTTCCTGACTGATACATGTTCCTGACCTGTACATGTTCCTGACCTACCTGTTCCTGACCGCTATATGTTCTTGACCTACCTGTTCCTAACCTACCTTTTCCTGACCTATCTGTTCCTGACTGATACATGTTCCTGACCGATACATGTTCCTGACCGATACATGTTCCTGACCTACCTGTTCCTGACCTACCTGTTCCTGACCGATACATGTTCCTGACCTACCTGTTCCTGACCCATACATGTTCCTGACCTGTACATGTTCCTGACCTACCTGTTCCTGACCGCTACATGTTCTTGACCTACCTGTTCCTAACCTACCTTTTCCTGACCTATCTGTTCCTGACTGATACATGTTCCTGACCGATACATGTTCCTGACCGATACATGTTCCTGACCTACCTGTTCCTGACCTACCTGTTCCTGACCGATACATGTTCCTGACCTACCTGTTCCTGACCCATACATGTTCCTAACCTACCTGTTCCTGACCGATACATGTTCCTGACCTGTACATGTTCCTGACCTACCCGTTCCTGACCGCTACATGTTCTTGACCTACCTGTTCCTGACCTACCTTTTCCTGACCTATCTGTTCCTGACTGATACATGTTCCTGACCTACCTGTTCCTGACCGATACATGTTCCTGACCTACCTGTTCCTGACCGATACATGTTCCTGACCTGTACATGTTCCTGACCTACCTGTTCCTGACCGCTACATGTTCTTGACCTACCTGTTCCTGACCTACCTTTTCCTGACCTATCTGTTCCTGACTGATACATGTTCCTGACCGATACATGTTCCTGACCTACCTCTTCCTGACCGATACATGTTCCTGACCTGTACATGTTCCTGACTGATACATGTTCCTGACCTGTACATGTTCTTGACCTACCTGTTCCTGACCAATACATGTTCCTGACCTGTACATGTTCCTGACCTACCTGTTCCTGACCGATACATGTTCCTGACCTACCTGTTCCTGACCGATACATGTTCCTGACCTACCTGTTCCTGACTGATACATGTTCCTGACCTGTACATGTTCCTGACCTACCTGTTCCTGACCGCTACATGTTCTTGATCTACCTGTTCCTGACCTACCTTTTCCTGACCTATCTGTTCCTGACTGATACATGTTCCTGACCGATACATGTTCCTGACCTACCGGTTCCAGACCGATACATGTACCTGACCTACCTGTTCCTGACCGATACATGTTCCTGACCTGTACATGTTCCTGACCTACCCGTTCCTGATCTGTACATGTTCCTGACCTGTACATGTTCCTGACCTACCTGTTCTTGACCGATACATGTTCCTGACCTACCTGTTCCTGACTGATACATGTTCCTGACCTGTACATGTTCTTGACCTACCTGTTCCTGACCGATACATGTTCCTGACCTGTACATGGTCCTGACCTACCTGTTCCTGACTGATACATGTTCCTGACCTGTACATGTTCCTGACCTACCTGTTCCTGACCGATACATGTTCCTGACCTACCTGTTCCTTACTGATACATGTCCCTGACCTGTACATGTTCTTGACCTACCTGTTCCTGACTTATACATGTTCCTGACCGATACATGTTCCTGACCTACCTGTTCCTGACCGATACATGTTCCTGACCTGTACATGTTCCTGACCTACCTTTTCCTGATCTACCTGTTCCTGACCTGTACATGTTCCTGACCTACCTGTTCCTGACTGATACATGTTCCTGACCTGTACATGTTCCTGACCTACCTGTTCCTGACCGATACATGTTCCTGACCTACCTGTTCCTGACTGATACATGTTCCTGACCTACCTTTTCCTGACCGATACATGTTCCTGACCTACTTGTTCCTGTCTGATACAGGTTACTTACCTACCTGTTCCTGACCGATACATGTTCCTGACCTACCTGTTCCTGACCGATACATGTTCCTGACCTACCTGTTCCTGACTGATACATGTTCCTGACCTACCTGTTCCTGACGGATACATGTTCCTGACCTACCTGTTCCTGACCGATACATGTTCCTGACCTACCTGTTCCTGACTGATACATGTTCCTGACCTGTACATGTTCTTGACCGACATGTTCCTGACCGATACATGTTCCTGACCTGTACATGTTCCTGACCTACCTGTTCCTGACGGATACATGTTCCTGACCTACCTGTTCCTGACTGATACATGTTCCTGACCTATCTGTTCCTGACGGATACATGTTCCTGACCTACTTGTTCCTGTCTGATACAGGTTACTTACCTACCAGTTCCTGACCGATACATGTTCCTGACCTACCTGTTCCTGACCGATACATGTTCCTGACCTGTACATGTTCCTGACCTACCTGTTCCTGACTGATACATGTTCCTGACCTACCTGTTCCTGACTGATACATGTTCCTGACCTGTACATGTTCCTGACCTACCTGTTCCTGACCGATACATGTTCCTGACCTACCTGTTCCTGACTGATACATGTTCCTGACCTGTACATGTTCTTGACCTACATGTTCCTGACCGATACATGTTCCTGACCTATACATGTTCCTGATCTACCTGTTCCTGACCGATACATGTTCCTGACCTACCTGTTCCTGACCGATACATGTTCCTGACCTACCTGTTCCTGACTGATACATGTTCCTGACCTGTACATGTTCCTGACCTACCTTTTCCTGACCGATACATGTTCTTGACCTACCTGTTCCTGACCGATACATGTTCCTGACCTGTACATGTTCCTAACCTACCTGTTCCTGACCGATACATGTTCCTGACCGA
The DNA here is from genome assembly GCF_933228915.1 of Telmatherina bonti. Lineage (NCBI taxonomy): Eukaryota > Metazoa > Chordata > Actinopteri > Atheriniformes > Telmatherinidae > Telmatherina > Telmatherina bonti. The sequence continues at coordinate 1,814,126 of NC_136622.1, read as the reverse complement.
TACATGTTCCTGACCGATACATGTTCCTGACCTACCTGTTCCTGACTTGTACATGTTCCTGACCTGCCTGTTCCTGACCGATACATGTTCCTGACCTACCTGTTCCTGACTGATACATGTTCCTGACCTGTACATGTTCTTGACCTACCTGTTCCTGACCAATACATGTTCCTGACCTGTACATGTTCCTGACCTACCTGTTCCTGACCAATACATGTTCCTGACCAATACATGTTCCTGACCGATACATGTTCCTGACCTACCTGTTCCTGACCTATACATGTTCCTGACCTACCCTTTCCTGACTGATAAATGTTCCTGAACTGTACATGTTCCTGACCTACCTGTTCCTGACTGATACATGTTCCTGACCTACCTGTTCTTGACCTACCTGTTCCTGACTGATACATGTTCCTGACCTACCTGTTCCTGACTGATACATGTTCCTGACCTGTACATGTTCTTGACCTACCTGTTCCTGACCGATACATGTTCCTGACCTGTACATGTTCCTGACCTACCTGTTCCTGACCGATACATGTTCCTGACCTACCTGTTCCTGACCGATACATGTTCCTGACCTACCTGTTCCTGACCGATACATGTTCCTGACCTACCTGTTCCTGACCTGTACATGTTCCTGACATACCTGTTCCTGACCTACCTGTTCCTGACTGATACATGTTCCTGAACTGTACATGTTCCTGACCTACCTGTTCCTGACTGATACATGTTCCTGACCTACCTGTTCTTGACCTACCTGTTCCTGACTGATACATGTTCCTGACCTACCTGTTCCTGACTGATACATGTTCCTGACCTGTACATGTTCCTGACCTACCTGTTCCTGACCGATACATGTTCCTGACCTTTACATGTTCCTGACCTGTACATGTTCCTGACCTACCTGTTCCTGACCGATACATGTTCCAGACCTGTACATGTTCCTGACCGATACATGTTCCTGACCTACCTGTTCCTGACTGATACATGTTCCTGACCTACCTGTTCCTGACCGATACATGTTCCTGACCTACCTGTTCCTGACTGATACATGTTCCTGACCTGTACATGTTCTTGACCTACATGTTCCTGACCGATACATGTTCCTGACCTACCTGTTCCTGACCGATACATGTTCCTGACCTACCTGTTCCTGACTGATACATGTTCCTGACCTGTACATGTTCCTGACCTACCTGTTCCTGACTGATACATGTTCCTGACCTTTACATGTTCTTGACCTACCTGTTCCTGACTGATACATATTCCTGACCGATACATGTTCCTGACCTACCTGTTCCTGACCGATACATGTACCTGACCTACCTGTTCCTGACCGATACATGTTCCTGACCTGTACATGTTCCTGACCTACCTGTTCCTGACTGATACATGTTCCTGACCTGTACATGTTCCTGACCTACCTGTTCCTGACTGATACATGTTCCTGACCTTTACATGTTCCTGACCTACCTGTTCCTGACCGATACATGTTCCTGACCTACCTGTTCCTGACTGATACATGTTCCTGACCTGTACATGTTCTTGACCTACCTGTTCCTGACTGATACATATTCCTGACCGATACATGTTCCTGACCTACCTGTTCCTGACCGATACATGTACCTGACCTACCTGTTCCTGACCGATACATGTTCCTGACCTGTACATGTTCCTGACCTACCTGTTCCTGACCGATACATGTTCCTGACCTGTACATGTTCCTGACCTACCTGTTCCTGATCTACCTGATCCTGACCTGTACATGTTCCTGACCTACCTGTTCCTGGCCGATACATGTTCCTGACCTACCTGTTCCTGACTGATACATGTTCCTGACCTGTACATGTTCCTGACCTACCTGTTCCTGACCGAGACATGTTCCTGACCTACCTGTTCCTGACCGATACATGTTCCTGACCTACTTGTTCCTGTCTGATACAGGTTACTTACCTACCCGTTCCTGACCGATACATGTTCCTGACCTACCTGTTCCTGACCGATACATGTTCCTGACCTACCTGTTTCTGACTGATACATGTTCCTGACCTACCTGTTCCTGACGGATACATGTTCCTGACCTACTTGTTCCTGTCTGATACAGGTTACTTACCTACCAGTTCCTGACCGATACATGTTCCTGACCTACCTGTTCCTGACCGATACATGTTCCTGACTGATACATGTTCCTGACCTACCTGTTCCTGACGGATACATGTTCCTGACCTACTTGTTCCTGTCTGATACAGGTTACTTACCTACCAGTTCCTTACCGATACATGTTCCTGACCTACCTGTTCCTGACCGATACATGTTCCTGACTGATACATGTTCCTGACCTACCTGTTCCTGACCGATACATGTTCCTGACCTACCTGTTTCTGACTGATACATGTTCCTGACCTACCTGTTCCTGACGGATACATGTTCCTGACCTACTTGTTCCTGTCTGATACAGGTTACTTACCTACCAGTTCCTGACCGATACATGTTCCTGACCTACCTGTTCCTGACCGATACATGTTCCTGACTGATACATGTTCCTGACCTACCAGTTCCTGACCGATACATGTTCCTGACCTACCTGTTCCTGACCTGTACATATTCCTGACCTACCTGTTCCTGACCTGTACATGTTCCTGACCTACCTGTTCCTGACAGATACATGTTCCTGACCTACCTGTTCCTGACCGGTACATGTTCCTGACCTACCTGTTCCTGACCGATACATGTTCCTGACCTACCTGTTCCTGACCGATACATGTTCCTGACCTACCTGTTCCTGACCTGTACATGTTCCTGACATACCTGTTCCTGACCTGTACATGTTCCTGACCTACCTGTTCCTGACCGATACATGTTCCTGACCTGTACATGTTCCTGACCTATCTGTTCCTGACCGATACATGTTCCTGACCTGTACATTTTCCTGACCGATACATGTTCCTGACCTACCTGTTCCTGACTGATACATGTTCCTGACCTACCTGTTCCTGACCTGTACATGTTCCTGACCTACCTGTTCCTGACCGATACATGTTCCTGACCTACCTTTTCCTGACTGATACATGTTCCTGACCTGTACATGTTCTTGACCTACATGTTCCTGACCGATACATGTTCCTGACCTATACATGTTCCTGATCTACCTGTTCCTGACTGATACATGTTCCTGACCTACCTGTTCCTGACCGATACATGTTCCTGACCTACCTGTTCCTGACTGATACATGTTCCTGACCTGTACATGTTCCTGACCTACGTGTTCCTGACCGATACATGTTCTTGACCTACCTGTTCCTGACCGATACATGTTCCTGACCTACCTGTTCCTGACCGATACATGTTCCTGACCGATACATGTTCCTGACCGATACATGTTCCTGACCTACCTGTTCCTGACCTGTACATGTTCCTGACCTACCTGTTCCTGACCTGTACATGTTCCTGACCTACCTGTTCCTGACGGATACATGTTCCTGACCTACCTGTTCCTGACCTGTACATGTTCCTGACCTACCAGTTCCTGACCGATACATGTTCCTGACCTACGTGTTCCTGACCGATACATGTTCCTGACTGATACATGTTCCTGACCTACTTGTTCCTGTCTGATACATGTTCCTGACCTACCTGTTCCTGACCTGTACATATTCCTGACCTACCTGTTCCTGACCTGTACATGTTCCTGACCTACCTGTTCCTGACCTTTACATGTTCCTGACCTACCTGTTCCTGACCTGTACATGTTCCTGACCTACCTGTTCCTGACCTGTACATGTTCCTGACCTACCTGTTCCTGACCTGTACATATTCCTGACCTACCTGTTCCTGACCTGTACATGTTCCTTACCTACCTGTTCCTGACCGATACATGTTCCTGACCTACCTGTTCCTGACCTGTACATATTCCTGACCTACCTGTTCCTGACCTGTACATGTTCCTGACCTACCTGTTCCTGACCTGTACATGTTCCTGACCTACCTGTTCCTGACCTGTACATGTTCCTGACCTACCTGTTCCTGACCGATACATGTTCCTGACCTACCTGTTCCTGACCTGTACATATTCCTGACCTACCTGTTCCTGACCTGTACATGTTCCTGACCTACCTGTTCCTGACCGATCCATGTTCCTGACCTACCTGTTCCTGACCGGTACATGTTCCTGACCTACCTGTTCCTGACCGATACATGTTCCTGACCTACCTGTTCCTGACCTGTACATGTTCCTGACATACCTGTTCCTGACCGATACATGTTCCTGACCTACCTGTTCCTGACCTGTACATGTTCCTGACATACCTGTTCCTGACCTGTACATGTTCCTGACCTACCTGTTCCTGACCGATACATGTTCTTGACCTGTACATGTTCCTGACCTACCTGTTCTTGACCGATACATGTTCCTGACCTGTACATTTTCCTGACCATACATGTTCCTGACCTACCTGTTCCTGACTGATACATGTTCCTGACCTGTACATGTTCCTGACCTACCTGTTCCTGACCGATACATGTTCCTGACCTACCTGTTCCTGACCGATACATGTTCCTGACCTACCTGTTCCTGACCGATACATGTTCCTGACCTACCTGTTCCTGACCGATACATGTTCCTGACCTGTACATGTTCCTGACCTACCTGTTCCTGACCGATCCATGTTCCTGACCTACCTGTTCCTGACCGGTACATGTTCCTGACCTACCTGTTCCTGACCGATACATGTTCCTGACCTACCTGTTCCTGACCTGTACATGTTCCTGACATACCTGTTCCTGACCGATACATGTTCCTGACCTACCTGTTCCTGACCTGTACATGTTCCTGACATACCTGTTCCTGACCTGTACATGTTCCTGACCTACCTGTTCCTGACCGATACATGTTCTTGACCTGTACATGTTCCTGACCTACCTGTTCTTGACCGATACATGTTCCTGACCTGTACATTTTCCTGACCATACATGTTCCTGACCTACCTGTTCCTGACTGATACATGTTCCTGACCTGTACATGTTCCTGACCTACCTGTTCCTGACCGATACATGTTCCTGACCTACCTGTTCCTGACCGATACATGTTCCTGACCTACCTGTTCCTGACCGATACATGTTCCTGACCTACCTGTTCCTGACCGATACATGTTCCTGACCTGTACATGTTCTTGATCTACCTGTTCCTGACCGATACATGTTCCTGACCTGTACATGTTCCTGACCTACTTGTTCCTGACCGATACATGTTCCTGACCTACCTGGTCCTGACCGATACATGTTCCTGACCTACCAGTTCCTGACCGATACATGTTCCTGACCTACCTGTTCCTGACCTGTACATATTCCTGACCTACCTGTTCCTGACCTGTACATGTTCCTGACCTACCTGTTCCTGACCGATACATGTTCCTGACCTACCTGTTCCTGACCGGTACATGTTCCTGACCTACCTGTTCCTGACCGATACATGTTCCTGACCTGTACATGTTCCTGACCTACCTGTTCCTGACCTGTACATGTTCCTGACATACCTGTTCCTGACCGATACATGTTCCTGACCTACCTGTTCCTGACCTGTACATGTTCCTGACATACCTGTTCCTGACCTGTACATGTTCCTGACCTACCTGTTCCTGACCGATACATGTTCCTGACCTGTACATTTTCCTGACCGATACATGTTCCTGACCTACCTGTTCCTGACTGATACATGTTCCTGACCTGTACATGTTCCTGACCTACCTGTTCCTGACTGATACATGTTCCTGACCTGTACATTTTCCTGACCGATACATGTTCCTGACCTACCTGTTCCTGACTGATACATGTTCCTGACCTGTACATGTTCCTGACCTACCTGTTCCTGACCGATACATGTTCCTGACCTGTACATTTTCCTGACCGATACATGTTCCTGACCTACCTGTTCCTGACTGATACATGTTCCTGACCTGTACATGTTCTTGACCTACATGTTCCTGACCGATACATGTTCCTGACCTACCTGTTCCTGACTGATACATGTTCCTGACCTGTACATGTTCCTAACCTACCTCTTCCTGACCGATACATGTTCCTGACCTGTACATGTTCCTAACCTACCTGTTCCTGACCGATACATGTTCCTGACCGATACAAGTTCCTGACCTACCATTTCCTGACCTGTACATGTTCCTGACCTACCTGTTCCTGACCTACCTGTTCCTGACTGATACATGTTCCTGACCTACCTGTTCCTGACTGATACATGTTCCTGACCTGTACATGCTCTTGACCTACCTGTTCCTGACCGATACATGTTCCTGACCTGTACATGTTCCTGACCTACCTGTTCCTGACCGATACATGTTCCTGACCTACCTGTTCCTGACCGATACATGTTCCTGACCTACCTGTTCCTGACCGATACATGTTCCTGACCTACCTGTTCCTGACCTGTACATGTTCCTGACATACCTGTTCCTGACCGATACATGTTCCTGACCTGTACATGTTCCTGACCTACCTGTTCCTGACTGATACATGTTCCTGACCTGTACATGTTCTTGACCTACATGTTCCTGACCGATACATGTTCCTGACCTGTACATGTTCCTGATCTACCTGTTCCTCACCGATACATGTTCCTGACCTACCTGTTCCTGACCGATACATGTTCCTGACCTACCTGTTCCTGACCTGTACATGTTCCTGACATACCTGTTCCTGACCGATACATGTTCCTGACCGATACATGTTCCTGACCTACCTGTTCCTGACCTGTACATGTTCCTGACATACCTGTTCCTGACTGATACATGTTCCTGACCTACCTGTTCCTGACCGATACATGTTCCTGACCTACCTGTTCCTGACCGATACATGTTCCTGACCTACCTGTTCCTGACCGGTACATGTTCCTGACCTACCTGTTCCTGACCGATACATGTTCCTGACCTACCTGTTCCTGACCTGTACATGTTCCTGACATACCTGTTCCTGACCGATACATGTTCCTGACCTACCTGTTCCTGACCTGTACATGTTCCTGACATACCTGTTCCTGACCTGTACATGTTCCTGACCTACCTGTTCCTGACCGATACATGTTCCTGACCTGTACATTTTCCTGACCGATACATGTTCCTGACCTACCTGTTCCTGACTGATACATGTTCCTGACCTGTACATGTTCCTGACCTACCTGTTCCTGACCGATACATGTTCCTGACCTACCTGTTCCTGACTGATACATGTTCCTGACCTGTACATGTTCTTGACCTACATGTTCCTGACCGATACATGTTCCTGACCTACCTGTTCCTGACCGATACATGTTCCTGACCTACCTGTTCCTGACTGATACATGTTCCTGACCTGTACATGTTCCTAACCTACCTGTTCCTGACCGATACATGTTCCTGACCTGTACATGTTCCTAACCTACCTGTTCCTGACCGATACATGTTCCTGACCGATACATGTTCCTGACCGATACAAGTTCCTGACCTACCTGTTCCTGACCGATACATGTTCCTGACATACCTGTTCCTGACTGATACATGTTCCTGACCTACCTGTTCCTGACCTGTACATGTTCCTAACCTACCTGTTCCTGACCGATACATGTTCCTGACCTGTACATGTTCCTGACCTACCTGTTCCTGACCTGTACATGTTCCTGACATACCTGTTCCTGACTGATACATGTTCCTGACCTACCTGTTCCTGACTGATACATGTTCCTGACCTGTACATGTTCTTGATCTACCTGTTCCTGACCGATACATGTTCCTGACCTGTACCTGTTCCTGACCTACTTGTTCCTGACCGATACATGTTCCTGACCTACCTGTTCCTGACCGATACATGTTCCTGACCTACCAGTTCCTGACCGATACATGTTCCTGACCTACCTGTTCCTGACCTGTACATATTCCTGACCTACCTGTTCCTGACCTGTACATGTTCCTGACCTACCTGTTCCTGACCGATACATGTTCCTGACCTACCTGTTCCTGACCGGTACATGTTCCTGACCTACCTGTTCCTGACCGATACATGTTCCTGACCTACCTGTTCCTGACCTGTACATGTTCCTGACATACCTGTTCCTGACCTGTACATGTTCCTGACCTACCTGTTCCTGACCGATACATGTTCCTGACCTGTACATTTTCCTGACCGATACATGTTCCTGACCTACCTGTTCCTGACTGATACATGTTCCTGACCTGTACATGTTCCTGACCTACCTGTTCCTGACCGATACATGTTCCTGACCTACCTGTTCCTGACTGATACATGTTCCTGACCTGTACATGTTCTTGACCTACATGTTCCTGACCGATACATGTTCCTGACCTACCTGTTCCTGACTGATACATGTTCCTGACCTGTACATGTTCCTAACCTACCTGTTCCTGACCGATACATGTTCCTGACCTGTACATGTTCCTAACCTACCTGTTCCTGACCGATACATGTTCCTGACCGATACATGTTCCTGACCGATACAAGTTCCTGACCTACCTGTTCCTGACCTGTACATGTTCCTGACCTACCTGTTCCTGACCTGTACATGTTCCTGACATACCTGTTCCTGACTGATACATGTTCCTGACCTACCTGTTCCTGACTGATACATGTTCCTGACCTGTACATGCTCTTGACCTACCTGTTCCTGACCGATACATGTTCCTGACCTGTACATGTTCCTGACCTACCTGTTCCTGACCGATACATGTTCCTGACCTACCTGTTCCTGACCGATACATGTTCCTGACCTACCTGTTCCTGACCGATACATGTTCCTGACCTACCTGTTCCTGACCTGTACATGTTCCTGACATACCTGTTCCTGACCGATACATGTTCCTGACCTGTACATGTTCCTGACCTACCTGTTCCTGACCTGTACATGTTCTTGACCTACATGTTCCTGACCGATACATGTTCCTGACCTGTACATGTTCCTGATCTACCTGTTCCTCACCGATACATGTTCCTGACCTACCTGTTCCTGACCGATACATGTTCCTGACCTACCTGTTCCTGACCTGTACATGTTCCTGACATACCTGTTCCTGACCGATACATGTTCCTGACCGATACATGTTCCTGACCTACCTGTTCCTGACCTGTACATATTCCTGACCTACCTGTTCCTGACCTGTACATGTTCCTGACCTACCTGTTCCTGACCGATACATGTTCCTGACCTACCTGTTCCTGACCGGTACATGTTCCTGACCTACCTGTTCCTGACCGATACATGTTCCTGACCTACCTGTTCCTGACCTGTACATGTTCCTGACATACCTGTTCCTGACCTGTACATGTTCCTGACCTACCTGTTCCTGACCGATACATGTTCCTGACCTGTACATTTTCCTGACCGATACATGTTCCTGACCTACCTGTTCCTGACTGATACATGTTCCTGACCTGTACATGTTCCTGACCTACCTGTTCCTGACCGATACATGTTCCTGACCTACCTGTTCCTGACTGATACATGTTCCTGACCTGTACATGTTCTTGACCTACATGTTCCTGACCGATACATGTTCCTGACCTACCTGTTCCTGACCGATACATGTTCCTGACCTACCTGTTCCTGACTGATACATGTTCCTGACCTGTACATGTTCCTAACCTACCTGTTCCTGACCGATACATGTTCCTGACCTGTACATGTTCCTAACCTACCTGTTCCTGACCGATACATGTTCCTGACCGATACATGTTCCTGACCGATACAAGTTCCTGACCTACCTGTTCCTGACCTGTACATGTTCCTGACCTACCTGTTCCTGACCTGTACATGTTCCTGACATACCTGTTCCTGACTGATACATGTTCCTGACCTACCTGTTCCTGACTGATACATGTTCCTGACCTGTACATGCTCTTGACCTACCTGTTCCTGACCGATACATGTTCCTGACCTGTACATGTTCCTGACCTACCTGTTCCTGACCGATACATGTTCCTGACCTACCTGTTCCTGACCGATACATGTTCCTGACCTACCTGTTCCTGACCGATACATGTTCCTGACCTACCTGTTCCTGACCTGTACATGTTCCTGACATACCTGTTCCTGACCGATACATGTTCCTGACCTATACATGTTCCTGACCTACCTGTTCCTGACTGATACATGTTCCTGACCTGTACATGTTCTTGACCTACATGTTCCTGACCGATACATGTTCCTGACCTGTACATGTTCCTGATCTACCTGTTCCTCACCGATACATGTTCCTGACCTACCTGTTCCTGACCGATACATGTTCCTGACCTACCTGTTCCTGACCTGTACATGTTCCTGACATACCTGTTCCTGACCGATACATGTTCCTGACCTGTACATGTTCCTGACCGATACATGTTCCTGACCTACCTGTTCCTGACCGATACATGTTCCTGACCTACCTGTTCCTGACTGATACATGTTCCTGACCTACCTGTTCCTGACCTACCTGTTCCTGACTGATACCTGTTCCTGACCTACCTGTTCCTGATCTACCTGGTCCTGATCTACTTGTTCCTGACCTACGTGTTCCTGACCTACCTGTTCCTGATCTACATGTTCCTGACCTACCTGTTTCTGATCTACCTGTTCCTGACCTACCTGTTCCTGACCGATACATGTTCCTGACCTACCTGTTCCTGACCTACCTGTTCCTGATCTACCTGTTCCTGACCTACCTTTTCCTGACCTACCTTTTCCTGACTGATACAATGTTCTGACCTGTACATGTTCCTGACCAACCTGTTCCTGACCGATACATGTTCCTGACCTGTACATGTTCCTGACCTACCCGTTCCTGATCTGTACATGTCTCTGACCTGTACATGTTCCTGACCTACCTGTTCCTGACCGATACCTGTTCCTGACCTGTACATGTTCCTGACCTACCTGTTCCTGACTGATACATGTTCCTGACCTACCTGTTCCTGACCAATACATGTTCCTGACCTGTACATGTTCCTGACCGATACATGTTCCTGACCTACCTGTTCCTGACCGATACATGTTCTTGACCTACCTGCTCCTGACCGATACATGTTCCTGACCTACCTGTTCCTGACTGATACATGTTCCTGACCTGTACATGTTCCTGACCTACCTGTTCCTGACTGATACATGTTCCTGACCTACCTATTCCTGACCGGTACATGTTCCTGACCGATACATGTTCCTGACCGATACATGTTCCTGACCGATACATGTTCCTGACCTACCTGTTCCTGACTGATACATGTTCCTAACCTGTACATGTTCCTGACCTACCTGTTCCTGACCTATACATGTTCCTGACCTACCTGTTCCTGACCGATACATGTTCCTGACCTACCTGTTCCTGACCTGTACATGTTCCTGACCTGTACATGTTCCTGACCTACCTGTTCCTGACTGATACATGTGCCTGACCTACCTGTTCCTGACTGATACATGTTCCTGACCTGTACATGTTTCTGGCCTACCTGTTCCTGACCGATACATGTTCCTGACCTGTACATGTTCCTGACCTACCTGTTCCTGACTGATACATGTTCCTAACCTGTACATGTTCCTGACCTACCTGTTCCTGACCTATACATGTTCCTGACCTACCTGTTCCTGACCGATACATGTTCCTGACCTACCTGTTCCTGACCTGTACATGTTCCTGACCTGTACATGTTCCTGACCTACCTGTTCCTGACTGATACATGTTCCTGACCTGTACATGTTTCTGGCCTACCTGTTCCTGACCGATACATGTTCCTGACCTGTACATGTTCCTGACCGATACATGTTCCTGACCTGTACATGTTCCTGACCGATACATGTTCCTGACCTGTACATGTTCCTGACCTACCTGTTCCTGACCGATACATGTTCCTGACCTACCTGTTCCTGACTGATACATGTTCCTGACCGATACATGTTCCTGACCTACCTGTTCCTGACTGATACATGTTCCTGACCTACCTGTTCCTGACCGATACATGTTCCTGACCTACCTGTTCCTGTCTGATACATGTTCCTGACCTACCTGTTCCTGACTGATACATGTTCCTGACATGTACATGTTCCTGACCTACCAGTTCCTGACTGATACATGTTCCTGACCTACCTGTTCCTGACTGATACATGTTCCTGACCGATACATGTTCCTGACCTACCTGTTCCTGACCTGTACATGTTCCTGACCTACCTGTTCCTGACTGATACATGTGCCTGACCTACCTGTTCCTGACTGATACATGTTCCTGACCTGTACATGTTTCTGACCTACCTGTTCCTGACCGATACATGTTCCTGACCTACCTGTTCCTGACTGATACCTGTTCCTGACCTGTACATGTTCCTGACCTACCTGTTCCTGACCGATACATGTTCCTGACCTACCTATTCCTGACCGGTCCATGTTCTCGACCGATACATGTTCCTGACCGATACATGTTCCTGACCTGTACATGTTCCTGACCTACCTGTTCTTGACCGATACATGTTCCTGACCTACCTGTTCCTGACTGATACATGTTCCTGACCTACCTATTCCTGACCGGTCCATGTTCTCGACCGATACATGTTCCTGACCGATACATGTTCCTGACCGATACATGTTCCTGACCTACCTGTTCCTGACTGATACATGTTCCTAACCTGTACATGTTCCTGACCTACCTGTTCCTGACCGATACATGTTCCTGACCTACCTGTTCCTGACCGATACATGTTCCTGACCTACCTGTTCCTGACCTGTACATGTTCCTGACCTGTACATGTTCCTGACCTACCTGTTCCTGACTGATACATGTGCCTGACCTACCTGTTCCTGACTGATACATGTTCCTGACCTGTACATGTTTCTGGCCTACCTGTTCCTGACCGATACATGTTCCTGACCGATACATGTTCCTGACCTACCTGTTCCTGACTGATACATGTTCCTGACCGATACATGTTCCTGACCTACCTGTTCCTGACTGATACATGTTCCTGACCTACCTGTTCCTGACCGATACATGTTCCTGACCTACCTGTTCCTGACCGATACATGTTCCTGACCTACCTGTTCCTGACTGATACATGTTCCTGACCTGTACATGTTCCTGACCTACCTGTTCCTGACCGATACATGTCCCTGACCTACCTGTTCCTGACCGATACATGTTCCTGACCTGATACATGTTCCTGACCTGTACATGTTTCTGACCTACCTGTTCCTGACTGATACATGTTCCTGACCTGTACATGTTCCTGACCTACCTGTTCCTGACTGATACATGTTCCTGACCTACCTGTTCCTGACTGATACATGTTCCTGACCTACCTGTTCCTGACCGATACATGTTCCTGACTGATACATGTTCCTGACCGATACATGTTCCTGACTGATACATGTTCCTGACCGATACATGTTCCTGACCTGTACATGTTCCTGACCTGTACATGTTCCTGACCTTTACATGTTCCTGACCTGTACATGTTCCTGACCTGTACATGTTCCTGACCTTTACATGTTCCTGACCTACCTGTTCCTGACTGATACATGTTCCTGACCTACCTGTTCCTGACCGATACATGTTCCTGACTGATACATGTTTCTGACCTACCTGTTCCTGACCGATACATGTTCCTGAACTGTACATGTTCCTGACCTACCTGTTCCTTACTGATACATGTTCCTGACCTGTACATCTTCCTGACCTACCTGTTCCTGACTGATACATGTTCCTGACCTACCTGTTCCTGACCGATACATGTTCCTGACCTACCTGTTCCTGACCTGTACATGTTCCTGACCTGTACATGTTCCTGACCTACCTGTTCCTGACCTGTACATGTCCCTGACCTGTACATGTTCCTGACCTACCTCTTCCTGGCTGATACATGTTCCTGACCGATACATGTTCCTGATCTACCTGTTCCTGACCGATACATGTTCCTGACCTACCTTTTCCTGACCGATACATGTTCCTGACCTACCTGTTCCTGACTGATACATGTTCCTGACCTGTACATGTTCCTGACCGATACATGTTCCTGACCTACCTGTTCCTGACCGATACATGTTCCTGACCTACCTGTTCCTGACCGATACATGTTCCTGACCTGTACATGTTCCTGACCTACCCGTTCCTGATCTGTACATGTTCCTGACCTGTACATGTTCCTGACCTACCTGTTCCTGACCGATACATGTTCCTGACCTGTACATGTTCCTGACTGATACATGTTCCTGACCTGTACATGTTCTTGACCTACATGTTCCTGACCTGTACATGTTCCTGACCTACCTGTTCCTGACCGATACATGTTCCTGACCTACCTGTTCCTGACCGCTACATGTTCTTGACCTACCCTTTCCTGACCTACCTGTTCCTGACCGAGACATGTTCCTGAAATACCTGTTCCTGACTGATACATGTTCCTGACCTGTACATGTTCCTGACCTACCTGTTCCTGACTGCTACATGTTCTTGACCTACCTGTTCCTGACCTACCTTTTCCTGACCGATACATGTTCCTGACCTATCTGTTCCTGACCGATACATGTTCCTGACCTACCTGTTCCTGACCGATACATGTTCCTGACCTACCTGTTCCTGACTGATACATGTTCCTGACCTACCTGTTCCTGACTGATACATGTTCCTGACCTGTACATGTTCCTGACCTACCTGTTCCTGACTGCTACATGTTCCTGACCGATACATGTTCCTGACCTACCTGTTCCTGACCGATACATGTTCCTGACCTACCTGTTCCTGACTGCTACATGTTCCTGACCGATACATGTTCCTGACCTACCTGTTCCTGACCGATACATGTTCCTGACCTGTACATGTTCCTGACCTACCTGTTCCTGACCGATACATGTTCCTGACCTACCTGTTCATGACCGATACATGTTCCTGACCTACCTGTTCCTGACCTGTACATGTTCTTGACCTACCTGTTCCTGACCGATACATGTTCCTGACCTACTTGTTCCTGACCGATACATGTTCCTGACCTGTACATGTTCCTGACCTACCTGTTCCTGACTGATACATGTTCCTGACCTGTACATGTTCCTGACCTACCTGTTCCTGACTGATACATATTCCTGACCTGTACATGTTTCTGGCCTATACATGTTCCTGACCGATACATGTTCCTGACCTGTACATGTTCTTGACCTACCTGTTCCTGACCGATACATGTTCCTGACCTACTTGTTCCTGACCGATACATGTTCCTGACCTGTACATGTTCCTGACCTACCTGTTCCTGACTGATACATGTTCCTGACCTGTACATGTTCCTGACCTACCTGTTCCTGACCGATACATGTTCCTGACCGATACATGTTCCTGACCTACCTGTTCCTGACTGATACATGTTCCTGACCGATACATGTTCCTGACCTACCTGTTCCTGACTGATACATGTTCCTGACCTACCTGTTCCTGACCGATACATGTTCCTGACCTACCTGTTCCTGACTGATACATGTTCCTGACCTACCTGTTCCTGACTGATACATGTTCCTGACCTGTACATGTTCCTGACCTACCTGTTCCTGACCGATACATGTCCCTGACCTACCTGTTCCTGACCGATACATGTTCCTGACCTGATACATGTTCCTGACCTGTACATGTTTCTGACCTACCTGTTCCTGACTGATACATGTTCCTGACCTGTACATGTTCCTGACCTACCTGTTCCTGACTGATACATGTTCCTGACCTACCTGTTCCTGACTGATACATGTTCCTGACCTACCTGTTCCTGACCGATACATGTTCCTGACTGATACATGTTCCTGACCGATACATGTTCCTGACCTGTACATGTTCCTGACCTGTACATGTTCCTGACCTTTACATGTTCCTGACCTGTACATGTTCCTGACCTGTACATGTTCCTGACCTTTACATGTTCCTGACCTACCTGTTCCTGACTGATACATGTTCCTGACCTACCTGTTCCTGACCGATACATGTTCCTGACTGATACATGTTTCTGACCTACCTGTTCCTGACCGATACATGTTCCTGAACTGTACATGTTCCTGACCTACCTGTTCCTTACTGATACATGTTCCTGACCTGTACATCTTCCTGACCTACCTGTTCCTGACTGATACATGTTCCTGACCTACCTGTTCCTGACCGATACATGTTCCTGACCTACCTGTTCCTGACCTGTACATGTTCCTGACCTGTACATGTTCCTGACCTACCTGTTCCTGACCTGTACATGTCCCTGACCTGTACATGTTCCTGACCTACCTCTTCCTGGCTGATACATGTTCCTGACCGATACATGTTCCTGATCTACCTGTTCCTGACCGATACATGTTCCTGACCTACCTTTTCCTGACCGATACATGTTCCTGACCTACCTGTTCCTGACTGATACATGTTCCTGACCTGTACATGTTCCTGACCGATACATGTTCCTGACCTACCTGTTCCTGACCGATACATGTTCCTGACCTACCTGTTCCTGACCGATACATGTTCCTGACCTGTACATGTTCCTGACCTACCTGTTCCTGACCGATACATGTTCCTGACCTGTACATGTTCCTGACTGATACATGTTCCTGACCTGTACATGTTCTTGACCTACATGTTCCTGACCTGTACATGTTCCTGACCTACCTGTTCCTGACCGATACATGTTCCTGACCTACCTGTTCCTGACCGCTACATGTTCTTGACCTACCCTTTCCTGACCTACCTGTTCCTGACCGAGACATGTTCCTGAAATACCTGTTCCTGACTGATACATGTTCCTGACCTGTACATGTTCCTGACCTACCTGTTCCTGACTGCTACATGTTCTTGACCTACCTGTTCCTGACCTACCTTTTCCTGACCGATACATGTTCCTGACCTACCTGTTCCTGACCGATACATGTTCCTGACCTACCTGTTCCTGACCGATACATGTTCCTGACCTACCTGTTCCTGACTGATACATGTTCCTGACCTACCTGTTCCTGACTGATACATGTTCCTGACCTGTACATGTTCCTGACCTACCTGTTCCTGACTGCTACATGTTCCTGACCGATACATGTTCCTGACCGATACATGTACCTGACCGATACATGTTCCTGACCGATACATGTTCCTGACCTACCTGTTCCTGACCGATACATGTTCCTGACCTGTACATGTTCCTGACCTACCTGTTCCTGACCGATACATGTTCCTGACCTACCTGTTCATGACCGATACATGTTCCTGACCTACCTGTTCCTGACCTGTACATGTTCTTGACCTACCTGTTCCTGACCGATACATGTTCCTGACCTACTTGTTCCTGACCGATACATGTTCCTGACCTGTACATGTTCCTGACCTACCTGTTCCTGACTGATACATGTTCCTGACCTGTACATGTTCCTGACCTACCTGTTCCTGACCGATACATGTTCCTGACCTACCTGTTCCTGACCGATACATGTTCCTGACCTGTACATGTTCCTGCCCTACCTGTTCCTGATCTGTACATGTTCCTGACCTACCTGTTCCTGATCTGTACATGTTCCTGACCTACCTGTTCCTGACCGATACATGTTCCTGACCTGTACATCTTCCTGACCTGTACATGTTCCTGACATACCTGTTCCTGACTGATACATGTTCCTGACCTGTACATGTTCTTGACCTACCTGTTCCTGACTGATACATGTTCCTGACTGATACATGTACCTGACCTACCTGTTCCTGACCGATACATGTTCCTGACCTGTACATGTTCCTGCCCTACCCGTTCCTGACCGATACATGTTCCTGACCTACCTGTTCCTGACTGATACATGTTCCTGACCTGTACATGTTCCTGACCTACCTGTTCCTGATCGATACATGTTCCTGACCTACCTGTTCCTGACCGATACATGTTCCTGACCTACCTGTTCCTGACTGATACATGTTCCTGACCTGTACATGTTCCTGACCTACCTGTTCCTGACCGATACATGTTCCTGACCTGTACATGTTCCTGACCTACCTGTTCCTGACTGATACATGTTCCTGACCTGTACATGTTCCTGACCTACCTGTTCCTGATCGATACATGTTCCTGACCTACCTGTTGCTGACCTGTACATGTTCCTGACCTACCTGTTCCTGACTGATACATGTTCCTGACCTGTACATGTTCCTGACCTACCTGTTCCTGACCGATATATGTTCCTGACCTACCTGTTCCTGACCGATACATGTTCCTGACCTACCTGTTGCTGACTTACCTGTTCCTGACCTGTACATCTTCCTGACCTACCTGTTCCTGACAGATACATGTTCCTGACCTACCTGTTCCTGACCGATACATGTTCCTGACCTACCTGTTCCTGACTGATACATGTTCCTGACCTACCTGTTCCTGACCGATACATGTTCCTGACCTACCTGTTCCTGACCTGTACATGTTCCTGACCTACCTGTTCCTGACCGATACATGTTCCTGACCTGTACATGTTCCTAACCTAGGTTTTGAAATGATCTCACTTATTTACTACTGTCCCTGACAAAGACAATGCTGGGTTAGACATTGTTTGGGGGAGATCTCAGAAAAGAGACAAAGAGTGTTAGGTTTGATCTTAACTTCAAACCGGTCTTCAATGTGATCTGTCAAGGCCTTTGCACTTGTTTGTCATTGTTTTGAACTTGGATTTTGTGCTTGTTAAAGGACCATCAGCTTTGTCTTTAAGATAGATTTCTGTACTTTACCTGGATTTACCTATTATGACCTCCACAGTCTTTCTGATTTGCAATTTGTCTGTTTTGAAAATTAAATTAGGTTGTTCTGGAGTTTGACTCTGGACTCAACACATTAACAACATGGGGCTTTTATTTTTCTAAAAACATTCCCTGTGCTTCTCTGGTTTTTCGGCTCGGTTCTTCACACCAATACATGTTCCTGTCCTACCTGTTCCTAATCTACCTGGTCCTGATCTACGTGTTCCTGACCTATACGTGTTCCTGATCTACCTGTTCCTGACCTACCTGTTTCTGATCTACCTGTTCCTGATCTACATGTTCCTGACCTACCGGTTCCTGATCTACGTGTTCCTGACCTACGTGTTCCTGACCTACCTGTTCCTGACCTACCTATTCCTGACCTACGTGTTCCTGACCTACCGGTTCCTGATCTATACGTGTTCCTGACCTACGTGTTCCTGACCTACGTGTTCCTGACCTACCTGTTTCTGATCTACCTGTTCCCGATCTTCATGTTCCTGACCTACCTGTTCCTGATCTACATGTTCCTGACCTACGTGTTCCTGACCTACCTGTTCCTGACCTACGTGTTCCTGACCTACGTGTTCCTGACCTACGTGTTCCTAACCTACTTGTTCCTGACCTACCTGTTCCTGATCTACCTGGTCCTGATCTACTTGTTCCTGACCTTTACGTGTTCCTGACCTACATGTTCCTGACCTACCTGTGTCTGATCTACCTGTGTCTGATCTACCTGTTCCTGACCTACGTGTTCCTGACCTACATGTTCCTGACCTACCTGTTCCTGATCTACATGTTCCTGATCTACATGTTCCTGATCTACCTGGTCCTGATCTACTTGTTCCCAACCTACGTGTTCCTGACCTACATGTTCCTGACCTACCTGTTCCTGATCTACATGTTCCTGATCTACCTGTGTCTGATCTACCTGTTCCTGACCTACATTTTCCTGATCTACCTGTTCCTGACCGATACATGTTCCTGACCTGTACATGTTCCTGACCTACCTGTTCCTGACTGATACATGTTCCTGACCTGTACATGTTCCTGACCTACCTGTTCCTGACCGATACATGTTCCTGACCTACCTGTTCCTGACCAATACATGTTCCTGACCTGTACATGTTCCTGACCTACCTGTTCCTGACCGATACATGTTCCTGACTTACCTGTTCCAGACCGATACATGTTCCTGACCTACCTGTTCCTGACTGATACATGTTCCTGAAATGTACATGTTCCTGACCTACCTGTTCCTGAGCGATACATGTTCTTGACCTACCTGTTCCTGACCAATACATGTTCCTGACCTGTACATGTTCCTGACCTACCTGTTCCTGACCGATACATGTTCCTGACTTACCTGTTCCTGACCGATACATGTTCCTGACCTACCTGTTCCTGACTGATACATGTTCCTGAACTGTACATGTTCCTGACTTACCTGTTCCTGACCGATACATGTACCTGACCTACCTGTTCCTGACCGATACATGTTCCTGACCTGTACATGTTCCTGACCTACCTGTTCCTGACTGATACATGTTCCTGAACTGTACATGTTCCTGACCTACCTGTTCCTGACCGATACATGTTCTTGACCTACCTGTTCCTGACCTACCTTTTCCTGACCTATCTGTTCCTGACTGATACATGTTCCTGACCGATACATGTTCCTGACCGATACATGTACCTGACCTACCTGTTCCTGACCGATACATGTTCCTGACCTGTACATGTTCCTGACCTACCCGTTCCTAATCTGTACATGTTCCTGACCTGTACATGTTCCTGTCCTACCTGTTCCTGACCGATACATGTTCCTGACCTACCTGTTCCTGACTGATACATGTTCCTGACCTGTACATGTTCCTGACCTACCTGTTCCTGACCGATACATGTTCCTGACCGATACATGTTCCTGACCGATACATGTTCCTGACCTACCTGTTCCTGACCGATACATGTACCTGACCTACCTGTTCCTGACCGATACTTGTTCCTGACCTGTACATGTTCCTGACCTACCCGTTCCTGATCTGTACATGTTCCTGACCTGTACATGTTCCTGACCTACCTGTTCCTGACCTGTACATGTTCCTGACCTACCTGTTCCTGAATGATACATGTTCCTGACCTACCTGTTCCTGACCTACCGGTTCCTGATCTATACGTGTTCCTGACCTACGTGTTCCTGACCTACATGTTCCTGACCTACCTGTTTCTGATCTACCTATTCCTGACCTACCTGTTTCTGATCTACCTGTTCCTGACCTACGTGTTCCTAGCCTACATGTTCCTGACCTATACGTGTTCCTGACCTACGTGTTCCTGACCTACGTGTTCCTGACCTACTTGTTCCTGATCTACCTGTTCCTGACCTACCTGTTCCTGATCTACCTGGTCCTGATCTACTTGTTCCTGACCTTTACGTGTTCCTGACCTACCTGTTCCTGATCTACATGTTCCTGATCTACCTGTTTCTGATCTACTTGTTCCTGACCTTTACGTGTTCCTGACCTACGTGTTCCTGACCTACCTTTTCCTGACCTACCTGTTCCTGACCTACCTGTTCCTGATCTACCTGGTCCTGATCTACTTGTTCCTGACCTTTACGTGTTCCTGACCTACGTGTTCCTGACCTACCTTTTCCTGACCTACCTGTTCCTGAACTACCTGTTCCTGTCTGATACATGTTCCTGACCTGTACATGTTCCTGACCTACCTGTTCCTTACCGATACATGTTCCTGACCTACCTGTTCCTGACCGATACATGTACCTGACCTACCTGTTCCTGACCGATACATGTTCCTGACCTACCTGTTCCTGACCGATACATGTTCCTGACCTGTACATGTTCCTGACCTACCCGTTCCTGATCTGTACATGTTCCTGAACTGTACATGTTCCTGACCTACCTGTTCCTGACCGATACATGTTCTTGACCTACATTTTCCTGACCTACCTGTTCCTGACTGATACATGTTCCTGACCTGTACATGTTCCTGGCTGATACATGTTCCTGACCTACCTGTTCCTGACCGATACATGTTCCTGACCTACCTGTTCCTGACCGATACATGTTCCTGACCTGTACATGTTCCTGACCTACCTGTTCCTGACTGATACATGGTCCTGACCTGTACATGTTCCTGACCGATACATGTTCCTGACCTACCGGTTCCTGACCTACCCGTTCCTGATCTGTACATGTTCCTGACCTGTACATGTTCCTGACCTACCTGTTCCTGACCGATACATGTTCCTGACCTACCTGTTCCTGACTGATACATGTTCCTGACCTGCACATGTTCCTGACCTACCTGTTCCTGACCGATACATGTACCTGACCTACCTGTTCCTGACCGATACATGTTCCTGACCTGTACATGTTCCTGACCTACCCGTTCCTGACCGATACATGTTCCTGACCGATACATGTTCCTGACCTACCTGTTCCTGACCGATACATGTACCTGACCTACCTGTTCCTGACCGATACATGTTCCTGACCTGTACATGTTCCTGCGCTACCCGTTCCTGATCTGTACATGTTCCTGACCTACCTGTTCCTGACCGATACATTTTCCTGACCTGTACATGTTCCTGACCTACCTGTTCCTGACCGATACATGTTCCTGACCTACCTGTTCCTGACCGATACATGTTCCTGACCTACCTGTTCCTGACCGATACATGTTCCTGACCTATCTGTTCCTGACCGATACATGTTCTTGACCTACCTGTTCCTGACCGATACATGTTCCTGACCTACCTTTTCCTGACCGATATATGTTCCTGACCTGTACATGTTCCTGACCTACCTGTTCCTGACCGATATATGTTCCTGACCTGTACATGTTCCTGACCTACCTGTTCCTGACCTGTACATGTTCCTGACCTACCTGTTCCTGACCTACCTGTTCCTGACCGATACATGTTCCTGACCTACCTGTTCCTGACCGATACATGTTCCTGACCTACCTGTTCCTGACTGATACATGTTCCTGACCTGTACATGTTCCTGACCTACCTGTTCCTGACCTGTACATGTTCCTGACCTGTACATGTTCCTGACCTACCTGTTCCTGACTGATACATGTTCCTGACCTGTACATGTTCCTGACCTACCTGTTCCTGACTGATACATGTTCCTGACCTGTACATGTTCCTGACCTACCTGTTCCTGACCTGTACATGTTCCTGACCTGTACATGTTCCTGACCTACCTGTTCCTGACTGATACATGTTCCTGACCTGTACATGTTCCTGACCTACCTGTTCCTGACCGATATATGTTCCTGACCGATACATGTTCCTGACCTGTACATGTTCCTGACCTACCTGTTCCTGACCGATATATGTTCCTGACCTGTACATGTTCATGACCTACCTGTTCCTGACCGATACATGTTCCTGACTGATACATGTTCCTGACCTGTACATGTTTCTGACCTACCTATTCCTGACCGATACATGTTCCTGACCTGTACATGTTTCTGACCTACCTATTCCTGACCGATACATGTTCCTGACCGATACATGTTCCTGACCTTCCTGTTCCTGACCGATACATGTTCCTGACCTACCTGTTCCTGACCGATACATGTTCCTGACTGATACATGTTCCTGACCTACCTGTTCCTGACTGATACATGTTCCTGACCTACCTGTTCCTGACTGATACATGTTCCTGACCTGTACATGTTCCTGACCTACCTGTTCCTGACCGATACATGTTCCTGACCGATACATGTTCCTGACCGATACATGTTCCTGACCTACCTGTTCCTGACCGATACATGTACCTGACCTACCTGTTCCTGACCGATACTTGTTCCTGACCTGTACATGTTCCTGACCTACCCGTTCCTGATCTGTACATGTTCCTGACCTGTACATGTTCCTGACCTACCTGTTCCTGACCTGTACATGTTCCTGACCTACCTGTTCCTGAATGATACATGTTCCTGACCTACCTGTTCCTGACCTACCGGTTCCTGATCTATACGTGTTCCTGACCTACGTGTTCCTGACCTACATGTTCCTGACCTACCTGTTTCTGATCTACCTATTCCTGACCTACCTGTTTCTGATCTACCTGTTCCTGACCTACGTGTTCCTAGCCTACATGTTCCTGACCTATACGTGTTCCTGACCTACGTGTTCCTGACCTACGTGTTCCTGACCTACTTGTTCCTGATCTACCTGTTCCTGACCTACCTGTTCCTGATCTACCTGGTCCTGATCTACTTGTTCCTGACCTTTACGTGTTCCTGACCTACGTGTTCCTGACCTACCTTTTCCTGACCTACCTGTTCCTGATCTACATGTTCCTGATCTACCTGTTTCTGATCTACTTGTTCCTGACCTTTACGTGTTCCTGACCTACGTGTTCCTGACCTACCTTTTCCTGACCTACCTGTTCCTGACCTACCTGTTCCTGATCTACCTGGTCCTGATCTACTTGTTCCTGACCTTTACGTGTTCCTGACCTACGTGTTCCTGACCTACCTTTTCCTGACCTACCTGTTCCTGAACTACCTGTTCCTGTCTGATACATGTTCCTGACCTGTACATGTTCCTGACCTACCTGTTCCTTACCGATACATGTTCCTGACCTACCTGTTCCTGACCGATACATGTACCTGACCTACCTGTTCCTGACCGATACATGTTCCTGACCTACCTGTTCCTGACCGATACATGTTCCTGACCTGTACATGTTCCTGACCTACCCGTTCCTGATCTGTACATGTTCCTGAACTGTACATGTTCCTGACCTACCTGTTCCTGACCGATACATGTTCTTGACCTACATTTTCCTGACCTACCTGTTCCTGACTGATACATGTTCCTGACCTGTACATGTTCCTGGCTGATACATGTTCCTGACCTACCTGTTCCTGACCGATACATGTTCCTGACCTACCTGTTCCTGACCGATACATGTTCCTGACCTGTACATGTTCCTGACCTACCTGTTCCTGACTGATACATGGTCCTGACCTGTACATGTTCCTGACCGATACATGTTCCTGACCTACCGGTTCCTGACCTACCCGTTCCTGATCTGTACATGTTCCTGACCTGTACATGTTCCTGACCTACCTGTTCCTGACCGATACATGTTCCTGACCTACCTGTTCCTGACTGATACATGTTCCTGACCTGCACATGTTCCTGACCTACCTGTTCCTGACCGATACATGTCCCTGACCTACCTGTTCCTGACCGATACATGTTCCTGACCTGTACATGTTCCTGACCTACCCGTTCCTGACCGATACATGTTCCTGACCTACCTGTTCCTGACCGATACATGTACTTGACCTACCTGTTCCTGACCGATACATGTTCCTGACCTGTACATGTTCCTGCGCTACCCGTTCCTGATCTGTACATGTTCCTGACCTACCTGTTCCTGACCGATACATTTTCCTGACCTGTACATGTTCCTGACCTACCTGTTCCTGACCGATACATGTTCCTGACCTACCTGTTCCTGACCGATACATGTTCCTGACCTACCTGTTCCTGACCGATACATGTTCCTGACCTGTACATGTTCCTGACCTACCTGTTCCTGACTGATACATGGTCCTGACCTGTACATGTTCCTGACCGATACATGTTCCTGACCTACCGGTTCCTGACCTACCCGTTCCTGATCTGTACATGTTCCTGACCTGTACATGTTCCTGACCTACCTGTTCCTGACCGATACATGTTCCTGACCTACCTGTTCCTGACTGATACATGTTCCTGACCTGCACATGTTCCTGACCTACCTGTTCCTGACCGATACATGTACCTGACCTACCTGTTCCTGACCGATACATGTTCCTGACCTGTACATGTTCCTGACCTACCCGTTCCTGACCGATACATGTTCCTGACCGATACATGTTCCTGACCTACCTGTTCCTGACCGATACATGTACCTGACCTACCTGTTCCTGACCGATACATGTTCCTGACCTGTACATGTTCCTGCGCTACCCGTTCCTGATCTGTACATGTTCCTGACCTACCTGTTCCTGACCGATACATTTTCCTGACCTGTACATGTTCCTGACCTACCTGTTCCTGACCGATACATGTTCCTGACCTACCTGTTCCTGACCGATACATGTTCCTGACCTACCTGTTCCTGACCGATACATGTTCCTGACCTATCTGTTCCTGACCGATACATGTTCTTGACCTACCTGTTCCTGACCGATACATGTTCCTGACCTACCTTTTCCTGACCGATATATGTTCCTGACCTGTACATGTTCCTGACCTACCTGTTCCTGACCGATATATGTTCCTGACCTGTACATGTTCCTGACCTACCTGTTCCTGACCTGTACATGTTCCTGACCTACCTGTTCCTGACCTACCTGTTCCTGACCGATACATGTTCCTGACCTACCTGTTCCTGACCGATACATGTTCCTGACCTACCTGTTCCTGACTGATACATGTTCCTGACCTGTACATGTTCCTGACCTACCTGTTCCTGACCTGTACATGTTCCTGACCTGTACATGTTCCTGACCTACCTGTTCCTGACTGATACATGTTCCTGACCTGTACATGTTCCTGACCTACCTGTTCCTGACTGATACATGTTCCTGACCTGTACATGTTCCTGACCTACCTGTTCCTGACCTGTACATGTTCCTGACCTGTACATGTTCCTGACCTACCTGTTCCTGACTGATACATGTTCCTGACCTGTACATGTTCCTGACCTACCTGTTCCTGACCGATATATGTTCCTGACCGATACATGTTCCTGACCTGTACATGTTCCTGACCTACCTGTTCCTGACCGATATATGTTCCTGACCTGTACATGTTCATGACCTACCTGTTCCTGACCGATACATGTTCCTGACTGATACATGTTCCTGACCTGTACATGTTTCTGACCTACCTATTCCTGACCGATACATGTTCCTGACCTGTACATGTTTCTGACCTACCTATTCCTGACCGATACATGTTCCTGACCGATACATGTTCCTGACCTTCCTGTTCCTGACCGATACATGTTCCTGACCTACCTGTTCCTGACCGATACATGTTCCTGACTGATACATGTTCCTGACCTACCTGTTCCTGACTGATACATGTTCCTGACCTGTACATGTTCCTGACCTACCTGTTCCTGACCGATACATGTTCCTGACCGATACATGTTCCTGACCGATACATGTTCCTGACCTACCTGTTCCTGACCGATACATGTACCTGACCTACCTGTTCCTGACCGATACTTGTTCCTGACCTGTACATGTTCCTGACCTACCCGTTCCTGATCTGTACATGTTCCTGACCTGTACATGTTCCTGACCTACCTGTTCCTGACCTGTACATGTTCCTGACCTACCTGTTCCTGAATGATACATGTTCCTGACCTACCTGTTCCTGACCTACCGGTTCCTGATCTATACGTGTTCCTGACCTACGTGTTCCTGACCTACATGTTCCTGACCTACCTGTTTCTGATCTACCTATTCCTGACCTACCTGTTTCTGATCTACCTGTTCCTGACCTACGTGTTCCTAGCCTACATGTTCCTGACCTATACGTGTTCCTGACCTACGTGTTCCTGACCTACGTGTTCCTGACCTACTTGTTCCTGATCTACCTGTTCCTGACCTACCTGTTCCTGATCTACCTGGTCCTGATCTACTTGTTCCTGACCTTTACGTGTTCCTGACCTACGTGTTCCTGACCTACCTTTTCCTGACCTACCTGTTCCTGATCTACATGTTCCTGATCTACCTGTTTCTGATCTACTTGTTCCTGACCTTTACGTGTTCCTGACCTACGTGTTCCTGACCTACCTTTTCCTGACCTACCTGTTCCTGACCTACCTGTTCCTGATCTACCTGGTCCTGATCTACTTGTTCCTGACCTTTACGTGTTCCTGACCTACGTGTTCCTGACCTACCTTTTCCTGACCTACCTGTTCCTGAACTACCTGTTCCTGTCTGATACATGTTCCTGACCTGTACATGTTCCTGACCTACCTGTTCCTTACCGATACATGTTCCTGACCTACCTGTTCCTGACCGATACATGTACCTGACCTACCTGTTCCTGACCGATACATGTTCCTGACCTACCTGTTCCTGACCGATACATGTTCCTGACCTGTACATGTTCCTGACCTACCCGTTCCTGATCTGTACATGTTCCTGAACTGTACATGTTCCTGACCTACCTGTTCCTGACCGATACATGTTCTTGACCTACATTTTCCTGACCTACCTGTTCCTGACTGATACATGTTCCTGACCTGTACATGTTCCTGGCTGATACATGTTCCTGACCTACCTGTTCCTGACCGATACATGTTCCTGACCTACCTGTTCCTGACCGATACATGTTCCTGACCTGTACATGTTCCTGACCTACCTGTTCCTGACTGATACATGGTCCTGACCTGTACATGTTCCTGACCGATACATGTTCCTGACCTACCGGTTCCTGACCTACCCGTTCCTGATCTGTACATGTTCCTGACCTGTACATGTTCCTGACCTACCTGTTCCTGACCGATACATGTTCCTGACCTACCTGTTCCTGACTGATACATGTTCCTGACCTGCACATGTTCCTGACCTACCTGTTCCTGACCGATACATGTCCCTGACCTACCTGTTCCTGACCGATACATGTTCCTGACCTGTACATGTTCCTGACCTACCCGTTCCTGACCGATACATG
Source organism: Telmatherina bonti (assembly GCF_933228915.1). Classification (NCBI taxonomy): domain Eukaryota; kingdom Metazoa; phylum Chordata; class Actinopteri; order Atheriniformes; family Telmatherinidae; genus Telmatherina; species Telmatherina bonti. The sequence goes on along the minus strand of NC_136622.1, from coordinate 1,785,661 downwards.
TTCCTGACCTACCTGTTCCTGACCGATACATGTACCTGACCTACCTGTTCCTGACCGATACATGTTCCTGACCTGTACATGTTCCTGCGCTACCCGTTCCTGATCTGTACATGTTCCTGACCTACCTGTTCCTGACCGATACATTTTCCTGACCTGTACATGTTCCTGACCTACCTGTTCCTGACCGATACATGTTCCTGACCTACCTGTTCCTGACCGATACATGTTCCTGACCTACCTGTTCCTGACCGATACATGTTCCTGACCTATCTGTTCCTGACCGATACATGTTCTTGACCTACCTGTTCCTGACCGATACATGTTCCTGACCTACCTTTTCCTGACCGATATATGTTCCTGACCTGTACATGTTCCTGACCTACCTGTTCCTGACCGATATATGTTCCTGACCTGTACATGTTCCTGACCTACCTGTTCCTGACCTGTACATGTTCCTGACCTACCTGTTCCTGACCGATACATGTTCCTGACCTACCTGTTCCTGACCGATACATGTTCCTGACCTACCTGTTCCTGACTGATACATGTTCCTGACCTGTACATGTTCCTGACCTACCTGTTCCTGACCTGTACATGTTCCTGACCTGTACATGTTCCTGACCTACCTGTTCCTGACTGATACATGTTCCTGACCTGTACATGTTCCTGACCTGTACCTGTTCCTGACTGATACATGTTCCTGACCTGTACATGTTCCTGACCTACCTGTTCCTGACCTGTACATGTTCCTGACCTGTACATGTTCCTGACCTACCTGTTCCTGACCGATATATGTTCCTGACCGATACATGTTCCTGACCTGTACATGTTCCTGACCTACCTGTTCCTGACCGATATATGTTCCTGACCTGTACATGTTCATGACCTACCTGTTCCTGACCGATACATGTTCCTGACTGATACATGTTCCTGACCTGTACATGTTTCTGACCTACCTATTCCTGACCGATACATGTTCCTGACCTGTACATGTTTCTGACCTACCTATTCCTGACCGATACATGTTCCTGACCGATACATGTTCCTGACCTTCCTGTTCCTGACCGATACATGTTCCTGACTGATACATGTTCCTGACCTACCTGTTCCTGACTGATACATGTTCCTGACCTACCTGTTCCTGACTGATACATGTTCCTGACCTGTACATGTTCCTGACCTACCTGTTCCTGACCGATACATGTTCCTGACCTACCTGTTCCTGACCGATACATGTTCCTGACTGATACATGTTCCTGACCTGTACATGTTTCTGACCTACCTGTTCCTGACCGATACATGTTCCTGACCTACCTGTTCCTGACTGATACATGTTCCTGACCTGTACATGTTTCTGACCTACCTGTTCCTGACTGATACATGTTCCTGACCGATACATGTTCCTGACCTACCTGTTCCTGACCGATACATGTTCCTGACTGATACATGTTCCTGACCTACCTGTTCCTGACTGATACATGTTCCTGACCTACCTGTTCCTGACTGATACATGTTCCTGACCTGTACATGTTCCTGACCTACCTGTTCCTGACCGATACATGTTCCTGACCTACCTGTTCCTGACTGATACATGTTCCTGACCTGTACATGTTTCTGACCTACCTGTTCCTGACTGATACATGTTCCTGACCTGTACATGTTTCTGACCTACCTGTTCCTGACTGATACATGTTCCTGACCTGTACATGTTCTTGACCTACCTGTTCCTGACTGATACATGTTCCTGACCTACCTGTTCCTGACCGATACATGTTCCTGACCTACCTGTTCCTGACCGATACATGTTCCTGACTGATACATGTTCCTGACCTACCTGTTCCTGACCGATACATGTTCCTGACCTACCTGTTCCTGACCGATACATGTTCCTGACTGATACATGTTCCTGACCTGTACATGTTTCTGACCTACCTGTTCCTGACTGATACATGTTCCTGACCTGTACATGTTCCTGACCTACCTGTTCCTGACCGATACATGTTCCTGACCTACCTGTTCCTGACTGATACATGTTCCTGACCTACCTGTTCCTGACCGATACATGTTCCTGACCTACCTGTTCCTGACCGATACATGTGTCTGACTGATACATGTTCCTGACTGATACATGTTCCTGACCTACCTGTTCCTGACTGATACATGTTCCTGACCTGTACATGTTTCTGACCTGCCTGTTCCTGACTGATACATGTTCCTGACCTGTACATGTTCCTGACCTACCTGTTCCTGACCGATACATGTTCCTAACCTAGGTTTTGAAATTATCTCACTTATTTACTACTGTCCCTGACAAAGACAATGCTGGGTTAGACATTGTTTGGGGGAGTTCTCAGAAAAGAGACACAGAGTGTTAGGTTTGATCTTAACTTCAAACCGGTCTTCAATGTGATCTGTCAAGGCCTTTGCACTTGTTTGTAATTGTTTTGAACTTGGATTTTGTTCTTGTTAAAGGACCATCAGCTTTGTCTTTAAGATAGATTTCTGTACTTTACCTGGATTTACCTATTATGACCTCCACAGTCTTTCTGATTTGCAGTTTGTCTGTTTTGAAAATTAAATTAGGTTGTTCTGGAGTTTGACTCTGGACTCAACACATTAACAACATGGGGCTTTTATTTTTCTAAAAACATTCCCTGTGCTTCTCTGGTTTTTCGGCTCGGTTCTTCACACCAATACATGTTCCTGTCCTACCTGTTCCTAATCTACCTGGTCCTGATCTACGTGTTCCTGACCTATACGTGTTCCTGATCTACCTGTTCCTGACCTACCTGTTTCTGATCTACCTGTTCCTGATCTACATGTTCAAGACCTACCTTTTCCTGACCTACGTGTTCCTGACCTACCGGTTCCTGATCTATACGTGTTCCTGACCTACGTGTTCCTGATCTACCTATTCCTGACCTACGTGTTCCTGACCTACCGGTTCCTGATCTATACGTGTTCCTGACCTACGTGTTCCTGACCTACCTGTTCCTGACTTACGTGTTTCTGATCTACCTGTTCCTGACCTACCTGTTTCTGATCTACCTGTTCCCGATCTTCATGTTCCTGACCTACCTATTCCTGACCTACGTGTTCCTGACCTACGTGTTCCTGACCTACGTGTTCCTGACCTACTTGTTCCTGATCTACCTGGTCCTGATCTACTTGTTCCTGACCTTTACGTGTTCCCGACCTACGTGTTCCTGACCTACATGTTCCTGACCTACCTGTTCCTGATCTACATGTTCCTGATCTACCTGTTCCTGATTTACCTGTTCCTGACCTACATTTTCCTGACCTACCTGTTCCTGACTGATACATGTTCCTGACCTGTACATGTTCCTGACTGATACATGTTCCTGACCTACCTGTTCCTGACCGATACATGTTCCTGACCTACCTGTTCCTGACCGATACATGTTCCTGACCTGTACATGTTCCTGACCTACCTGTTCCTGACTGATACATGTTCCTGACCTGTACATGTTCCTGACCGATACATGTTCCTGACCTACCTGTTCCTGACCTACCCGTTCCTGATCTGTACATGTTCCTGACCTACCTGTTCCTGACTGATACATGTTCCTGACCTGCACATGTTCTTGACCTACCTGTTCCTGACCAATACATGTTCCTGACCTGTACATGTTCCTGACCTACCTGTTCCTGACCGATACATGTTCCTGACTTACCTGTTCCTGACCGATACATGTTCCTGACCTACCTGTTCCTGACCGATACATGTTCCTGACCTACCTGTTCCTGACCGATACATGTTCTTGACCTACCTGTTCCTGACCTACCTTTTCCTGACCTATCTGTTCCTGACTGATACATGTTCCTGACCGATACATGTTCCTGACCTACCTGTTCCTGACCGATACATGTACCTGACCTGTACATGTTCCTGACATACCCGTTCCTGACCGATACATGTTCCTGACCTACCTGTTCCTGACCGATACATGTTCCTGACCTGTACATGTTCCTGACCTACCCGTTCCTGACCGATACATGTTCCTGACCTACCTGTTCCTGACTGATACATGTTCCTGACCTGTACATGTTCTTGACCTACCTGTTCCTGACCGATACATGATCCTGAACTACCTGTTCCTGTCTGATACATGTTCCTGACCGATACATGTTCCTGACCTACCTGTTCCTGACCGATACATGTTCCTGACCGATACATGTTCCTGACCTACCTGTTCCTGACCGATACATGTTCCTGACCTACCTGTTCCTGACCGATACATGATCCTGAACTACCTGTTCCTGTCTGATACATGTTCCTGACCTGTACATGTACCTGACCTACCTGTTCCTGACCGATACATGTTCCTGACCGATACATGTTCCTGACCTACCTGTTCCTGACCGATACATGTTCCTGACCGATACATGTTCCTGACCTACCTGTTCCTGACCGATACATGTTCCTGACCTGTACATGTTCCTGACCGATACATGTTCCTGACCTGTACATGTTCCTGACCTGTACATGTTCCTGACCTACCTGTTCCTGACCTGTACATGTTCCTGACCTACCTGTTCCTGACTGATACATGTTCCTGACCTACCTTTTCCTGACCTACCGGTTCCTGATCTATACGTGTTCCTGACCTACCTGTTCCTGACCTACATGTTCCTGACCTACCTGTTTCTGATCTACCTGTTCCTGACCTACCTGTTTCTGATCTACCTGTTCCCGATCTACATGTTCCTGACCTACCTGTTCCTGATCTACATGTTCCTGACCTACCTATTCCTGACCTACGTGTTCCTGACCTACCGGTTCCTGACCTATACGTGTTCCTGACCTACCTGTTCCTGATCTACCTGGTCCTGATCTACTTGTTCCTGACCTTTACGTGTTCCTGACCTACGTGTTCCTGACCTACCTTTTCCTGATCTACATGTTCCTTATCTACCTGTTTCTGATCTACCTGTTCCTGACCTACCTGTTCCTGATCTACCTGTTCCTGACCTACATTTTCCTGACCTACCTGTTCCTGACTGATACATGTTCCTGACCTGTACATGTTCCTGACTGATACATGTTCCTGACCTACCTGTTCCTGACCGATACATGTTCCTGACCTACCCGTTCCTGATCTGTACATGTTCCTGACCTGTACATGTTCCTGACCTACCTGTTCCTGACCGATACATGTTCCTGACCTACCTGTTCCTGACTGATACATGTTCCTGACCTGTACATGTTCCTGACCGATACATGTTCCTGACCTACCCGTTCCTGATCTGTACATGTTCCTGACCTACCTGTTCCTGACCGATACATGTTCCTGACCTACCTGTTCCTGACTGATACATGTTCCTGACCTACCTGTTCCTGACCGATACATGTACCTGACCTACCTGTTCCTGACCGATACATGTTCCTGACCTGTACATGTTCCTGACCTACCCGTTCCTGACCGATACATTTTCCTGACTTACCTGTTCCTGACCGATACATGTTCCTGACCTACCTGTTCCTGACCGATACATGTACCTGACCTACCTGTTCCTGACCGATACATGTTCCTGACCTGTACATGTTCCTGACCTACCCGTTCCTGATCTGTACATGTTCCTGACCTGTACATGTTCCTGACCTACCTGTTCCTGACCGATACATGTTCCTGACCTACCTGTTCCTGACTGATAAATGTTCCTGACCTGTACATGTTCCTGACCTACCTGTTCCTGACCGATACATGTTCCTGACCGATACATGTTCCTGACCTACCTGTTCCTGACCGATACATGTACCTGACTTACCTGTTCCTGACCGATACATGTTCCTGACCTGTACATGTTCCTGCGCTACCCGTTCCTGATCGGTACATGTTCCTTACCTGTACATGTTCCTGACCTACCTGTTCCTGACCTGTACATGTTCCTGACCTACCTGTTCCTGACTGATACATGTTCCTGACCTGTACATGTTCCTGACCTACCTGTTCCTGACCGATACATGTTCTTGACCTACCTGTTCCTGACCGATACATGTTCCTGACCTACCTGTTCCTGACCGATACATGTTCCTGACCTACCTGTTCCTGACCGATACATGTTCTTGACCTACCTTTTCCTGACCGATACATGTTCCTGACCTACCTGTTCCTGACTGATACAAGTTCCTGACCTGTACATGTTCCTGACCTACCTGTTCCTGACCGATATATGTTCCTGACCTGTACATGTTCCTGACCTACCTGTTCCTGACCGATATATGTTCCTGACCTGTACATGTTCCTGACCTACCTTTTCCTGACCTACCTGTTCCTGAGCTGTACATGTTCCTGACCTACCTGTTCCTGACCGATACATGTTCCTGACCGATACATGTTCCTGACCTACCTGTTCCTGACTGATACATGTTCTTGACCTACCTGTTCCTGACCGATACATGTTCCTGACCTACCTGTTCCTGACCGATACATGTTCCTGACCTACCTGTTCCTGACCGATACATGTTCCTGACCGGTACCTGTTCCTGACCTGTACATGTTTCTGACGTACCTGTTCCTGACTGATACATGTTCCTGACCGATACATGTTGCTGACCTACCTGTTCCTGACTGATACATGTTCCTGACCGATACATGTTCCTGACCTACCTGTTCCTGACCTGTACATGTTCCTGACATGTACATGTTCCTGACCTACCAGTACCTGACTGATACATGTTCCTGACCTACCTGTTCCTGACTGATACATGTTCCTGACCGATACATGTTCCTGACCTACCTGTTCCTGACCTGTACATGTTCCTGACCTGTACATGTTCCTGACCTACCTTTTCCTGACTGATACATGTGCCTGACCTACCTGTTCCTGACTGATACATGTTCCTGACCTGTACATGTTTCTGACCTACCTGTTCCTGACCGATACATGTTCCTGACCGATACATGTTCCTGACCTACCTGTTCCTGACTGATACATGTTCCTGACCGATACATGTTCCTGACCGATACATGTTCCTGACCTACCTGTTCCTGACCTGTACATGTTCCTGACCTACCTGTTCCTGACTGATACATGTTCCTGACCTACCTGTTCCTGACCGATACATGTTCCTGACCGATACATGTTCCTGACCGATACATGTTCCTGACCTACCTGTTCCTGACCGATACATGTTCCTGACCTACCTGTTCCTGACTGATACATGTTCCTAACCTGTACATGTTCCTGACCTACCTGTTCCTGACCGATACATGTTCCTGACCTACCTGTTCCTGACCGATACATGTTCCTGACCTACCTGTTCCTGACCTGTACATGTTCCTGACCTACCTGTTCCTGACTGATACATGTTCCTGACCGATACATGTTCCTGACCTACCTGTTCCTGACTGATACATGTTCCTGACCTACCTGTTCCTGACCGATACATGTTCCTGACCTACCTGTTCCTGACCGATACATGTTCCTGACCTACCTGTTCCTGACTGATACATGTTCCTGACCGATACATGTTCCTGACCTACCTGTTCCTGACTGATACATGTTCCTGACCTACCTGTTCCTGACCGATACATGTTCCTGACCTACCTGTTCCTGACTGATACATGTTCCTGACCTACCTTTTCCTGACTGATACATGCTCCTGACCGATACATGTTCCTGACCTACCTGTTCCTGACCGATACATGTTCCTGACTGATACATGTTCCTGACCTGTACATGTTTCTGACCTACCTGTTCCTGACTGATACATGTTCCTGACCTGTACATGTTCCTGACCTACCTGTTCCTGACCGATACATGTTCCTGACCTACCTGTTCCTGACCTACCTGTTCCTGACCGATATATGTTCCTGACCTGTACATGTTCCTGACCTACCCGTTCCTGACCTACCTGTTCCTGACCTGTACATGTTCCTGACCTACCTGTTCCTGACCGATACATGTTCCTGACCTACCTGTTCCTGACCGATACATGTTCCTGACCGATACATGTTCCTGACCTACCTGTTCCTGACCTACCTGTTCCTGACTGATACATGTTCCTGACCTACCTGTTCCTGACCGATACATGTTCCTGACCTGTACATGTTCCTGACCGATACCTGTTCCTGACCTGTACATGTTTCTGACCTACCTGTTCCTGACTGATACATGTTCCTGACCTACCTGTTCCTGACTGATACATGTTCCTGACCGATACATGTTCCTGACCTACCTGTTCCTGACCTGTACATGTTCCTGACCTGTACATGTTCCTGACCTACCTGTTCTTGACTGATACATGTGCCTGACCTACCTGTTCCTGACTGATACATGTTCCTGACCTGTACATGTTTCTGACCTACCTGTTCCTGACTGATACATGTTCCTGACCTACCTGTTCCTGACTGATACATGTTCCTGACCTACCTGTTCCTGACCGATACATGTTCCTGACCGATACATGTTCCTGACCTACCTGTTCCTGACTGATACATGTTCCTGACCGATACATGTTCCTGACCTACCTGTTCCTGACCTGTACATGTTCCTGACTGATACATGTTCCTGACCTACCTGTTCCTGACTGATACATGTTCCTGACCTACCCATTCCTGACTGATACATGTTCCTGACCTGTACATGTTTCTGACCTACCTGTTCGTGACCGATACATGTTCCTGACCGATACATGTTCCTGACCTACCTGTTCCTGACTGATACATGTTCCTGACCGATACATGTTCCTGACCTTCCTGTTCCTGACCGATACATGTTCCTGACCTACCTGTTCCTGACCGATACATGTTCCTGACCTACCTGTTCCTGACCGATACATGTTCCTGACTGATACATGTTCCTGACCTACCTGTTCCTGACTGATACATGTTCCTGACCTACCTGTTCCTGACTGATACATGTTCCTGACCGATACATGTTCCTGACCTACCTGTTCCTGACTGATACATGTTCCTGACCTGTACATGTTCCTGACCTACCTGTTCCTGACCGATACATGTTCCTGACCTACCTGTTCCTGACCGATACATGTTCCTGACCTGTACATGTTCCTGACCTACCTGTTCCTGACCGATACATGTTCCTGACCTACCCATTCCTGACTGATACATGTTCCTGACCTGTACATGTTCCTGACCTACCTGTTCCTGACCGATACATGTTCCTGACCTGTACATGTTCCTGACCGATACATGTTCCTGACCGATACATGTTCCTGACCTGTACATGTTTCTGACCTACCTGTTCCTGACTGATACATGTTCCTGACCTACCCATTCCTGACCGATACATGTTCCTGACCTGTACATTTTCCTGACCTACCTGTTCCTGACTGATACATGTTCCTGACCTACCCATTCCTGACCGATACATGTTCCTGACCTGTACATTTTCCTGACCTACCTGTTCCTGACCGATATATGTTCCTGACCTGTACATGTTCCTGACCTACCTGTTCCTGACCGATATATGTTCCTGACCTGTACATGTTCCTGACCTACCTTTTCCTGACCTACCTGTTCCTGAGCTGTACATGTTCCTGACCTACCTGTTCCTGACCGATACATGTTCCTGACCTACCTGTTCCTGACCGATACATGTTCCTGACCTGTACATGTTCCTGACCTACCTGTTCCTGACCGATACATGTTCCTGACCTGTACATGTTCCTGACCTGTACATTTTCCTGACCTACCTGTTCCTGACCGATATATGTTCCTGACCTGTACATGTTCCTGACCTACCTGTTCCTGACCGATACATGTTCCTGACCTGTACATGTTCCTGACCTACCTTTTCCTGACCTACCTGTTCCTGAGCTGTACATGTTCCTGACCTACCTGTTACTGACCGATACATGTTCCTGACCTACCTGTTCCTGACCGATACATGTTCCTGACCGATACATGTTCCTGACCTACCTGTTCCTGACTGATACATGTTCTTGACCTACCTGTTCCTGACCGATACATGTTCCTGACCTACCTGTACCTGACTGATACATGTTCCTGACCGATACATGTTCCTGACCTACCTGTTCCTGACCTGTACATGTTCCTGACCTGTACATGTTCCTGACCTACCTGTTCTTGACTGATACATGTGCCTGACCTACCCATTCCTGACTGATACATGTTCCTGACCTGTACATGTTCCTGACCTACCTGTTCCTGACCTGTACATGTTCCTGACCTGTACATGTTCCTGACCTACCTGTTCCTGACTGATACATGTGCCTGACCTACCCATTCCTGACTGATACATGTTCCTGACCTGTACATGTTTCTGACCTACCTGTTCCTGACCGATACATGTTCCTGACCGATACATGTTCCTGACCTACCTGTTCCTGACTGATACATGTTCCTGACCGATACATGTTCCTGACCTACCTGTTCCTGACCTGTACATGTTCCTGACTGATACATGTTCCTGACCTACCTGTTCCTGACCGATACATGTTCCTGACCTACCTGTTCCTGACCTGTACATGTTCCTGACTGATACATGTTCCTGACCTACCCATTCCTGACTGATACATGTTCCTGACTGATACATGTGCCTGACCTACCCATTCCTGACTGATACATGTTCCTGACCGATACATGTTCCTGACCGATACATGTTCCTGACCTACCTGTTCCTGACCGATACATGTTCCTGACCTACCTGTTCCTGACCTGTACATGTTCCTGACCTGTACATGTTCCTGACCTACCTGTTCCTGACCGATACATGTTCCTGACCTACCTGTTCCTGACCGATACATGTTCCTGACTGATACATGTTCCTGACCTACCTGTTCCTGACTGATACATGTTCCTGACCTACCTGTTCCTGACTGATACATGTTCCTGACCGATACATGTTCCTGACCTACCTGTTCCTGACTGATACATGTTCCTGACCTGTACATGTTCCTGACCTACCTGTTCCTGACCGATATATGTTCCTGACCTGTACATGTTCCTGACCTACCTTTTCCTGACCTACCTGTTCCTGAGCTGTACATGTTCCTGACCTACCTGTTCCTGACCGATACATGTTCCTGACCTACCTGTTCCTGACCGATACATGTTCCTGACCTACCTGTTCCTGACTGATACATGTTCTTGACCTACCTGTTCCTGACCGATACATGTTCCTGACCTACCTGTTCCTGACTGATACATGTTCCTGACCTACCTGTTCCTGACTGATACATGTGCCTGACCTACCCATTCCTGACTGATACATGTTCCTGACCTGTACATGTTTCTGACCTACCTGTTCCTGACCTGTACATGTTCCTGACCTACCTGTTCCTGACTGATACATGTGCCTGACCTACCCATTCCTGACTGATACATGTTCCTGACCTGTACATGTTTCTGACCTACCTGTTCCTGACCGATACATGTTCCTGACCGATACATGTTCCTGACCTACCTGTTCCTGACTGATACATGTTCCTGACCGATACATGTTCCTGACCTACCTGTTCCTGACTGATACATGTTCCTGACCTGTACATGTTCCTGACCTACCTGTTCCTGACCGATACATGTTCCTGACCTGTACATGTTCCTGACCGATACATGTTCCTGACCGATACATGTTCCTGACCTGTACATGTTCCTGACCTACCTGTTCCTGACCGATACATGTTCCTGACCTGTACATGTTCCTGACCGATACATGTTCCTGACCGATACATGTTCCTCACCTGTACATGTTTCTGACCTACCTGTTCCTGACTGATACATGTTCCTGACCTACCCATTCCTGACCGATACATGTTCCTGACCTGTACATTTTCCTGACCTACCTGTTCCTGACTGATACATGTGCCTGACCTACCCATTCCTGACTGATACATGTTCCTGACCTGTACATGTTCCTGACCTACCTGTTCCTGACCGATATATGTTCCTGACCTGTACATGTTCCTGACCTACCTTTTCCTGACCGATACATGTTCCTGACCTACCTGTTCCTGACCGATACATGTTCCTGACCTACCTGTTCCTGACCGATACATGTTCCTGACCTACCTGTTCCTGACCGATACATGTTCCTGACCGATACATGTTCCTGACCTACCTGTTCCTGACTGATACATGTTCTTGACCTACCTGTTCCTGACCGATACATGTTCCTGACCTACCTGTTCCTGACCGATACATGTTCCTGACCTACCTGTTCCTGACCGATACATGTTCGTGATCTGTACATGTTCCTGACCGATACCTGTTCCTGACCTGTACATGTTTCTGACCTACCTGTTCCTGACTGATACATGTTCCTGACCGATACATGTTGCTGACCTACCTGTTCCTGACTGATACATGTTCCTGACCGATACATGTTCCTGACCTACCTGTTCCTGACCTGTACATGTTCCTGATATGTACATGTTCCTGACCTACCAGTTCCTGACTGATACATGTTCCTGACCTACCTGTTCCTGACTGATACATGTTCCTGACCGATACATGTTCCTGACCTACCTGTTCCTGACCGATACATGTTCGTGATCTGTACATGTTCCTGACCGATACATGTTCCTGACCTGTACATGTTCCTGACCTACCTGTTCCTGACTGATACATGTGCCTGACCTACCTGTTCCTGACTGATACATGTTCCTGACCTGTACATGTTTCTGACCTACCTGTTCCTGACCGATACATGTTCCTGACCGATACATGTTCCTGACCTACCTGTTCCTGACTGATACATGTTCCTGACCGATACATGTTCCTGACCGATACATGTTCCTGACCTGTACATGTTCCTGACCTACCTGTTCCTGACTGATACATGTTCCTGAGCTGTACATGTTCCTGACCTACCTGTTCCTGACCGATACATGTTCCTGACCGATACATGTTCCTGACCGATACATGTTCCTGACCTACCTGTTCCTGACCGATACATGTTCCTGACCTACCTGTTCCTGACCGATACATGTTCCTGACCTACCTGTTCCTGACTGATACATGTTCCTAACCTGTACATGTTCCTGACCTACCTGTTCCTGACCGATACATGTTCCTGACCTACCTGTTCCTGGCCGATACATGTTCCTGACCTACCTGTTCCTGACCTGTACATGTTCCTGACCTACCTGTTCCTGACTGATACATGTTCCTGACCGATACATGTTCCTGACCTACCTGTTCCTGACTCATACATGTTCCTGACCTACCTGTTCCTGACCGATACATGTTCCTGACCTACCTGTTCCTGACCGATACATGTTCCTGACCTACCTGTTCCTGACTGATACATGTTCCTGACCGATACATGTTCCTGACCTACCTGTTCCTGACCGATACATGTTCCTGACCTACCTGTTCCTGACTGATACATGTTCCTGACCTGTACATGTTTCTGACCTACCTGTTCCTGACTGATACATGTTCCTGACCTGTACATGTTCTCGACCTACCTGTTCCTGACCGATACATGTTCCTGACCTACCTGTTCCTTACCTACCTGTTCCTGACCGATACATGTTCCTGACCTACCTGTTCCTGACCTGTACATGTTCCTGACCTACCTGTTCCTGACCGATACATGTTCCTGACCTACCTGTTCCTGACCGATACATGTTCCTGACCGATACATGTTCCTGACCTACCTGTTCCTGACTGATACATGTTCCTGACCTGTACATGTTTCTGACCTACCTGTTCCTGACTGATACATGTTCCTGACCTGTACATGTTCCTGACCTACCTGTTCCTGACCGATACATGTTCCTGACCTACCTGTTCCTGACTGATACATGTTCCTGACCTGTACATGTTCCTGACCTACCTGTTCCTGACCGATACATGTTCCTGACCTACCTGTTCCTGACCTACCTGTTCCTGACCTGTACATGTTCCTGACCTACCTGTTCCTGACCTACCTGTTCCTGACCTGTACATGTTCCTGACCTACCTGTTCCTGACCGATACATGTTCCTGACCTACCTGTTCCTGACCGATACATGTTCTTGACCGATACATGTTCCTGACCTACCTGTTCCTGACTGATACATGTTCTTGACCTACCTGTTCCTGACCGATACATGTTCCTGACCTACCTGTTCCTGACCGATACATGTTCCTGACCTACCTGTTCCTGACCGATACATGTTCCTGACCGATACCTGTTCCTGACCTGTACATGTTTCTGACCTACCTGTTCCTGACTGATACATGTTCCTGACCTACCTGTTCCTGACTGATACATGTTCCTGACCTGTACATGTTCCTGACCTGTACATGTTCCTGACCTTCCTGTTCCTGACCTGTACATGTTCCTGACCTACCTGTTCCTGACCGATACATGTTCCTGACCTGTACTTGTTCCTGACCTACCTGTTCCTGACTGATACATGTGCCTGACCGATACATGTTCCTGACCGATACATGTTCCTGACCGATACATGTTCCTGACCTACCTGTTCCTGACCTGTACATGTTCCTGACTGATACATGTTCCTGACCTGTACATGTTTCTGACCTACCTGTTCCTGACCTGTACATGTTCCTGACTGATACATGTTCCTGACCTGTACATGTTTCTGACCTACCTGTTCCTGACCGATACATGTTCCTGACCGATACATGTTCCTGACCTACCTGTTCCTGACTGATACATGTTCCTGACCGATACATGTTCCTGACCTACCTGTTCCTGACCTGTACATGTTCCTGACTGATACATGTTCCTGACCTACCTGTTCCTGACTGATACATGTGCCTGACCTACCCATTCCTGACTGATACATGTTCCTGACCTGTACATGTTTCTGACCTACCTGTTCCTGACCGATACATGTTCCTGACCGATACATGTTCCTGACCTACCTGTTCCTGACTGATACCTGTTCCTGACCGATACATGTTCCTGACCGATACATGTTCCTGACCTTCCTGTTCCTGACTGATACATGTTCCTGACCAATACATGTTCCTGACCTACCTGTTCCTGACCGATACATGTTCCTGACCTACCTGTTCCTGACCGATACATGTTCCTGACTGATACATGTTCCTGACCTACCTGTTCCTGACTGATACATGTTCCTGACCGATACATGTTCCTGACCTACCTGTTCCTGACTGATACATGTTCCTGACCTGTACATGTTCCTGACCTACCTGTTCCTGACCGATACATGTTCCTGACCGATACATGTTCCTGACCTACCTGTTCCTGACCTGTACATGTTTCTGACCTACCTGTTCCTGACTGATACATGTTCCTGACCTGTACATGTTCCTGACCTACCTGTTCCTGACCGATACATGTTCCTGACCTACCTGTTCCTGACTGATACATGTTCCTGACCTGTACATGTTCCTGACCTACCTGTTCCTGACTGATACATGTTCCTGACCTGTACATGTTCCTGACCTACCTGTTCCTGACTGATACATGTTCCTGACCTGTACATGTTCCTGACTGATACATGTTCCTGACCTGTACATGTTCCTGACCTACCTGTTCCTGACCGATACATGATCCTGACCTGTACATGTTCCTAACCTAGGTTTTGAAATGATCTCACTTATTTACTACTGTCCCTGACAAAGACAATGCTGGGTTAGACATTGTTTGGGGGAGTTCTCAGAAAAGAGACAAAGAGTGTTAGGTTTGATCTTAACTTCAAACCGGTCTTCAATGTGATCTGTCAAGGCCTTTGCACTTGTTTGTCATTGTTTTGAACTTGGATTTTGTTCTTGTTAAAGGACCATCAGCTTTGTCTTTAAGATAGATTTCTGTACTTTACCTGGATTTACCTATTATGACCTCCACAGTCTTTCTGATTTGCAGTTTGTCTGTTTTGAAAATTAAATTAGGTTGTTCTGGAGTTTGACTCTGGACTCAACACATTAACAACATGGGGCTTTTATTTTTCTAAAAACATTCCCTGTGCTTCTCTGGTTTTTCGGCTCGGTTCTTCACACCAATACATGTTCCTGTCCTACCTGTTCCTGATCTACCTGGTCCTGATCTACGTGTTCCTGACCTATACGTGTTCCTGATCTACCTTTTCCTGACCTACCTGTTTCTGATCTACCTGTTCCTGATCTACATGTTCCTGACCTACCTATTCCTGACCTACGTGTTCCTGACCTACCGGTTCCTGATCTATACGTGTTCCTGACCTACGTGTTCCTGACCTACGTGTTCCTGACCTACCTGTTTCTGATCTACCTGTTCCTGACCTACCTGTTTCTGATCTACCTGTTCCCGATCTTCATGTTCCTGACCTACCTGTTCCTGATCTACATGTTCCTGACCTACCTATTCCTGACCTACGTGTTCCTGACCTACGTGTTCCTGACCTACGTGTTCCTGACCTGTACTTGTTCCTGATCTACCTGTTCCTGACCTACCTGTTTCTGATCTACCTGTTCCCGATCTACCTGGTCCTGATCTACTTGTTCCTGACCTTTACGTGTTCCTGATCTACATGTTCCTGACCTACCTGTTCCTGACCTACATGTTCCTGACCTACCTGTTCCTGATCTACATGTTCCTGATCTACCTGTTCCTGATTTACCTGTTCCTGACCTACATTTTCCTGACCTACCTGTTCCTGACTGATACATGTTCCTGACCTGTACATGTTCCTGACCGATACATGTTCCTGACCTACCTGTTCCTGACCGATACATGTTCCTGACCTACCTGTTCCTGACCGATACATGTTCCTGACCTGTACATGTTCCTGACCTACCTGTTCCTGACCGATACATGTTCCTGACCTACCTGTTCCTGACCGATACATGTTCCTGACCTACCTGTTCCTGACCAATACATGTTCCTGACCTGTACATGTTCCTGACCTACCTGTTCCTGACCGATACATGTTCCTGACTTACCTGTTCCTGACCGATACATGTTCCTGACCTACCTGTTTCTGATCTACCTGTTCCTGACCTACCTGTTTCTGATCTACCTGTTCCTGACCTACCTGTTTCTGATCTACCTGTTCCCGATCTACATGTTCCTGACCTACCTGTTCCTGATCTACATGTTCCTGACCTACCTATTCCTGACCTATGTGTTCCTGACCTACCGGTTCCTGACCTATACGTGTTCCTGACCTACCTGTTCCTGACCTACCTGTTCCTGATCTACCTGGTCTTGATCTACTTGTTCCTGACCTTTACGTGTTCCTGACCTACGTGTTCCTGACCTACCTTTTCCTGACCTACCTGTTCCTGATCTACATTTTCCTGACCTACCTGTTCCTGACCGATACATGTTCCTGACCTACCTGTTCCTGACCGATACATGTTCCTGACCGATACATGTTCCTGACCTACCTGTTCCTGACTGATACATGTTCCTGACCGATACATGTTCCTGACCTACCTGTTCCTGACCGATACATGTTCCTGACTGATACATGTTCCTGACCTACTTGTTCCTGACTGATACATGTTCCTGACCGATACATGTTCCTGACCTACCTGTTCCTGACTGATACATGTTCCTGACCTACCTGTTCCTGACTGATACATGTTCCTGACCTACCTGTTCCTTACCGATACATGTTCCTGACCTACCTGTTCCTGACCGATACATGTTCCTGACCTACCTGTTCCTGACCTGTACATGTTCCTGACCTGTACATGTTCCTGACCTGTACATGTTCCTGACCTACCTGTTCCTGACCTGTACATGTTCCTGACCTGTACATGTTCCTGACCTACCTCTTCCTGACTGATACATGTTCCTGACCTGTACATGTTCCTGACCTACCTGTTCCTGACCGATACATGTTCCTGACCTGTACATGTTCCTGACCTAGGTTTTGAAATGATCTCACTTATTTACTACTGTCCCTGACAAAGACAATGCTGGGTTAGACATTGTTTGGGGGAGATCTCAGAAAAGAGACAAAGAGTGTTAGGTTTGATCTTAACTTCAAACCGGTCTTCAATGTGATCTGTCAAGGCCTTTGCACTTGTTTGTCATTGTTTTGAACTTGGATTTTGTTCTTGTTAAAGGACCATCAGCTTTGTCTTTAAGATAGATTTCTGTACTTTACCTGGATTTACCTATTATGACCTCCACAGTCTTTCTGATTTGCAGTTTGTCTGTTTTGAAAATTAAATTAGGTTGTTCTGGAGTTTGACTCTGGACTCAACACATTAACAACATGGGGCTTTTATTTTTCTAAAAACATTCCCTGTGCTTCTCTGGTTTTTAGGCTCGGTTCTTCACACCAATACATGTTCCTGTCCTACCTGTTCCTGATCTACCTGGTCCTGATCTACGTGTTCCTGACCTATACGTGTTCCTGATCTACCTTTTCCTGACCTACCTGTTTCTGATCTACCTGTTCCTGATCTACATGTTCCTGACCGATACATGTTCCTGACCTGTACATGTTCCTGACCTACCTGTTCCTGACCTACCCGTTCCTGATCTGTACATGTTCCTGACTGATACATGTTCCTGAACTGTACATGTTCCTGACCTACCTGTTCCTGACCGATACATGTTCCTGACCTACCTGTTCCTGACTGATACATGTTCCTGACCTGCACATGTTCTTGACCTACCTGTTCCTGACCAATACATGTTCCTGACCTGTACATGTTCCTGACCTACCTGTTCCTGACCGATACATGTTCCTGACTTACCTGTTCCTGACCGATACATGTTCCAGACCTACCTGTTCCTGACCAATACATGTTCCTGACCTGTACATGTTCCTGACCTACCTGTTCCTGACCGATACATGTTCCTGACTTACCTGTTCCTGACCGATACATGTTCTTGACCTACCTGTTCCTGACCTACCTTTTCCTGACCTACCCGTTCCTGATCTGTACATGTTCCTGACCTGTACATGTTCCTGACCTGTACATGTTTCTGACCTACCTGTTCCTGACCTATACATGTTCCTGACCGATACATGTTCCTGACCTACCTGTTCCTGACTGATACATGTTCCTGACCGATACATGTTCCTGACCGATACATGTTCCTGACCTGTACATGTTCCTGACCTGTACATGTTCCTGACCTACCTGTTCCTGACTGATACATGTTCCTGACCTGTACCTGTTCCTGACCTACCTGTTCCTGACCGATATATGTTCCTGACCGATACATGTTCCTGACCGATACATGTTCCTGACCGATACATGTTCCTGACCGATACATGTTCCTGACCGATACATATTCCTGACCTACCTGTTCCTGACCTGTACATGTTCCTGACCTGTACATGTTCCTGACCTACCTGTTCCTGACTGATACATGTTTCTGACCTACCTGTTCCTGACCGATACATGTTCCTGACCTACCTGTTCCTGACTGATACATGTTCCTGACCGATACATGTTCCTGACCGATACATGTTCCTGACCTGTACATGTTCCTGACCTACCTGTTCCTGACTGATACATGTTCCTGACCTGTACATGTTCCTGACCTACCTGTTCCTGACCGATACATGTTCCTGACCGATACATGTTCCTGACCGATACATGTTCCTGACCTACCTGTTCCTGACCGATACATGTTCCTGACCGATACATGTTCCTGACCGATACATGTTCCTGACCTACCTGTTCCTGACCGATACATGTTCCTGACCTACCTGTTCCTGACCGATACATGTTCCTGACCTACCTGTTCCTGACCTGTACATGTTCCTGACCTGTACATGTTCCTGACCTACCTGTTCCTGACTGATACATGTTCCTGACCTGTACATGTTTCTGACCTACCTGTTCCTGACCGATACATGTTCCTGACCGATACATGTTCCTGACCTACCTGTTCCTGACTGATACATGTTCCTGACCTACCTGTTCCTGACTGATACATGTTCCTGACCTACCTGTTCCTGACCGATACATGTGCCTGACCTACCTGTTCCTGACTGATACATGTTCCTGACCTACCTGTTCCTGACTGATACATGTTCCTGACCTACCTGTTCCTGACTGATACATGTTCCTGACCTACCTGTTCCTGACCGATACATGTTCCTGACTGATACATGTTCCTGACCTGTACATGTTTCTGACCTACCTGTTCCTGACTGATACATGTTCCTGACCTACCTGTTCCTGACTGATACATGTTCCTGACTGATACATGTTCCTGACCTGTACATGTTCCTGACCTACCTGTTCCTGACCGATACATGTTCCTGACTGATACATGTTCCTGACCTGTACATGTTTCTGACCTACCTGTTCCTGACTGATACATGTTCCTGACCTGTACATGTTCCTGACCTACCTGTTCCTGACCGATACATGTTCCTGACCTACCTGTTCCTGACTGATACATGTTCCTGACCTACCTGTTCCTGACTGATACATGTTCCTGACCTACCTGTTCCTGACTGATACATGTTCCTGACCGATACATGTTCCTGACCTGTACATGTTCCTGACCTGTACATGTTCCTGACCTTTACATGTTCCTGACCTGTACATGTTCCTGACCTGTACATGTTCCTGACCTTTACATGTTCCTGACCTACCTGTTCCTGACTGATACATGTTCCTGACCTACCTGTTCCAGACCGATACATGTTCCTGACCTACCTGTTCCTGACCGATACATGTTCCTGACCTACCTGTTCCAGACCGATACATGTTCCTGACCTACCTGTTCCTGACTGATACATGTTCCTGACCTACCTGTTCCTGACTGATACATGTTCCTGACCTACCTGTTCCAGACCGATACATGTTCCTGACCTACCTGTTCCTGACTGATACATGTTCCTGACCTACCTGTTCCTGACTGATACATGTTCCTGACCGATACATGTTCCTGACCTACCTGTTCCTGACTGATACATGTTCCTGACCTGTACATGTTCCTGACCTACCTGTTCCTGACTGATACATGTTCCTGACCTACCTGTTCCTTACCGATACATGTTCCTGACCTACCTGTTCCTGACCGATACATGTTCCTGACCTACCTGTTCCTGACCTGTACATGTTCCTGACCTGTACATGTTCCTGACCTGTACATGTTCCTGACTGATACATGTTCCTGACCTACCTGTTCCTGACCTGTACATGTTCCTGACCGATACATGTTCCTGACCTACCTGTTCCTGACCTGTACATGTTCCTGACCGATACATGTTCCTGATCTACCTGTTCCTGACCGATACATGTTCCTGACCTGTACATGTTCCTGACCTAGGTTTTGAAATGATCTCACTTATTTACTACTGTCCCTGACAAAGACAATGCTGGGTTAGACATTGTTTGGGGGAGATCTCAGAAAAGAGACAAAGAGTGTTAGGTTTGATCTTAACTTCAAACCGGTCTTCAATGTGATCTGTCAAGGCCTTTGCACTTGTTTGTCATTGTTTTGAACTTGGATTTTGTTCTTGTTAAAGGACCATCAGCTTTGTCTTTAAGATAGATTTCTGTACTTTACCTGGATTTACCTATTATGACCTCCACAGTCTTTCTGATTTGCAGTTTGTCTGTTTTGAAAATTAAATTAGGTTGTTCTGGAGTTTGACTCTGGACTCAACACATTAACAACATGGGGCTTTTTGAGCTAGGCCTCTTGTGTTGCCATTTTGCCCTCATCGATTTGTGGAAGGTTTAACTTGGTTTACGTTGCTTGTAGTTTGTTCTTTGGGACCTTTAATAAGTAATAGAATCTATGGTCTGACAATGTCCTTACCACTGCTGGACACCATGTTCCTAAACCAAGGGTTAATATAAAACCAAAATACTCCAGTAATGTTTGCCCTATGCATAGCTGAATTGTTGAGAAGCTGACATGAAAATATCTTTATTTGTAGATCACAAAAGTACAAGAAGCACATTAGAATAAGGAAGCAAAAACTAATAATTTGATACTGAAACAGTTTTCACAAGTCATTTGCTGCAGGGGAAATGCCACTAAACGAGACTTTCGTCAGTTGTCGTAGAAAAGTTGATTAAATCCTGAGCCATTGAGTAAAGAGGGTTTTTAATCATTCATTCACATGACTGAAGCAGTTCTACAGGTTTCTGACAACAAAACTCTTTCATATAACATCTTCTTTGTAACATCCTCCACACAGTTACCTGGAACACTTGCTGTTGTTCAGCAGGAATTATTTCCCCACAGCGTATCCCAGCCTTGTGCTTAATTAACAACAACAAATTATACACGTGCTTCTCATTCTGAAGAATAAAGCATGTCCGAACCAGCTGCAAAGTATTAGTGTCTATAGGCTCTGCGAGTTAGAAACCCAGCTCCGCACTCAGTTAGGGAAGCAGTTAGTCAGCAAGCCCCCATTAGCCAGTGCGGAGCTACCAGCCAGGGCAGCTATCCCACCTAGGCGTCCCTCAGCAGTTCCCGCGCAGCCGGGAGCCGAGGCGGGCTGGACGACGGTCAGGCGGAAGCGTAGCCCCAAACCAAAACCCACTGGCCACCACCGACCTGTTCACGTTTCTAACAGATTTTCCCCGCTCGGCGACACACCCGCTGAGGCAGAAACCCTGATTATAGGTAGTTCCATAGTCAGAAACGTGGCTCTAGAGACACCGGGGACCATAGTCAAATGCATTCCTGGGGCCAGAGCGGGCGACGTTGAATCGTATTTGAAACTGCTGGCTAAGGCTAAACGTAAATACGGTAAGATTGTAATTCACGTCGGCGGTAACGACACCCGGTTACGCCAATCGGAGGTCACTAAAATTAATGTTGCTTCGGTGTGTAACTTTGCCAAGAGCATGTCGGACTCCGTAGTTTTCTCTGGTCCCTTGCCAAATTTAATCAGCGATGACATGTTTAGCCGCATGTCATCCTTCAACCGCTGGTTGTCTAGGTGGTGTCCCGATAACATCATGGGTTTTATAGATAACTGGAGCGCTTTTTTTGGGAAAGCCTGGTCTTATTAGGAGAGATGGCATCCATCCCACGTCGGATGGAGCCGCTCTCTTATCTAGCAATATGGACTCTTTTATTAGTCAGCTAAATTGACAACTCAGGGTTGGGACCAGGAGGCAGAATTGTAGTCCTACACACTTTTCTGCAGCGTCCCACCTGCCGCCGCCCACCCAAAACCCCATTCCGACCTTATACAACTCCCCAGCAGTAAGAATTAAACAACACAAAAACACTTCTGGGGTTAATCGTGAAAACCTCATAAAAATAAAAACAATGGATCTAATAAAATCTGAAAATAAGACAATAAAGTGTGGCCTACTGAATATTAGATCCCTCCCAAATAAGTCTTTATTAGTCAATGACTTGATAGGTGATCACCACATTGATTTATTCTGTCTTACGGAAACCTGGTTACAGCAAGAGGATTATGTTAGTATTAATGAAGCTACGCCAGCTAACTATTTAAACTTTCACATTCCTAGAACTACAGGCAGAGGAGGAGGTGTTGCAGCTATTTTTCAGTCAGAATTTTTAATTAATCCTAAGCACAAAACTAACTATAAATCCTTTGAATTCCTGACATTAAATTTATCTCATCCAAAATGGAATTGAGAGAAACCGCTCCTTTTAGCATTAGTGTATCGCCCACCTGGACCTTACTCCGAGTTTCTGACCCAATTCTCTGATCTCTTGTCTGAGTTAGTGCTGACTACTGATAAGGTCATTGTACTAGGTGATTTTAATATTCATGTTGACGTTGAAAATTATAGTTTAATCATTTCCTTTAGCTCTATTCTAAACTCAATTGGGTTTTCACAAAATGTCCATGCAGCCACTCACTCTCATGGTCACACTCTTGATCTGGTTCTAACATCTGGTATTGAGACTGATAAGCTCAAAGTTTTTCCTCAAAACCCTGTCTTGTCCGATCACTTCTTATTAACCTTTGAATTCACTTTATTTGATTACTCACTGACCAAATATAAATTCTACTATAGTAGATGTTTATCAGACAATAATATTACAAAATTTAAACAATCAATTGAATCAATTTTTTCACCTCTACCATGTGTTAGCATGACTGAGAGTCCCCCTTTAAGCCTTACTCCTGCTCAGATTGATCAACATGCTGATACTATAACAGCTTCAATGCGTACAACCTTGGATAATGTTGCTCCCCTAAAGAAGAAGAAATTAGGTAAGATTATGAAGGCTCCCTGGTTTAATTCCCAGCTTCGAGCTCTAAAACAGGCATCAAGGCGTTTGGAAAACAGATGGCGTTCATCAGGACTAGAGGAGTCTCACTTAACCTGGAAAGAAAGTTTAATTGTATACAAAAAAGCCTTACGTACGGCAAGAACAGCTTATTATTCATCATTGATAGAGGAAAACAAAAACAACCCTCGGTTTCTTTTCAGCACTGTAGCCGGGCTTACTAGGAGCCGGAGCGCTGTGGAGCCATGTATTCCTTTCTCACTTAGCTGTGATGATTTCATGTATTTTTTCAGGAATAAAATTGACACTATTAGAGATCAAATCCACAATACTCTTCCTTCTACCTATAATGTTGAGCCTGTTGTGGTCTCCGAAGCATCCTTAGAACCAGGATCTGACTTGTGTCTAAATAGTTTCTGTCCTGTCCAACCCTCTGAATTAACTAAAATAATAGCTTCATCTAAACCATCCACCTGTATCTTAGACCCTCTCCCAACGAGCCTCTTTAAGGACATTTTCCCTTTAATTAATACATCACTACTAAATCTTATCAATATGTCTTTAGTGACAGGATATGTACCACAATCATTTAAAACTGCTGTAATCAAGCCTTTACTTAAAAAGCAATCTCTGGATCCAGAGGTGATAGCAAATTATAGACCTATATCTAACCTCCCGTTTATGTCCAAAATTCTGGAGAAAATAGTTTCAGCTCAGCTACATGCCCACCGGAGCAGAAATAATTTATGCGAGGAGTTTCAGTCAGGATTTAGAGCTCATCATAGCACTGAGACGGCATTGGTGAAAGTTACTAATGACCTTCTTATGGCCTCAGACAAAGGACTTGTGTCCGTACTTATCTTGCTTGATCTTAGTGCTGCATTTGATACAGTCGATCATAACATTCTGTTACAAAGACTAGAACAGGTGGTTGGAATTACAGGTACAGCGTTAAGCTGGTTTAAATCATATTTATCTGATAGACTTCAGTTTGTTCATGTAAATGACAAGTATCCTCCCAAACTACAGTAAGTCATGGAGTTCCTCAAGGTTCTGTACTTGGACCAATACTCTTCACGCTATATATGCTCCCTTTAGGCAAAATTATTAGACAGCATGGAATAAACTTTCATTGTTATGCAGATGATACTCAACTATACTTATCCTTTAAACCAGATGAAACAAATCAGCCCAATAGGCTACAAAATTGTCTCATAGACATAAAGACTTGGATGTCTAGAAGTTTACTCCTCTTAAACTCAGATAAGACTGAAGTAATTCTCGTTGGATCTGAAAAACTCAGAGCTAAATTTTCCGGTTTTGTAATGAACCTGGATGGCATTACTTTAGCTTCCAGTGCTACAGTGAGAAACCTTGGAGTAATATTTGACCCTGACCTGTCCTTTGGTCCACATATTAAGCAGGTTACTAAAACAGCCTTCTTTCATTTACGTAATATAGCCAAAATTAGGGACATTCTGTCTCAGAGTGATGCAGAAAAACTGGTTCACGCTTTTGTTACTTCGAGACTAGATTACTGTAACTCTCTATTACTGGGCTGTCCTAAATATGCCCTGAAAACCCTTCAGCTGATCCAGAATTCTGCAGCCAGAGTCCTGACCAGAACCAGCATGAGAGATCATATTTCTCCAGTTTTAGCCTCTCTTCATTGGCTGCCTGTTGAATCTAGAATAGAATTTAAAATCCTTCTCCTTACATATAAAGCCCTCCACAACCAGGCACCACTATATATCAAAGACCTCATTGTTCCTTATATACCAAGCAGAGTACTTCGTTCCCAGACTGCAGGCTTACTTGTGGTTCCTAGAGTCTCAAAGAGCCGAGCAGGAGGCAGAGCCTTTGGTTATCAGGCCCCTCTCTTATGGAATAAGCTCCCAGTTAGTGTTAGGGAAGCAGACACCCTCCCCACCTTTAAGACTAGGCTGAAGACTTATCTTTTTGATAAGTCCTATAGCTAGGGATGGTTAGCATCCCTTAGTTATGCTGCTTTAGGTTTAGACTGCTGAGGGACATTTCCTGATACACTGAGCTTCTTTCTTTTTCTCTTTATCTCTTTCTTTTACCCCCCCATAACAGTGTTGCATCATTAACATGTATGTCTCCTGTCTCAGCAGGTCTCCCTGGCCGGGAGTAGCAGTTCCTGTTGTCTGTTGTCTTTCTGTCCTCTTCCCCCCACACAGCAGAGGCAGATGGCTGCCTGTCCTGAGCCGGGTTCTGCCGGAGGTTTCCTTCCTGTTAAAAGGGAGTTTTTTCCTTCCCACTGTTGCCAGTGTGCTTGCTCTGGATGGGAGATTGAGTTGGACTCAACTCAATCTGTTGGTTTCCTTATATAGGCTGTTATGAATTGGCTTTCATGATGTTTTTCCCCTCTGTCTGTAAAGCGTCTTGAGATGGCATTGCCGTGATTTGACGCTATATAAATAAAGTTGAATAGAATTGAATTGAATTGAATTGTGTGGAAACTGAAAGCTGACAAGCCTTTTTAGCAGTTGGTCATATTTAATAAATGTGAATGGAAACAGCAGGAAGGAGCATTTTCACTCCACTGATCAGAAGTTCTAGACTTAATGGACTATGGAGGCATTAGAAGAGCTAAACAGAAACAATGGAAATCAATGCCAGCAGTAGGACTTCAGACATGGCCTGGAGGCTAAAAGACAGCAAAATCTTTCACCAAAGGGTTTACATATCAGTAAAGATTATATTTTTCAACTTTGTTTTACAGCATATAAATGTCTGCGTGAGTGAAGATGAAAAGCACAACAGTGGTGTAAAGGTCATTTTATAAACTATTTCAGCAGCAGCAAGCGGCCAAAGCTGTGAGTGGATAGCTAGTACTTGCAAAATATATGCATCTGAAAATCAGAAAGAGGAACAAGCTTTTTTTAGACTGATGGGGGGAGGGGGCTTAGTTGCAAAAAATAGCAAAAACTAGCCAAGCAGCGACAGCAATGCCAGGAAAGTGTCATCCGGGATCAGACAGTGACATCTAAACGCCATTCAGTTTGCTTTTGTTAGCTTCAAGATGAAAAATGCAGTTCTGTGAAGTTTATTTAGAAATGTAGGAGCGGAAATTAAAATGTATTTCAGCCTCTATATATATTAATTGTTTTATAAATCAGTAACGTAAACAGAATTGGCTAATTAGCTGATGATTAGCTTGATTGTTCAGACCTTGCAGTTTTAACCAGCTCTGACTCATCATAAGCAGAAAGGAAAGCGTTCATGTTATTGTGCAAATGGAATCCCACTTTTTTCTTTTTAAAGCAGAAACTACCTGAAATGTGTTGATCACTGCGCTGCAACATGTGTGACAGACAGGGACTCCTGGTCAGCTCAGAGCTACTGGATGTAAATGTGTTTTCTGCCCAAGAGGAAAGTGTCTATCAGGAATGTTATCCAACCAAAAAAAAAATAAAATAAAATAAATAAATAAATCTTAAAAAAAAAAAAAAACATAAAATACAAAATAATAAATAAAATAAAATAGAAAATAAAAATAAATCAATTTTAAAAAAGAATGTTTATCCATACTTGTCCATGAATAATTTATGAGCCTCTCTAAGGAACAATCCCAAAAAACAACAACACATTCAGATCCATGATGTTTAATAATGTCAGAACATCCCTCTTTTTAGTTTGCATTAGGAGGTTACTGTCCCATCTTCAAACATCTGAATTCCCAAGGAAGAAATCTTGATTTAAAGGGGTAGCTCACCCAAAAATGTCTTTTTGGAGATGTGAACAACAGTTTTATTTTAATGTGATGAAAACCACCTACATTGTAAAATTTCTATTACATTTTATTGCCAATATCAGTCATCTGTAATGTTAAAGTTTACTTACATTTAGACATGACACAAAACTAAAAATGTTCTGCAAAGTGGGAAATTTGAACATGCCAATGGCCCGTCACCCGGGAAACCACCAAAATGAAGTGCTGCAACTCTGCAACAGTGCTGTGGAAATGTATAAATGTACTAATAATGAATGCTTCCACAGCCTGACCATGTACTTTTACCTTTCTAATCCTACCCAGGTAGTTACAGAGCCTAAATTCATCCAGGAGCATGTTGCCTCAGCTGCTGGATTCTGAAAACTGAAAGTCAAACCTGCCAAAAAAGCTGCTAAAAGAAAAGGAGGAAAGGCACAACTGTGGTCCAGCTTTATTTTGGGCTGCTTTTAATTATTAAATTTAAGTTAACTTAGCTATTTGTGGCTGTATGTTACGATTCTTCATGCTTTCTTTGCACCATCTATGCATCCACCTTCTTTTAATGTTTTATGTAAGCGTTTTGAATAGTCTTGTACATAAAATGTAATGAACCAAAAATAAGTAAATACATTCACTAAATCCGAAGTGTACCTAATGAAGTGGTATGATAGTGAACCCTTGGGGAAACCAGTCTGGGTGTTCAACTGAAGTGGAAATATGATTTAAATGCAAATTATTAAGGTTTATTCCTAACTAACTTAAAAACAAGTAGAAAGCTAATTAAAGCTTTGATTAATATTCTCATACCAGAAGTGATGAGAACAGCATCACTGCTGTCCTTTGATTACTTTTTCTCTTAAAATATGCACTTTTGTTATTTCACATCTCATATCTTTACCGTTTACTTGCACCTACAGGCTGAATCTGTTCTTCATCCAGACTATCACCATACCCTGAATGCTTCATGCAAAAGGTTTGTAGAGGTTAGCAAATAGCCATCGTTAGGAAGCAGCATCAAGTTAGCATATAGCGACAAAGTTAGCATATAGTGAAAAAGTTAGCATATAGCGACAAAGTTAGCATATAGCGACAAAGTTAGCATATAGTGAAAAAGTTAGCATATAGCGACAAAGTTAGCATATAGCAACAAAGTTAGCATATAGTGACAAAGTTAGCATATAGCGACAAAGTTAGCATATAGCAACAAAGTTAGCATATAGCGACAAAGTTAGCATATAGCGACAAAGTTAGGATATAGTGAAAAAGTTAGGATATAGTGAAAAAGTTAGCATATAGCGACAAAGTTAGCATATAGTGAAAAAGTTAGCATATAGCAACAAAGTTAGCATATAGCAACAAAGTTAGCATATAGTGACAAAGTTAGCATATAGTGACAAAGTTAGCATATAGCGAAAAAGTTAGCATATAGTGAAAAAGTTAGCATATAGCGACAAAGTTAGCATATAGCGACAAAGTTAGCATATAGTGAAAAAGTTAGCATATAGCGACAAAGTTAGCATATTGCGACAAAGTTAGCAAGGAAATATGGCGAAGCTGTAAGTAGTGAAAGAGATAAACATCTGATGAAGATGAAGATGACATAAAGCTTTAAGTTTGCTGGGTTTGTAACCTACATCCAGTAACAAGCTGTTCTCGTGTTGGTTTTGTGTTTGCAGCCTGCTTAGCTGCCATTATTTGACACAAAAAAAGAATCACAGCCGGTTTCTGTAACACAGTGATGATGTAGATTTTAGCTAGGACTCCGTTCCTCCCTTCTCACTGTAATCTTAATCCTCCTTTCCTGATGGAAGTCTACAAAAGAAAAAAAAAACAATTTATCAGTATGACACGGCTCAGTTCTGCACTTTTTGGATTTTATCTGGCAGATTTTACAGCCAAACACTTGTTGGCCAAATCTGCACGGTCACATCACGCAGTGACATGTGACCTTGCAGACATGTTTTTAACAAACATTTTCTGACAGCTCAGTGCAAGGCCATTTCACAGTTTGTTAGCATTAGCATCCAGCTGAAATGTTATATAACATAAACATAAACAAACACATATAAATAATAGCAAGAAAATTTAGTGAGCAGTGAATTAGTAGCATACTGATGGTTTTATACGTCTGTAAATTTGACAGAAATCTATAAATCAGTACTACGAGGACCACAATCCAGCTGGTTTTCCATATTTCCTGCTTCAGATAACAGACTATCAGCTTCTGGACAAGGATTTGAGTCAGTTGTGTTGGAGCAAGGATCCATGGAAAACCTGCTGAAATGATCACCCCTGCTATAAATCATCCCCTGTGGTTCTCCTGTTTTGTATTAGCTTGTTATTCTTACGTGTAACTGTGTGATTCCTGGGTTAAAGATGTAAAGGTATATGTATCGTACATGTTGTAATACATGATCTGGTTCTAAGATTAGGTTCAGCAGAGTTTTGGTCAGAACTACCATGTTTTGGTTTTTTCATAATCTGGTTTTGCAATAACAAAAATTTACTAAAAAAATGATCTATAAGTGATTTTAGGTTCTGCTGGATGGATTTTGTTTGGTAGTTTCTCTTATTTCCAGTCTTTATGATAAGCTGGGCTAACATCTGACTGCAAATTAATCTGTGAGAGCTATATGAGTATTTTAATGTGTGTAGAAGAAAGGGACATGAATATAATCAATTTTGAAAGGAAATAAAAAGAAAAAAAACAGACATCAGCTTACTGCTTGAGTCTGAGTCTCTTTGGGTCTCAGTCTCCATGGAAAGCCTCTGTCTTTTGCAGCCCTGGCTGCCATCTTGTTCCGATCCACTTTCGTCCCCATGCTGCTCCTCCGAGCTGCTTGCTGCATCGTTTGGTGGCGACAATGACTGTGGTGATGCAGAGAAGGTGCTCACAACACACAGACTCTTTAGCAACAATGAGAATGGACAGCATGCAGAGTGTGGGTCTGAATTACCTTTCCGGTTGACGATGATGATGCCTGCTTTTGTAGTGCAGAGTTCAGGGTCTCCAGCATCACCACTGTTACAGCAACAGAATGTCAAGCATGAGATACAGTCTATAGCACTGATGTTTAGTCAGTTACTGGATAAATACTGAATAACATTGCTGAAAGCTTCAATTTAATGTATAATAGTTGTCATAAAGGGAGGTGTCCTGTCAAAAGACCTTATGAGATGCTCAACACTCTGTGGAGTCTGCTCTAACTTTAGTTATCTACATGACCATGTAATGGATTTACATGAAACCCTCCCAGACACTTCTTCTTCTTTACACCCTCAGATAAAGCATCTTCCGGTCATTTCTGCTGGGTGCACAAGCTTGATGGACAGACAGTTTTGAACAGCCTTGGTTGCAGCCTTGGTGCATTATTTGGTCCATTTTCAAGGGGCTATCAGTCTGACACATGAAACCGAGCGATACCACCAGAAACCATGGGGCCACTGTTGAACTGTAAAGCTGAAACGCAACCAGAGAAAGGAACAAACCAGAGAAGAAGAAAAGGAACATGAAGAAGACGACAAAAAAGAACTGCCTAATAAATACCAATTGCAGAAGAAGTTGAAAAAGGCAAAAACTGTGTTTTTATTCTTCTGCTGTTTTTAGATGCTTGTAAACAACTACAAAGTGTTACATTTCTGCTGCCAACTGCTGTCAAAATGTGGAAATGAACGTTGAACCCAGCTCTGCCCCTAGCGACCCAACAACCATGGCAACATCGATGCATGACAGCATGACGATGGAACCGTAGGACGATGTTTGGAATGGACGTCGGTGTTCATTTACAAATGGAAGCAGAAATGAACCTTTCGCCTGGAAGCTGGTCAGAGTTGTTGTTTTAAGTGCAGAGGATATAAACAATATGTGTTTTTGCACACCTTAAAGTCTTTTATTACTGTTTGCCATCAGCTATGCATATCTGATGCTGATTTTTCTCAGGTTGAAGTCTGTTTACGTAAAGTGCACCTGCAGATACAGACCTGGACGTAATGAAAGAGTGAGGACAGGAACTTTCTTTTCTTTACTTTGGTCTGCCTTCCCAGCGACCTCTTCTCGCTGCTCCTGCTCTCTGACTGCCTGCAGAAACACCACCATGACTCTTATTTTCCACCTATCTCTCTTCCTGCTGTTGATGAAAAGTTTGAAGTTACCTCATGGTTGTGATCACTGCTTGCCTCATGTTCTTGTAGCTTGGCAGGCGTTGTACAGGAGGAAGGGTGGAAGACGAGTGATAGTGATGATACTGGGATCTGTGTGTTCTTATCACTGTCAAGGCTCCTCTGCTGTCTGACATTGGCCGGTGAAGCTGTGGGAGTTTCATCTTTTGGGCTGGATTTGGGCTTCCCTCGATCTGATAAGTCCAAAGGAGCGTCACAGGTGTCCCGGAGTCCTTCTCTAGACACCTTCTCATACTTACAAGACAGGCTTTCCTTTTTCTCATGGGGTTTAGTTTGGTTCTCTGCATTCTCAGGTAGACTCCTCAACTTGAAAACCACTGTTGGCTCTTTAGTTGGGGGCTGAGGGGAGCTCTGCTTTTGCCATGTAGGAGTGAAACTGTACCTTCTGACCTGTGGGACAGGTGGAATCAGGTTAGGAAAGAATGGGAGTTGCTGTCTGGAAGGGCTTTGGACCATGGAGTTGGTTTCAGGAACAGCCATTGTCCAGTTCGAGGATTCAGATAAGGCCCATGGCAGAGAGATGGCACTGCTGTCGTTTGGCTGAGGATGGCAGGGAATAGGAGCATGGATCACAGGTCTGTTTGGTTTCACGTCTGCACCACAGGAGGAGGAAGAAGAGTTCTTCTGAGGGGGTTGAGAAGGGATGGAGGCGTGCTGAACATGTCTTTCAACACTCTGGCTTCTGAGATATGAAGAGTAGAATAAAGTCCGTAAAGATTAGTCCGAAATAAAAAATTAATATACATTGAATACTTGTATGTTATTGGATGGAAATAAATTATGCTTTTATAAAATATGTCTCAGAAAAAAAAAGGATGTTCTTTCATCCACCATTTAAAGTTAAGGACGTGTTGAGATCAGGATAGTCTGCTAGACTCAGTCAGACTGGGGACTCGGTTCAGACGAGGGGTGCAACGTCATTCTGAACCGATGCAGCATTTAGTTCACTGCAGTTCTGACACTGGGCCAAACTTTTAAACAATGCATTTCACACTCCACTAGAAGCAAGAGAACAAGGAGCTGCATCAGATCTTAGTGGTCTAAGTAGATCAGATTTCTGTCAGAGCTTTGACCAGATCCTTTCATGTGTAGATCCTACTCACGCGAAGTGGTGAGCAAGCAGAGATAGGCGAAGATTTCAAGGAAAATAACAGATTAAAAGAGAGAATTACTCTAACTTTAGTAAACCGTAGCTGTTCGGTCAGGTGAGTTACTGCTGGAGTTTCTGTCTTGGATTCAGGTTATTGTTTGTACTGCTCACGTTGGCTTTGTCCTCAGCACTTCTCTCTATGATCTAACAGCAAACCATTCCATGATGCAGTTCATGCTCACTGTTCACTCCCTGGGACAAGCACTGACGGTTTCAGCCACTTGCAATCAGCCGTGTCAGCTCCAGGTATGTCTGTTGTCCCAGCGTGTCTGTTGTCCCAGTGTGTCTGTTGTCCCAGTGTGTCTGTTGTCCCAGTGTGTCTGTTGTCCCAGTGTGTCTGTTGTCCCAGTGTGTCTGTTGTCCCATCATGTCTGTTGTCCCAGTGTGTCTGTTGTCCCATCATGTCTGTTGTCCCAGTGTGTCTGTTGTCCCATCATGTCTGTGTCCCAGCGTGTCTGTTGTCCCAGTGTGTCTGTTGTCCCAGTGTGTCTGTTGTCCCAGTGTGTCTGTTGTCCCAGTGTGTCTGTTGTCCCATCATGTCTGTTGTCCCAGCGTGTCTGTTGTCCCATCATGTCTGTTGTCCCAGTGTGTCTGTTGTCCCATCATGTCTGTTGTCCCAGTGTGTCTGTTGTCCCATCATGTATGTGTCCCAGCGTGTCTGTTGTCCCAGCGTGTCTGTTGTCCCAGTGTGTCTGTTGTCCCATCATGTCTGTTGTCCCAGTGTGTCTGTTGTCCCAGTGTGTCTGTTGTCCCATCATGTCTGTTGTCCCAGTGTGTCTGTTGTCCCATCATGTCTGTTGTCCCAGTGTGTCTGTTGTCTGTTGTCCCATCATGTCTGTTGTCCCAGCGTGTCTGTTGTCCCATCATGTCTGTTGTCTGTTGTCCCATCATGTCTGTGTCCCAGCGTGTCTGTTGTCCCAGCGTGTCTGTTGTCCCAGCGTGTCTGTTGTCCCAGTGTGTCTGTTGTCCCAGTGTGTCTGTTGTCCCATCATGTCTGTTGTCCCAGCGTGTCTGCTGTCCCAGTGTGTCTGTTGTCTGTTGTCCCATCATGTCTGTGTCCCAGCGTGTCTGTTGTCCCAGCGTGTCTGTTGTCCCAGCGTGTCTGTTGTCCCATCATGTCTGTTGTCCCAGTGTGTCTGTTGTCCCAGTGTGTCTGTTGTCCCATCATGTCTGTTGTCCCAGCGTGTCTGCTGTCCCAGTGTGTCTGTTGTCTGTTGTCCCATCATGTCTGTGTCCCAGCGTGTCTGTTGTCCCAGCGTGTCTGTGTCCCAGTGTGTCTGTTGTCCCAGCGTGTCTGTTGTCCCAGCGTGTCTGTTGTCCCATCATGTCTGTTGTCTGTTGTCCCATCATGTCTATTGTCCCAGTGTGTCTGTTGTCCCAGCGTGTCTGTTGTCCCAGCGTGTCTGTTGTCCCATCATGTCTGTTGTCTGTTGTCCCATCATGTCTGTGTCCCAGTGTTTCTGTTGTCCCATCATGTCTGTTGTCTGTTGTCCCATCATGTCTGTGTCCCAGCGTGTCTGTTGTCCCAGCGTGTCTGTTGTCCCAGTGTGTCTGTTGTCCCAGTGTGTCTGTTGTCCCAGCGTGTCTGTTGTCCCAGTGTGTCTGTTGTCCCATCATGTCTATTGTCCCATCATGTCTGTTGTCCCAGTGTGTCTGTTGTCCCAGCGTGTCTGTTGTCCCAGCGTGTCTGTTGTCCCAGCGTGTCTGTTGTCCCATCATGTCTGTTGTCCCAGTGTGTCTGTTGTCCCAGCGTGTCTGTTGTCCCAGTGTGTCTGTTGTCCCAGCGTGTCTGTTGTCCCAGCGTGTCTGCTGTCCCAGTGTGTCTGTTGTCCCAGTGTGTCTGTTGTCTGTTGTCCCATCATGTCTGTGTCCCAGTGTGTCTGTTGTCCCATCATGTCTGTGTCCCAGCGTGTCTGTGTCCCAGCGTGTCTGTTGTCCCAGCGTGTCTGTTGTCCCAGCGTGTCTGTTGTCCCAGTGTGTCTGTTGTCCCAGTGTGTCTGTTGTCCCATCATGTCTGTTGTCCCAGCGTGTCTGCTGTCCCAGTGTGTCTGTTGTCTGTTGTCCCATCATGTCTGTGTCCCAGCGTGTCTGTTGTCCCAGCGTGTCTGTTGTCCCAGCGTGTCTGTTGTCCCATCATGTCTGTTGTCCCAGTGTGTCTGTTGTCCCAGTGTGTCTGTTGTCCCATCATGTCTGTTGTCCCAGCGTGTCTGCTGTCCCAGTGTGTCTGTTGTCTGTTGTCCCATCATGTCTGTGTCCCAGCGTGTCTGTTGTCCCAGCGTGTCTGTGTCCCAGTGTGTCTGTTGTCCCAGCGTGTCTGTTGTCCCAGCGTGTCTGTTGTCCCATCATGTCTGTTGTCTGTTGTCCCATCATGTCTATTGTCCCAGTGTGTCTGTTGTCCCAGCGTGTCTGTTGTCCCAGCGTGTCTGTTGTCCCATCATGTCTGTTGTCTGTTGTCCCATCATGTCTGTGTCCCAGTGTTTCTGTTGTCCCATCATGTCTGTTGTCTGTTGTCCCATCATGTCTGTGTCCCAGCGTGTCTGTTGTCCCAGCGTGTCTGTTGTCCCAGTGTGTCTGTTGTCCCAGTGTGTCTGTTGTCCCAGCGTGTCTGTTGTCCCAGTGTGTCTGTTGTCCCATCATGTCTATTGTCCCATCATGTCTGTTGTCCCAGCGTGTCTGTTGTCCCAGCGTGTCTGTTGTCCCAGCGTGTCTGTTGTCCCATCATGTCTGTTGTCCCAGTGTGTCTGTTGTCCCAGCGTGTCTGTTGTCCCAGTGTGTCTGTTGTCCCAGCGTGTCTGTTGTCCCAGCGTGTCTGCTGTCCCAGTGTGTCTGTTGTCCCAGTGTGTCTGTTGTCTGTTGTCCCATCATGTCTGTGTCCCAGTGTGTCTGTTGTCCCATCATGTCTGTGTCCCAGCGTGTCTGTGTCCCAGCGTGTCTGTTGTCCCAGTGTGTCTGTTGTCCCATCATGTCTGTTGTCCCAGTGTGTCCGTTGTCCCAGTGTGTCTGTTGTCCCATCATGTCTATTGTCCCATCATGTCTGTTGTCCCAGTGTGTCTGTTGTCCCAGCGTGTCTGTTGTCCCAGCGTGTCTGTTGTCCCAGCGTGTCTGTTGTCCCATCATGTCTGTTGTCCCAGTGTGTCTGTTGTCCCAGCGTGTCTGTTGTCCCAGTGTG
Source organism: Telmatherina bonti (assembly GCF_933228915.1). Taxonomy (NCBI): domain Eukaryota; kingdom Metazoa; phylum Chordata; class Actinopteri; order Atheriniformes; family Telmatherinidae; genus Telmatherina; species Telmatherina bonti. The sequence goes on along the minus strand of NC_136622.1, from coordinate 1,749,349 downwards.
TCTGTTGTCCCAGCGTGTCTGTTGTCCCAGTGTGTCTGTTGTCCCATCATGTCTATTGTCCCATCATGTCTGTTGTCCCATCATGTCTATTGTCCCATCATGTCTGTTGTCCCAGTGTGTCTGTTGTCCCAGCGTGTCTGTTGTCCCAGCGTGTCTGTTGTCCCAGCGTGTCTGTTGTCCCATCATGTCTGTTGTCCCAGTGTGTCTGTTGTCCCAGCGTGTCTGTTGTCCAAGCGTGTCTGTTGTCCCAGCGTGTCTGTTGTCCCATCATGTCTGTTGTCCCAGTGTGTCTGTTGTCCCAGCGTGTCTGTTGTCCCAGTGTGTCTGTTGTCCCAGCGTGTCTGTTGTCCCAGCGTGTCTGTTGTCCCAGTGTGTCTGTTGTCCCAGTGTGTCTGTTGTCCCAGCGTGTCTGTTGTCCCAGTGTGTCTGTTGTCCCATCATGTCTATTGTCCCATCATGTCTGTTGTCCCAGCGTGTCTGCTGTCCCAGTGTGTCTGTTGTCCCAGTGTGTCTGTTGTCTGTTGTCCCATCATGTCTGTGTCCCAGTGTGTCTGTTGTCCCAGCGTGTCTGTTGTCCCAGCGTGTCTGTTGTCCCATCATGTCTGTTGTCTGTTGTCCCATCATGTCTGCTGTCCCAGTGTGTCTGTTGTCCCAGTGTGTCTGTTGTCTGTTGTCCCATCATGTCTGTGTCCCAGTGTGTCTGTTGTCCCAGCGTGTCTGTTGTCCCAGCGTGTCTGTTGTCCCATCATGTCTGTTGTCTGTTGTCCCATCATGTCTGTGTCCCAGTGTGTCTGTTGTCCCATCATGTCTGTTGTCTGTTGTCCCATCATGTCTGTGTCCCAGTGTGTCTGTTGTCCCAGCGTGTCTGTTGTCCCAGCGTGTCTGTTGTCCCAGTGTGTCTGTTGTCCCATCATGTCTGTGTCCCAGCGTGTCTGTGTCCCAGTGTGTCTGTTGTCCCAGCGTGTCTGTTGTCCCAGCGTGTCTGTTGTCCCATCATGTCTGTTGTCTGTTGTCCCATCATGTCTATTGTCCCAGTGTGTCTGTTGTCCCAGCGTGTCTGTTGTCCCAGCGTGTCTGTTGTCCCATCATGTCTGTTGTCTGTTGTCCCATCATGTCTGTGTCCCAGTGTGTCTGTTGTCCCATCATGTCTGTTGTCTGTTGTCCCATCATGTCTGTGTCCCAGCGTGTCTGTTGTCCCAGCGTGTCTGTTGTCCCAGTGTGTCTGTTGTCCCAGTGTGTCTGTTGTCCCAGCGTGTCTGTTGTCCCAGTGTGTCTGTTGTCCCATCATGTCTATTGTCCCATCATGTCTGTTGTCCCAGTGTGTCTGTTGTCCCAGCGTGTCTGTTGTCCCAGCGTGTCTGTTGTCCCAGCGTGTCTGTTGTCCCATCATGTCTGTTGTCCCAGTGTGTCTGTTGTCCCAGCGTGTCTGTTGTCCCAGTGTGTCTGTTGTCCCAGCGTGTCTGTTGTCCCAGCGTGTCTGCTGTCCCAGTGTGTCTGTTGTCCCAGTGTGTCTGTTGTCTGTTGTCCCATCATGTCTGTGTCCCAGCGTGTCTGTGTCCCAGTGTGTCTGTTGTCCCAGCGTGTCTGTTGTCCCAGCGTGTCTGTTGTCCCATCATGTCTGTTGTCTGTTGTCCCATCATGTCTATTGTCCCAGTGTGTCTGTTGTCCCAGCGTGTCTGTTGTCCCAGCGTGTCTGTTGTCCCATCATGTCTGTTGTCTGTTGTCCCATCATGTCTGTGTCCCAGTGTGTCTGTTGTCCCATCATGTCTGTTGTCTGTTGTCCCATCATGTCTGTGTCCCAGCGTGTCTGTTGTCCCAGCGTGTCTGTTGTCCCAGCGTGTCTGTTGTCCCAGCGTGTCTGTTGTCCCATCATGTCTGTTGTCTGTTGTCCCATCATGTCTGTGTCCCAGTGTGTCTGTTGTCCCATCATGTCTGTTGTCTGTTGTCCCATCATGTCTGTGTCCCAGCGTGTCTGTTGTCCCAGCGTGTCTGTTGTCCCAGCGTGTCTGTTGTCCCAGTGTGTCTGTTGTCCCATCATGTCTGTGTCCCAGCGTGTCTGTGTCCCAGTGTGTCTGTTGTCCCAGCGTGTCTGTTGTCCCAGCGTGTCTGTTGTCCCATCATGTCTATTGTCCCAGTGTGTCTGTTGTCCCAGCGTGTCTGTTGTCCCAGCGTGTCTGTTGTCCCATCATGTCTGTTGTCTGTTGTCCCATCATGTCTGTGTCCCAGTGTGTCTGTTGTCCCATCATGTCTGTTGTCTGTTGTCCCATCATGTCTGTGTCCCAGCGTGTCTGTTGTCCCAGCGTGTCTGTTGTCCCAGTGTGTCTGTTGTCCCAGTGTGTCTGTTGTCCCAGCGTGTCTGTTGTCCCAGTGTGTCTGTTGTCCCATCATGTCTATTGTCCCATCATGTCTGTTGTCCCAGTGTGTCTGTTGTCCCAGCGTGTCTGTTGTCCCAGCGTGTCTGTTGTCCCATCATGTCTGTGTCCCAGTGTGTCTGTTGTCCCATCATGTCTGTTGTCTGTTGTCCCATCATGTCTGTTGTCCCAGCGTGTCTGTTGTCCCATCATGTCTGTTGTCTGTTGTCCCATCATGTCTATTGTCCCAGTGTGTCTGTTGTCCCAGCGTGTCTGTTGTCCCAGCGTGTCTGTTGTCCCATCATGTCTGTTGTCTGTTGTCCCATCATGTCTGTGTCCCAGTGTGTCTGTTGTCCCATCATGTCTGTTGTCTGTTGTCCCATCATGTCTATTGTCCCAGTGTGTCTGTTGTCCCAGCGTGTCTGTTGTCCCAGCGTGTCTGTTGTCCCATCATGTCTGTTGTCTGTTGTCCCATCATGTCTGCTGTCCCAGTGTGTCTGTTGTCCCAGTGTGTCTGTTGTCTGTTGTCCCATCATGTCTGTGTCCCAGTGTGTCTGTTGTCCCAGCGTGTCTGTTGTCCCAGCGTGTCTGTTGTCCCATCATGTCTGTTGTCTGTTGTCCCATCATGTCTGTGTCCCAGTGTGTCTGTTGTCCCATCATGTCTGTTGTCTGTTGTCCCATCATGTCTGTGTCCCAGTGTGTCTGTTGTCCCAGCGTGTCTGTTGTCCCAGCGTGTCTGTTGTCCCAGTGTGTCTGTTGTCCCATCATGTCTGTGTCCCAGCGTGTCTGTGTCCCAGTGTGTCTGTTGTCCCAGCGTGTCTGTTGTCCCAGCGTGTCTGTTGTCCCATCATGTCTGTTGTCTGTTGTCCCATCATGTCTATTGTCCCAGTGTGTCTGTTGTCCCAGCGTGTCTGTTGTCCCAGCGTGTCTGTTGTCCCATCATGTCTGTTGTCTGTTGTCCCATCATGTCTGTGTCCCAGTGTGTCTGTTGTCCCATCATGTCTGTTGTCTGTTGTCCCATCATGTCTGTGTCCCAGCGTGTCTGTTGTCCCAGCGTGTCTGTTGTCCCAGTGTGTCTGTTGTCCCAGCGTGTCTGTTGTCCCAGTGTGTCTGTTGTCCCAGCGTGTCTGTTGTCCCAGCGTGTCTGTTGTCCCAGCGTGTCTGTTGTCCCATCATGTCTGTTGTCCCAGTGTGTCTGTTGTCCCAGCGTGTCTGTTGTCCCAGTGTGTCTGTTGTCCCAGCGTGTCTGTTGTCCCAGCGTGTCTGCTGTCCCAGTGTGTCTGTTGTCCCAGTGTGTCTGTTGTCTGTTGTCCCATCATGTCTGTGTCCCAGTGTGTCTGTTGTCCCAGCGTGTCTGTTGTCCCAGCGTGTCTGTTGTCTGTTGTCCCATCATGTCTGTGTCCCAGTGTGTCTGCTGTCCCAGTGTGTCTGTTGTCCCAGTGTGTCTGTTGTCTGTTGTCCCATCATGTCTGTGTCCCAGTGTGTCTGTTGTCCCAGCGTGTCTGTTGTCCCAGTGTGTCTGTTGTCTGTTGTCCCATCATGTCTTTGTCCCAGTGTGTCTGTTGTCCCAGCGTGTCTGTTGTCCCAGTGTGTCTGTTGTCCCAGCGTGTCTGTTGTCCCAGCGTGTCTGCTGTCCCAGTGTGTCTGTTGTCTGTTGTCCCATCATGTCTGTGTCCCAGTGTGTCTGTTGTCCCAGCGTGTCTGTTGTCCCAGCGTGTCTGTTGTCCCATCATGTCTGTTGTCTGTTGTCCCATCATGTCTGTGTCCCAGTGTGTCTGTTGTCCCATCATGTCTGTTGTCTGTTGTCCCATCATGTCTGTGTCCCAGCGTGTCTGTTGTCCCAGCGTGTCTGTTGTCCCAGCGTGTCTGCTGTCCCAGTGTGTCTGTTGTCCCAGTGTGTCTGTTGTCTGTTGTCCCATCATGTCTGTGTCCCAGCGTGTCTGTTGTCCCATCATGTCTGTTGTCTGTTGTCCCATCATGTCTGTGTCCCAGCGTGTCTGTTGTCCCAGCGTGTCTGTTGTCCCAGTGTGTCTGTTGTCCCAGTGTGTCTGTTGTCCCAGCGTGTCTGTTGTCCCAGTGTGTCTGTTGTCCCATCATGTCTATTGTCCCATCATGTCTGTTGTCCCAGTGTGTCTGTTGTCCCAGCGTGTCTGTTGTCCCAGCGTGTCTGTTGTCCCAGCGTGTCTGTTGTCCCATCATGTCTGTTGTCCCAGTGTGTCTGTTGTCCCAGCGTGTCTGTTGTCCCAGTGTGTGTGTTGTCCCATCATGTCTATTGTCCCATCATGTCTGTTGTCCCAGTGTGTCTGTTGTCCCAGCGTGTCTGTTGTCCCAGCGTGTCTGTTGTCCCAGTGTGTCTGTTGTCCCATCATGTCTGTGTCCCAGCGTGTCTGTGTCCCAGTGTGTCTGTTGTCCCAGCGTGTCTGTTGTCCCAGCGTGTCTGTTGTCCCATCATGTCTGTTGTCTGTTGTCCCATCATGTCTATTGTCCCATCATGTCTGTTGTCCCAGTGTGTCTGTTGTCCCAGCGTGTCTGTTGTCCCAGCGTGTCTGTTGTCCCAGCGTGTCTGTTGTCCCATCATGTCTGTTGTCCCAGTGTGTCTGTTGTCCCAGCGTGTCTGTTGTCCCAGTGTGTCTGTTGTCCCATCATGTCTATTGTCCCATCATGTCTGTTGTCCCAGTGTGTCTGTTGTCCCAGCGTGTCTGTTGTCCCAGCGTGTCTGTTGTCCCAGTGTGTCTGTTGTCCCATCATGTCTGTGTCCCAGCGTGTCTGTGTCCCAGTGTGTCTGTTGTCTGTTGTCCCATCATGTCTGTGTCCCAGTGTGTCTGTTGTCCCAGCGTGTCTGTTGTCCCAGTGTGTCTGTTGTCTGTTGTCCCATCATGTCTTTGTCCCAGTGTGTCTGTTGTCCCAGCGTGTCTGTTGTCCCAGTGTGTCTGTTGTCCCAGCGTGTCTGTTGTCCCAGCGTGTCTGCTGTCCCAGTGTGTCTGTTGTCTTTTGTCCCATCATGTCTGTGTCCCAGTGTGTCTGTTGTCCCAGCGTGTCTGTTGTCCCAGCGTGTCTGTTGTCCCATCATGTCTGTTGTCTGTTGTCCCATCATGTCTGTGTCCCAGTGTGTCTGTTGTCCCATCATGTCTGTTGTCTGTTGTCCCATCATGTCTGTGTCCCAGCGTGTCTGTTGTCCCAGCGTGTCTGTTGTCCCAGCGTGTCTGCTGTCCCAGTGTGTCTGTTGTCCCAGTGTGTCTGTTGTCTGTTGTCCCATCATGTCTGTGTCCCAGCGTGTCTGTTGTCCCATCATGTCTGTTGTCTGTTGTCCCATCATGTCTGTGTCCCAGCGTGTCTGTTGTCCCAGCGTGTCTGTTGTCCCAGTGTGTCTGTTGTCCCAGTGTGTCTGTTGTCCCAGCGTGTCTGTTGTCCCAGTGTGTCTGTTGTCCCATCATGTCTATTGTCCCATCATGTCTGTTGTCCCAGTGTGTCTGTTGTCCCAGCGTGTCTGTTGTCCCAGCGTGTCTGTTGTCCCAGCGTGTCTGTTGTCCCATCATGTCTGTTGTCCCAGTGTGTCTGTTGTCCCAGCGTGTCTGTTGTCCCAGTGTGTGTGTTGTCCCATCATGTCTATTGTCCCATCATGTCTGTTGTCCCAGTGTGTCTGTTGTCCCAGCGTGTCTGTTGTCCCAGCGTGTCTGTTGTCCCAGTGTGTCTGTTGTCCCATCATGTCTGTGTCCCAGCGTGTCTGTGTCCCAGTGTGTCTGTTGTCCCAGCGTGTCTGTTGTCCCAGCGTGTCTGTTGTCCCATCATGTCTGTTGTCTGTTGTCCCATCATGTCTATTGTCCCATCATGTCTGTTGTCCCAGTGTGTCTGTTGTCCCAGCGTGTCTGTTGTCCCAGCGTGTCTGTTGTCCCAGCGTGTCTGTTGTCCCATCATGTCTGTTGTCCCAGTGTGTCTGTTGTCCCAGCGTGTCTGTTGTCCCAGTGTGTCTGTTGTCCCATCATGTCTATTGTCCCATCATGTCTGTTGTCCCAGTGTGTCTGTTGTCCCAGCGTGTCTGTTGTCCCAGCGTGTCTGTTGTCCCAGTGTGTCTGTTGTCCCATCATGTCTGTGTCCCAGCGTGTCTGTGTCCCAGTGTGTCTGTTGTCCCAGCGTGTCTGTTGTCCCAGCGTGTCTGTTGTCCCAGCGTGTCTGTTGTCCCATCATGTCTGTTGTCTGTTGTCCCATCATGTCTGTGTCCCAGTGTGTCTGTTGTCCCATCATGTCTGTTGTCTGTTGTCCCATCATGTCTGTGTCCCAGCGTGTCTGTTGTCCCAGCGTGTCTGTTGTCCCAGTGTGTCTGTTGTCCCAGCGTGTCTGTTGTCCCAGTGTGTCTGTTGTCCCATCATGTCTATTGTCCCATCATGTCTGTTGTCCCAGTGTGTCTGTTGTCCCAGCGTGTCTGTTGTCCCAGCGTGTCTGTTGTCCCAGCGTGTCTGTTGTCCCATCATGTCTGTTGTCCCAGTGTGTCTGTTGTCCCAGCGTGTCTGTTGTCCCAGTGTGTCTGTTGTCCCAGCGTGTCTGTTGTCCCAGCGTGTCTGCTGTCCCAGTGTGTCTGTTGTCCCAGTGTGTCTGTTGTCTGTTGTCCCATCATGTCTGTGTCCCAGTGTGTCTGTTGTCCCATCATGTCTGTGTCCCAGCGTGTCTGTGTCCCAGCGTGTCTGTTGTCCCAGTGTGTCTGTTGTCCCATCATGTCTGTTGTCCCAGTGTGTCTGTTGTCCCAGTGTGTCTGTTGTCCCATCATGTCTGTTGTCCCAGCGTGTCTGTTGTCCCATCATGTCTGTTGTCCCAGCGTGTCTGTTGTCCCAGCGTGTCTGTTGTCCCAGTGTGTCTGTTGTCCCAGCGTGTCTGTTGTCCCAGTGTGTCTGTTGTCCCATCATGTCTATTGTCCCATCATGTCTGTTGTCCCAGTGTGTCTGTCGTCCCAGCGTGTCTGTTGTCCCAGCGTGTCTGTTGTCCCAGCGTGTCTGTTGTCCCATCATGTCTGTTGTCCCAGTGTGTCTGTTGTCCCAGCGTGTCTGTTGTCCCAGCGTGTCTGTTGTCCCAGTGTGTCTGTTGTCCCATCATGTCTGTGTCCCAGCGTGTCTGTGTCCCAGTGTGTCTGTTGTCCCAGCGTGTCTGTTGTCCCAGCGTGTCTGTTGTCCCATCATGTCTGTTGTCTGTTGTCCCATCATGTCTATTGTCCCAGTGTGTCTGTTGTCCCATCGTGTCTGTTGTCCCAGCGTGTCTGTTGTCCCATCATGTCTGTTGTCTGTTGTCCCATCATGTCTGTGTCCCAGTGTGTCTGTTGTCCCATCATGTCTGTTGTCTGTTGTCCCAGTGTGTCTGTTGTCCCAGCGTGTCTGTTGTCCCAGCGTGTCTGTTGTCCCATCATGTCTGTTGTCCCAGTGTGTCTGTTGTCCCAGCGTGTCTGTTGTCCCAGTGTGTCTGTTGTCCCAGCGTGTCTGTTGTCCCAGCGTGTCTGCTGTCCCAGTGTGTCTGTTGTCCCAGTGTGTCTGTTGTCTGTTGTCCCATCATGTCTGTGTCCCAGTGTGTCTGTTGTCCCATCATGTCTGTGTCCCAGTGTGTCTGTTGTCCCATCATGTCTATTGTCCCATCATGTCTGTTGTCCCAGTGTGTCTGTTGTCCCAGTGTGTCTGTTGTCTGTTGTCCCAGTGTGTCTGTTGTCTCAGTGTGTCTGTTGTCCCATCATGTCTGTTGTCCCAGTGTGTCTGTTGTCCCATCATGTCTATTGTCCCATCATGTCTGTTGTCCCAGTGTGTCTGTTGTCCCAGCGTGTCTGTTGTCCCAGCGTGTCTGTTGTCCCAGCGTGTCTATTGTCCCATCATGTCTGTTGTCCCAGTGTGTCTGTTGTCCCAGCGTGTCTGTTGTCCAAGTGTGTCTGTTGTCCCATCATGTCTGTGTCCCAGCGTGTCTGTGTCCCAGTGTGTCTGTTGTCCCAGCGTGTCTGTTGTCCCAGCGTGTCTGTTGTCCCATCATGTCTGTTGTCTGTTGTCCCATCATGTCTATTGTCCCATCATGTCTGTTGTCCCAGTGTGTCTGTTGTCCCATCATGTCTGTTGTCCCAGTGTGTCTGTTGTCCCAGCGTGTCTGTTGTCCCAGTGTGTCTGTTGTCCCAGCGTGTCTGTTGTCCCAGCGTGTCTGCTGTCCCAGTGTGTCTGTTGTCCCAGTGTGTCTGTTGTCTGTTGTCCCATCATGTCTGTGTCCCAGTGTGTCTGTTGTCCCATCATGTCTGTGTCCCAGCGTGTCTGTGTCCCAGCGTGTCTGTTGTCCCAGTGTGTCTGTTGTCCCATCATGTCTGTTGTCCCAGTGTGTCTGTTGTCCCAGTGTGTCTGTTGTCCCATCATGTCTGTTGTCCCAGTGTGTCTGTTGTCCCATCATGTCTATTGTCCCATCATGTCTGTTGTCCCAGTGTGTCTGTTGTCCCAGCGTGTCTGTTGTCCCAGCGTGTCTGTTGTCCCAGCGTGTCTGTTGTCCCATCATGTCTGTTGTCCCAGTGTGTCTGTTGTCCCAGCGTGTCTGTTGTCCCAGTGTGTCTGTTGTCCCATCATGTCTATTGTCCCATCATGTCTGTTGTCCCAGTGTGTCTGTTGTCCCAGCGTGTCTGTTGTCCCAGCGTGTCTGTTGTCCCAGCGTGTCTGTTGTCCCAGCGTGTCTGTTGTCCCAGTGTGTCTGTTGTCCCATCATGTCTGTGTCCCAGCGTGTCTGTGTCCCAGTGTGTCTGTTGTCCCAGCGTGTCTGTTGTCCCAGCGTGTCTGTTGTCCCAGCGTGTCTGTTGTCCCATCATGTCTGTTGTCCCAGCGTGTCTGTTGTCCCAGCGTGTCTGTTGTCCCAGTGTGTCTGTTGTCCCAGCGTGTCTGTTGTCCCAGCGTGTCTGCTGTCCCAGTGTGTCTGTTGTCCCAGTGTGTCTGTTGTCTGTTGTCCCATCATGTCTGTGTCCCAGTGTGTCTGTTGTCCCATCATGTCTGTGTCCCAGCGTGTCTGTGTCCCAGCGTGTCTGTTGTCCCAGCGTGTCTGTTGTCCCAGCGTGTCTGTTGTCCCAGCGTGTCTGTTGTCCCAGTGTGTCTGTTGTCTGTTGTCCCATCATGTCTGTGTCCCAGTGTGTCTGTTGTCCCATCATGTCTGTGTCCCAGCGTGTCTGTGTCCCAGTGTGTCTGTTGTCCCAGCGTGTCTGTTGTCCCAGCGTGTCTGTTGTCCCATCATGTCTGTTGTCTGTTGTCCCATCATGTCTGTGTCCCAGTGTGTCTGTTGTCCCATCATGTCTGTTGTCTGTTGTCCCATCATGTCTGTGTCCCAGCGTGTCTGTTGTCCCAGCGTGTCTGTTGTCCCAGTGTGTCTGTTGTCCCAGCGTGTCTGTTGTCCCAGTGTGTCTGTTGTCCCATCATGTCTATTGTCCCATCATGTCTGTTGTCCCAGTGTGTCTGTTGTCCCAGCGTGTCTGTTGTCCCAGCGTGTCTGTTGTCCCAGTGTGTCTGTTGTCCCATCATGTCTGTGTCCCAGCGTGTCTGTGTCCCAGTGTGTCTGTTGTCCCAGCGTGTCTGTTGTCCCAGCGTGTCTGTTGTCCCAGCGTGTCTGTTGTCCCAGTGTGTCTGTTGTCTGTTGTCCCATCATGTCTGTGTCCCAGTGTGTCTGTTGTCCCATCATGTCTGTGTCCCAGCGTGTCTGTGTCCCAGTGTGTCTGTTGTCCCAGCGTGTCTGTTGTCCCAGCGTGTCTGTTGTCCCATCATGTCTGTTGTCTGTTGTCCCATCATGTCTGTGTCCCAGTGTGTCTGTTGTCCCATCATGTCTGTTGTCTGTTGTCCCATCATGTCTGTGTCCCAGCGTGTCTGTTGTCCCAGCGTGTCTGTTGTCCCAGTGTGTCTGTTGTCCCAGTGTGTCTGTTGTCCCAGCGTGTCTGTTGTCCCAGTGTGTCTGTTGTCCCATCATGTCTATTGTCCCATCATGTCTGTTGTCCCAGCGTGTCTGTTGTCCCAGCGTGTCTGTTGTCCCAGCGTGTCTGTTGTCCCATCATGTCTGTTGTCCCAGTGTGTCTGTTGTCCCAGTGTGTCTGTTGTCCCAGCGTGTCTGTTGTCCCAGCGTGTCTGCTGTCCCAGTGTGTCTGTTGTCCCAGTGTGTCTGTTGTCTGTTGTCCCATCATGTCTGTGTCCCAGTGTGTCTGTTGTCCCATCATGTCTGTGTCCCAGCGTGTCTGTGTCCCAGTGTGTCTGTTGTCCCAGCGTGTCTGTTGTCCCAGCGTGTCTGTTGTCCCATCATGTCTGTTGTCTGTTGTCCCATCATGTCTGTGTCCCAGTGTGTCTGTTGTCCCATCATGTCTGTTGTCTGTTGTCCCATCATGTCTGTGTCCCAGCGTGTCTGTTGTCCCAGCGTGTCTGTTGTCCCAGTGTGTCTGTTGTCCCAGTGTGTCTGTTGTCCCAGCGTGTCTGTTGTCCCAGTGTGTCTGTTGTCCCATCATGTCTGTTGTCCCAGTGTGTCTGTTGTCCCAGCGTGTCTGTTGTCCCAGCGTGTCTGCTGTCCCAGTGTGTCTGTTGTCCCAGTGTGTCTGTTGTCTGTTGTCCCATCATGTCTGTTGTCCCATCATGTCTGTTGTCCCAGTGTGTCTGTTGTCCCAGCGTGTCTGTTGTCCCATCATGTCTGTGTCCCAGTGTGTCTGTTGTCCCATCATGTCTGTTGTCTGTTGTCCCATCATGTCTGTGTCCCAGCGTGTCTGTTGTCCCAGCGTGTCTGTTGTCCCAGTGTGTCTGTTGTCCCAGTGTGTCTGTTGTCCCAGCGTGTCTGTTGTCCCAGTGTGTCTGTTGTCCCATCATGTCTGTGTCCCAGCGTGTCTGTGTCCCAGTGTGTCTGTTGTCCCAGCGTGTCTGTTGTCCCAGCGTGTCTGTTGTCCCAGCGTGTCTGTTGTCCCAGTGTGTCTGTTGTCCCATCATGTCTGTGTCCCAGCGTGTCTGTTGTCCCAGCGTGTCTGTTGTCCCAGTGTGTCTGTTGTCCCAGTGTGTCTGTTGTCCCAGCGTGTCTGTTGTCCCAGCGTGTCTGTTGTCCCATCATGTCTATTGTCCCAGCGTGTCTGTTGTCCCAGCGTGTCTGTTGTCCCATCATGTCTGTTGTCTGTTGTCCCATCATGTCTGTGTCCCAGTGTGTCTGTTGTCCCATCATGTCTGTTGTCTGTTGTCCCATCATGTCTGTTGTCCCATCATGTCTGTTGTCCCAGTGTGTCTGTTGTCCCAGCGTGTCTGTTGTCCCATCATGTCTGTGTCCCAGTGTGTCTGTTGTCCCATCATGTATGTTGTCTGTTGTCCCATCATGTCTGTGTCCCAGCGTGTCTGTTGTCCCAGTGTGTCTGTTGTCCCAGTGTGTCTGTTGTCCCAGCGTGTCTGTTGTCCCAGCGTGTCTGTTGTCCCATCATGTCTATTGTCCCAGCGTGTCTGTTGTCCCAGCGTGTCTGTTGTCCCAGCGTGTCTGTTGTCCCATCATGTCTGTTGTCCCATCATGTCTGTGTCCCAGCGTGTCTGTTGTCCCAGTGTGTCTGTTGTCCCATCATGTCTGTTGTCCCATCATGTCTGTTGTCCCAGCGTGTCTGCTGTCCCAGTGTGTCTGTTGTCTGTTGTCCCATCATGTCTGTGTCCCAGTGTGTCTGTTGTCCCAGTGTGTCTGTTGTCCCAGCGTGTCTGTTGTCCCATCATGTCTGTTGTCTGTTGTCCCATCATGTCTGTGTCCCAGTGTGTCTGTTGTCCCATCATGTCTGTTGTCTGTTGTCCCATCATATCTGTGTCCCAGCGTGTCTGTTGTCCCAGCGTGTCTGTTGTCCCAGTGTGTCTGTTGTCCCAGTGTGTCTGTTGTCCCAGCGTGTCTGTTGTCCCAGTGTGTCTGTTGTCCCATCATGTCTATTGTCCCATCATGTCTGTTGTCCCAGCGTGTCTGTTGTCCCAGCGTGTCTGTTGTCCCAGCGTGTCTGTTGTCCCATCATGTCTGTTGTCCCAGTGTGTCTGTTGTCCCAGCGTGTCTGTTGTCCCATCATGTCTGTGTCCCAGTGTGTCTGTTGTCCCATCATGTCTGTTGTCTGTTGTCCCATCATGTCTGTGTCCCAGCGTGTCTGTTGTCCCAGCGTGTCTGTTGTCCCAGTGTGTCTGTTGTCCCAGTGTGTCTGTTGTCTGTTGTCCCATCATGTCTGTGTCCCAGCGTGTCTGTTGTCCCAGCGTGTCTGTTGTCCCAGCGTGTCTGTTGTCCCAGTGTGTCTGTTGTCCCAGCGTGTCTGTTGTCCCAGCGTGTCTGCTGTCCCAGTGTGTCTGTTGTCCCAGTGTGTCTGTTGTCTGTTGTCCCATCATGTCTGTGTCCCAGTGTGTCTGTTGTCCCAGCGTGTCTGTTGTCCCAGCGTGTCTGTTGTCCCATCATGTCTGTTGTCTGTTGTCCCATCATGTCTGTGTCCCAGTGTGTCTGTTGTCCCATCATGTCTGTTGTCTGTTGTCCCATCATGTCTGTGTCCCAGCGTGTCTGTTGTCCCAGCGTGTCTGTTGTCCCAGCGTGTCTGCTGTCCCAGTGTGTCTGTTGTCCCAGTGTGTCTGTTGTCCCAGCGTGTCTGTGGTCCCAGCGTGTCTGTTGTCCCAGTGTGTCTTTTGTCCCAGCGTGTCTGTTGTCCCAGCGTGTCTGTTGTCCCAGTGTGTCTTTTGTCCCAGCGTGTCTGTTGTTCCAGCGTGTCTGTTGTCCCATCATGTCTGTTGTCCCAGCGTGTCTGTTGTCCCATCATGTCTGTGTCCCAGTGTGTCTGTTGTCCCATCATGTCTGTTGTCCCAGTGTGTCTGTTGTCCCAGCGTGTCTGTTGTCCCAGTGTGTCTGTTGTCTGTTGTCCCATCATGTCTGTGTCCCAGCGTGTCTGTTGTCCCAGTGGGTCTGTTGTCCCAGTGAGTCTGTTGTCCCATCATGTCTATTGTCCCAGCGTGTCTGTTGTCCCATCATGTCTGTGTCCCAGCGTGTCTGTTGTCCCAGCGTGTCTGTTGTCCCAGTGTGTCTGTTGTCCCAGTGTGTCTGTTGTCTGTTGTCCCATCATGTCTGTGTCCCAGCGTGTCTGTTGTCCCAGCGTGTCTGTTGTCCCAGCGTGTCTGTTGTCCCAGTGTGTCTGTTGTCCCAGCGTGTCTGTTGTCCCAGCGTGTCTGCTGTCCCAGTGTGTCTGTTGTCCCAGTGTGTCTGTTGTCTGTTGTCCCATCATGTCTGTGTCCCAGTGTGTCTGTTGTCCCAGCGTGTCTGTTGTCCCAGCGTGTCTGTTGTCCCATCATGTCTGTTGTCTGTTGTCCCATCATGTCTGTGTCCCAGTGTGTCTGTTGTCCCATCATGTCTGTTGTCTGTTGTCCCATCATGTCTGTGTCCCAGCGTGTCTGTTGTCCCAGCGTGTCTGTTGTCCCAGCGTGTCTGCTGTCCCAGTGTGTCTGTTGTCCCAGTGTGTCTGTTGTCCCAGCGTGTCTGTGGTCCCAGCGTGTCTGTTGTCCCAGTGTGTCTTTTGTCCCAGCGTGTCTGTTGTCCCAGCGTGTCTGTTGTCCCAGTGTGTCTTTTGTCCCAGCGTGTCTGTTGTTCCAGCGTGTCTGTTGTCCCATCATGTCTGTTGTCCCAGCGTGTCTGTTGTCCCATCATGTCTGTGTCCCAGTGTGTCTGTTGTCCCATCATGTCTGTTGTCCCAGTGTGTCTGTTGTCCCAGCGTGTCTGTTGTCCCAGTGTGTCTGTTGTCTGTTGTCCCATCATGTCTGTGTCCCAGCGTGTCTGTTGTCCCAGTGGGTCTGTTGTCCCAGTGAGTCTGTTGTCCCATCATGTCTATTGTCCCAGCGTGTCTGTTGTCCCATCATGTCTGTTGTCCCATCATGTCTGTTGTCCCAGCGTGTCTGTTGTCCCAGCGTGTCTGTTGTCCCAGTGTGTCTGTTGTCCCAGCGTGTCTGTTGTCCCAGTGTGTCTGTTGTCTGTTGTCCCATCATGTCTGTGTCCCAGCGTGTCTGTTGTCCCAGCGTGTCTGTTGTCCCAGTGTGTCTGTTGTCTGTTGTCCCATCATGTCTGTGTCCCAGCGTGTCTGTTGTCCCAGCGTGTCTGTTGTCCCAGTGTGTCTGTTGTCCCAGTGTGTCTGTTGTCTGTTGTCCCATCATGTCTGTGTCCCAGCGTGTCTGTTGTCCCAGCGTGTCTGTTGTCCCAGCGTGTCTGTTGTCCCAGTGTGTCTGTTGTCCCTTCATGTCTGTGTCCCAGCGTGTCTGTTGTCCCAGTGTGTCTGTTGTCCCAGTGTGTCTGTTGTCCCATCATGTCTGTGTCCCAGCGTGTCTGTTGTCCCAGCGTGTCTGTTGTCCCAGCGTGTCTGTTGTCCCATCATGTCTGTTGTCCCAGCGTGTCTGTTGTCCCATCATGTCTGTTGTCCCATCATGTCTGTGTCCCAGTGTGTCTGTTGTCCCAGTGTGTCTGTTGTCCCATCATGTCTGTGTCCCAGTGTGTCTGTTGTCCCATCATGTCTGTTGTCCCAGTGTGTCTGTTGTCCCAGCGTGTCTGTTGTCCCAGTGTGTCTGTTGTCTGTTGTCCCATCATGTCTGTGTCCCAGCGTGTCTGTTGTCCCAGTGTGTCTGTTGTCCCAGCGTGTCTGTTGTCCCAGCGTGTCTGTTGTCCCAGTGTGTCTGTTGTCCCATCATGTCTGTTGTCCCAGTGTGTCTGTTGTCCCAGTGTGTCTGTTGTCCCATCATGTCTGTGTCCCAGCGTGTCTGTTGTCCCAGCGTGTCTGTTGTCCCATCATGTCTGTTGTCCCAGCGTGTCTGTTGTCCCAGCGTGTCTGTTGTCCCATCATGTCTGTTGTCCCAGCGTGTCTGTTGTCCCATCATGTCTGTTGTCCCAGCGTGTCTGTTGTCCCAGTGTGTCTGTTGTCCCATCATGTCTGTTGTCCCAGCGTGTCTGTTGTCCCAGTGTGTCTGTTGTCCCATCATGTCTGTTGTCCCAGCGTGTCTGTTGTCCCATCATGTCTGTTGTCCCAGCGTGTCTGTTGTCCCAGCGTGTCTGTTGTCCCAGTGTGTCTGTTGTCCCAGCGTGTCTGTTGTCCCAGCGTGTCTGCTGTCCCAGTGTGTCTGTTGTCCCAGTGTGTCTGTTGTCTGTTGTCCCATCATGTCTGTGTCCCAGTGTGTCTGTTGTCCCAGTGTGTCTGTTGTCCCAGTGTGTCTGTTGTCCCATCATGTCTGTTGTCCCAGCGTGTCTGTTGTCCCATCATGTCTGTTGTCCCATCATGTCTGTTGTCCCATCATGTCTGTGTCCCAGCGTGTCTGTTGTCCCAGCGTGTCTGTTGTCCCAGCGTGTCTGTTGTCCCATCATGTCTGTTGTCCCAGCGTGTCTGTTGTCCCAGTGTGTCTGTTGTCCCATCATGTCTGTTGTCCCATCATTTCTGTTGTCCCAGTGTGTCTGTTGTCCCAGTGTGTCTGTTGTCCCAGCGTGTCTGTTGTCCCAGTGTGTCTGTTGTCCCAGCGTGTCTGTTGTCCCATCATGTCTGTTGTCCCAGTGTGTCTGTTGTCCCAGTGTGTCTGTTGTCCCATCATGTCTGTGTCCCAGTGTGTCTGTTGTCCCAGTGTGTCTGTTGTCCCATCATGTCTGTGTCCCAGTGTGTCTGTTGTCCCATCATGTCTGTTGTCCCAGTGTGTCTGTTGTCCCAGCGTGTCTGTTGTCCCAGTGTGTCTGTTGTCTGTTGTCCCATCATGTCTGTGTCCCAGTGTGTCTGTTGTCCCAGTGTGTCTGTTGTCCCAGTGTGTCTGTTGTCCCATCATGTCTGTTGTCCCAGCGTGTCTGTTGTCCCATCATGTCTGTTGTCCCATCATGTCTGTTGTCCCATCATGTCTGTGTCCCAGCGTGTCTGTTGTCCCAGCGTGTCTGTTGTCCCATCATGTCTGTTGTCCCAGCGTGTCTGTTGTCCCAGTGTGTCTGTTGTCCCATCATGTCTGTTGTCCCATCATTTCTGTTGTCCCAGTGTGTCTGTTGTCCCAGTGTGTCTGTTGTCCCAGCGTGTCTGTTGTCCCAGTGTGTCTGTTGTCCCAGCGTGTCTGTTGTCCCATCATGTCTGTTGTCCCAGTGTGTCTGTTGTCCCAGTGTGTCTGTTGTCCCATCATGTCTGTGTCCCAGTGTGTCTGTTGTCCCAGTGTGTCTGTTGTCCCATCATGTCTGTGTCCCAGTGTGTCTGTTGTCCCATCATGTCTGTTGTCCCAGTGTGTCTGTTGTCCCAGCGTGTCTGTTGTCCCAGTGTGTCTGTTGTCTGTTGTCCCATCATGTCTGTGTCCCAGCGTGTCTGTTGTCCCAGCGTGTCTGTTGTCCCATCATGTCTGTTGTCCCAGCGTGTCTGTTGTCCCATCATGTCTGTTGTCCCAGCGTGTCTGTTGTCCCATCATGTCTGTTGTCCCATCATGTCTGTTGTCCCAGCGTGTCTGTTGTCCCATCATGTCTGTTGTCCCAGCGTGTCTGTTGTCCCAGCGTGTCTGTTGTCCCATCATGTCTGTTGTCCCAGCGTGTCTGTTGTCCCATCATGTCTGTTGTCCCATCATGTCTGTGTCCCAGCGTGTCTGTTGTCCCAGTGTGTCTGTTGTCCCATCATGTCTGTTGTCCCATCATGTCTGTTGTCCCAGCGTGTCTGCTGTCCCAGTGTGTCTGTTGTCTGTTGTCCCATCATGTCTGTGTCCCAGTGTGTCTGTTGTCCCAGTGTGTCTGTTGTCCCAGCGTGTCTGTTGTCCCATCATGTCTGTTGTCTGTTGTCCCATCATGTCTGTGTCCCAGTGTGTCTGTTGTCCCATCATGTCTGTTGTCTGTTGTCCCATCATGTCTGTGTCCCAGCGTGTCTGTTGTCCCAGCGTGTCTGTTGTCCCAGTGTGTCTTTTGTCCCAGCGTGTCTGTTGTCCCAGCGTGTCTGTTGTCCCATCATGTCTGTTGTCCCAGCGTGTCTGTTGTCCCATCATGTCTGTTGTCCCAGCGTGTCTGTTGTCCCATCATGTCTGTTGTCCCAGCGTGTCTGTTGTCCCAGTGTGTCTGTTGTCCCAGTGTGTCTGTTGTCCCATCATGTCTGTGTCCCAGCGTGTCTGTTGTCCCAGCGTGTCTGTTGTCCCATCATGTCTGTTGTCCCATTGTGTCTGTTGTCCCATCATGTCTGTTGTCCCAGCGTGTCTGTTGTCCCAGTGTGTCTGTTGTCCCATCATGTCTGTTGTCCCATCATGTGTGTTGTCCCAGTGTGTCTGTTGTCCCAGCGTGTCTGTTGTCCCAGCGTGTCTGTTGTCCCAGTGTGTCTGTTGTCCCATCATGTCTGTTGTCCCAGTGTGTCTGTGTCCCAGTGTGTCTGTTGTCCCATCATGTCTGTTGTCCCAGTGTGTCTGTGTCCCAGCGTGTCTGTTGTCCCATCATGTCTGTTGTCCCAGCGTGTCTGTTGTCCCATCATGTCTGTTGTCCCATTGTGTCTGTTGTCCCATCATGTCTGTTGTCCCAGCGTGTCTGTTGTCCCAGTGTGTCTGTTGTCCCATCATGTCTGTTGTCCCAGTGTGTCTGTTGTCCCAGTGTGTCTGTTGTCCCAGCGTGTCTGTTGTCCCAGTGTGTCTGTTGTCCCAGCGTGTCTGTTGTCCCATCATGTCTGTTGTCCCAGTGTGTCTGTTGTCCCAGTGTGTCTGTTGTCCCATCATGTCTGTGTCCCAGTGTGTCTGTTGTCCCAGTGTGTCTGTTGTCCCATCATGTCTGTGTCCCAGTGTGTCTGTTGTCCCATCATGTCTGTTGTCCCAGTGTGTCTGTTGTCCCAGCGTGTCTGTTGTCCCAGTGTGTCTGTTGTCTGTTGTCCCATCATGTCTGTGTCCCAGCGTGTCTGTTGTCCCATCATGTCTGTGTCCCAGCGTGTCTGTGTCCCAGTGTGTCTGTTGTCCCAGCGTGTCTGTTGTCCCAGCGTGTCTGTTGTCCCAGCGTGTCTGTTGTCCCAGTGTGTCTGTTGTCTGTTGTCCCATCATGTCTGTGTCCCAGTGTGTCTGTTGTCCCATCATGTCTGTGTCCCAGCGTGTCTGTGTCCCAGTGTGTCTGTTGTCCCAGCGTGTCTGTTGTCCCAGCGTGTCTGTGTTCCCATCATGTCTGTTGTCTGTTGTCCCATCATGTCTGTGTCCCAGTGTGTCTGTTGTCCCATCATGTCTGTTGTCTGTTGTCCCATCATGTCTGTGTCCCAGCGTGTCTGTGTCCCAGTGTGTCTGTTGTCCCAGCGTGTCTGTTGTCCCATCATGTCTATTGTCCCAGCGTGTCTGCTGTCCCAGTGTGTATGTTGTCCCAGTGTGTCTGTTGTCTGTTGTCCCATCATGTCTGTGTCCCAGTGTGTCTGTTGTCCCATCATGTCTGTGTCCCAGCGTGTCTGTTGTCCCAGCGTGTCTGTTGTCCCAGCGTGTCTGTTGTCCCAGCGTGTCTGTTGTCCCAGTGTGTCTGTTGTCCCAGTGTGTCTGTTGTCCCAGCGTGTCTGTTGTCCCAGTGTGTCTGTTGTCCCAGCGTGTCTGTTGTCCCATCATGTCTGTTGTCCCAGTGTGTCTGTTGTCCCAGTGTGTCTGTTGTCCCATCATGTCTGTGTCCCAGTGTGTCTGTTGTCCCAGTGTGTCTGTTGTCCCATCATGTCTGTGTCCCAGTGTGTCTGTTGTCCCATCATGTCTGTTGTCCCAGTGTGTCTGTTGTCCCAGCGTGTCTGTTGTCCCAGTGTGTCTGTTGTCTGTTGTCCCATCATGTCTGTGTCCCAGCGTGTCTGTTTTCCCAGTGTGTCTGTTGTCCCAGCGTGTCTGTTGTCCCAGCGTGTCTGTTGTCCCATCATGTCTGTTGTCCCAGCGTGTCTGTTGTCCCAGTGGGTCTGTTGTCCCAGTGTGTCTGTTGTCCCATCATGTCTGTTGTCCCAGCGTGTCTGTTGTCCCAGTGGGTCTGTTGTCCCAGTGAGTCTGTTGTCCCATCATGTCTATTGTCCCAGCGTGTCTGTTGTCCCATCATGTCTGTTGTCCCATCATGTCTGTTGTCCCAGCGTGTCTGTTGTCCCAGCGTGTCTGTTGTCCCATCATGTCTGTTGTCCCATCATGTCTGTTGTCCCATCATGTCTGTGTCCCAGCGTGTCTGTTGTCCCAGTGTGTCTGTTGTCCCATCATGTCTGTTGTCCCATCATGTCTGTTGTCCCAGCGTGTCTGCTGTCCCAGTGTGTCTGTTGTCTGTTGTCCCATCATGTCTGTGTCCCAGTGTGTCTGTTGTCCCAGTGTGTCTGTTGTCCCAGCGTGTCTGTTGTCCCATCATGTCTGTTGTCTGTTGTCCCATCATGTCTGTGTCCCAGTGTGTCTGTTGTCCCATCATGTCTGTTGTCTGTTGTCCCATCATGTCTGTGTCCCAGCGTGTCTGTTGTCCCAGCGTGTCTGTTGTCCCAGTGTGTCTGTTGTCCCAGTGTGTCTGTTGTCCCAGCGTGTCTGTTGTCCCAGTGTGTCTGTTGTCCCATCATGTCTATTGTCCCATCATGTCTGTTGTCCCAGCGTGTCTGTTGTCCCAGCGTGTCTGTTGTCCCAGCGTGTCTGTTGTCCCATCATGTCTGTTGTCCCAGTGTGTCTGTTGTCCCAGCGTGTCTGTTGTCCCATCATGTCTGTGTCCCAGTGTGTCTGTTGTCCCATCATGTCTGTTGTCTGTTGTCCCATCATGTCTGTGTCCCAGCGTGTCTGTTGTCCCAGCGTGTCTGTTGTCCCAGTGTGTCTGTTGTCCCAGTGTGTCTGTTGTCTGTTGTCCCATCATGTCTGTTGTCTGTTGTCCCATCATGTCTGTGTCCCAGCGTGTCTGTTGTCCCAGCGTGTCTGTTGTCCCAGTGTGTCTTTTGTCCCAGCGTGTCTGTTGTCCCAGCGTGTCTGTTGTCCCATCATGTCTGTTGTCCCAGCGTGTCTGTTGTCCCATCATGTCTGTTGTCCCAGCGTGTCTGTTGTCCCATCATGTCTGTTGTCCCAGCGTGTCTGTTGTCCCAGTGTGTCTGTTGTCCCATCATGTCTGTTGTCCCATCATGTCTGTTGTCCCAGTGTGTGTGTTGTCCCAGTGTGTCTGTTGTCCCAGCGTGTCTGTTGTCCCAGTGTGTCTGTTGTCCCAGTGTGTCTGTTGTCCCATCATGTCTGTTGTCCCAGTGTGTCTGTGTCCCAGCGTGTCTGTTGTCCCATCATGTCTGTTGTCCCAGCGTGTCTGTTGTCCCATCATGTCTGTTGTCCCATTGTGTCTGTTGTCCCATCATGTCTGTTGTCCCAGCGTGTCTGTTGTCCCAGTGTGTCTGTTGTCCCATCATGTCTGTTGTCCCAGTGTGTCTGTTGTCCCAGTGTGTCTGTTGTCCCAGCGTGTCTGTTGTCCCAGTGTGTCTGTTGTCCCATCATGTCTGTTGTCCCAGTGTGTCTGTTGTCCCAGTGTGTCTGTTGTCCCATCATGTCTGTGTCCCAGTGTGTCTGTTGTCCCAGTGTGTCTGTTGTCCCATCATGTCTGTGTCCCAGTGTGTCTGTTGTCCCATCATGTCTGTGTCCCAGCGTGTCTGTTGTCCCATCATGTCTGTGTCCCAGCGTGTCTGTGTCCCAGTGTGTCTGTTGTCCCAGCGTGTCTGTTGTCCCAGCGTGTCTGTTGTCCCAGCGTGTCTGTTGTCCCAGTGTGTCTGTTGTCTGTTGTCCCATCATGTCTGTGTCCCAGTGTGTCTGTTGTCCCATCATGTCTGTGTCCCAGCGTGTCTGTGTCCCAGTGTGTCTGTTGTCCCAGCGTGTCTGTTGTCCCAGCGTGTCTGTGTTCCCATCATGTCTGTTGTCTGTTGTCCCATCATGTCTGTGTCCCAGTGTGTCTGTTGTCCCATCATGTCTGTTGTCTGTTGTCCCATCATGTCTGTGTCCCAGCGTGTCTGTGTCCCAGTGTGTCTGTTGTCCCAGCGTGTCTGTTGTCCCATCATGTCTATTGTCCCAGCGTGTCTGCTGTCCCAGTGTGTATGTTGTCCCAGTGTGTCTGTTGTCTGTTGTCCCATCATGTCTGTGTCCCAGTGTGTCTGTTGTCCCATCATGTCTGTGTCCCAGCGTGTCTGTTGTCCCAGCGTGTCTGTTGTCCCAGCGTGTCTGTTGTCCCAGTGTGTCTGTTGTCCCAGTGTGTCTGTTGTCCCAGCGTGTCTGTTGTCCCAGTGTGTCTGTTGTCCCAGCGTGTCTGTTGTCCCATCATGTCTGTTGTCCCAGTGTGTCTGTTGTCCCAGTGTGTCTGTTGTCCCATCATGTCTGTGTCCCAGTGTGTCTGTTGTCCCAGTGTGTCTGTTGTCCCATCATGTCTGTGTCCCAGTGTGTCTGTTGTCCCATCATGTCTGTTGTCCCAGTGTGTCTGTTGTCCCAGCGTGTCTGTTGTCCCAGTGTGTCTGTTGTCTGTTGTCCCATCATGTCTGTGTCCCAGCGTGTCTGTTGTCCCAGCGTGTCTGTTGTCCCAGCGTGTCTGTTGTCCCATCATGTCTATTGTCCCAGCGTGTCTGTTGTCCAAGTGTGTCTGTTGTCCCAGCGTGTCTGTTGTCCCAGTGTGTCTGTAGTCCCAGTGTGTCTGTTGTCTGTTGTCCCATCATGTCTGTGTCCCAGCGTGTCTGTTGTCCCAGCGTGTCTGTTGTCCCAGCGTGTCTGTTGTCCCAGTGTGTCTTTTGTCCCAGCGTGTCTGTTGTCCCAGCGTGTCTGTTGTCCCAGTGTGTCTTTTGTCCCAGCGTGTCTGTTGTCCCAGCGTGTCTGTTGTCCCATCATGTCTGTTGTCCCATCATGTCTGTTGTCCCAGTGTGTCTGTTGTCCCAGTGTGTCTGTTGTCCCAGCGTGTCTGTTGTCCCATCATGTCTGTTGTCCCAGTGTGTCTGTTGTCCCAGTGTGTCTGTTGTCCCATCATGTCTGTGTCCCAGTGTGTCTGTTGTCCCAGTGTGTCTGTTGTCCCATCATGTCTGTGTCCCAGTGTGTCTGTTGTCCCATCATGTCTGTTGTCCCAGTGTGTCTGTTGTCCCAGCGTGTCTGTTGTCCCAGTGTGTCTGTTGTCTGTTGTCCCATCATGTCTGTGTCCCAGCGTGTCTGTTGTCCCAGCGTGTCTGTTGTCCCATCATGTCTGTTGTCCCAGCGTGTCTGTTGTCCCAGTGTGTCTGTTGTCCCAGCGTGTCTGTTGTCCCATCATGTCTGTTGTCCCAGTGTGTCTGTTGTCCCATCATGTCTGTTGTCCCAGCGTGTCTGTTGTCCCAGTGTGTCTGTTGTCCCAGCGTGTCTGTTGTCCCAGTGTGTCTGTTGTCCCATCATGTCTGTTGTCCCAGCGTGTCTGTTGTCCCATCATGTCTGTTGTCCCAGCGTGTCTGTTGTCCCAGCGTGTCTGTTGTCCCAGTGTGTCTGTTGTCCCATCATGTCTGTGTCCCAGTGTGTCTGTTGTCCCAGTGTGTCTGTTGTCCCATCATGTCTGTGTCCCAGTGTGTCTGTTGTCCCATCATGTCTGTTGTCCCAGTGTGTCTGTTGTCCCAGCGTGTCTGTTGTCCCAGTGTGTCTGTTGTCTGTTGTCCCATCATGTCTGTGTCCCAGCGTGTCTGTTGTCCCATCATGTCTGTGTCCCAGCGTGTCTGTGTCCCAGTGTGTCTGTTGTCCCAGCGTGTCTGTTGTCCCAGCGTGTCTGTTGTCCCAGTGTGTCTGTTGTCTGTTGTCCCATCATGTCTGTGTCCCAGTGTGTCTGTTGTCCCATCATGTCTGTGTCCCAGCGTGTCTGTGTCCCAGTGTGTCTGTTGTCCCAGCGTGTCTGTTGTCCCAGCGTGTCTGTTGTCCCATCATGTCTGTTGTCTGTTGTCCCATCATGTCTGTGTCCCAGTGTGTCTGTTGTCCCATCATGTCTGTTGTCTGTTGTCCCATCATGTCTGTGTCCCAGCGTGTCTGTGTCCCAGTGTGTCTGTTGTCCCAGCGTGTCTGTTGTCCCATCATGTCTATTGTCCCAGCGTGTCTGCTGTCCCAGTGTGTATGTTGTCCCAGTGTGTCTGTTGTCTGTTGTCCCATCATGTCTGTGTCCCAGTGTGTCTGTTGTCCCATCATGTCTGTGTCCCAGCGTGTCTGTTGTCCCAGCGTGTCTGTTGTCCCAGCGTGTCTGTTGTCCCAGCGTGTCTGTTGTCCCAGTGTGTCTGTTGTCCCAGCGTGTCTGTTGTCCCAGTGTGTCTGTTGTCCCATCATGTCTGTGTCCCAGTGTGTCTGTTGTCCCATCATGTCTGTTGTCCCAGTGTGTCTGTTGTCCCAGCGTGTCTGTTGTCCCAGTGTGTCTGTTGTCTGTTGTCCCATCATGTCTGTGTCCCAGCGTGTCTGTTGTCCCAGTGTGTCTGTTGTCCCAGCGTGTCTGTTGTCCCAGCGTGTCTGTTGTCCCATCATGTCTGTTGTCCCAGCGTGTCTGTTGTCCCATCATGTCTGTTGTCCCAGCGTGTCTGTTGTCCCATCATGTCTGTTGTCCCATCATGTCTGTTGTCCCAGCGTGTCTGTTGTCCCAGTGGGTCTGTTGTCCCAGTGTGTCTGTTGTCCCATCATGTCTGTTGTCCCAGCGTGTCTGTTGTCCCAGTGGGTCTGTTGTCCCAGTGAGTCTGTTGTCCCATCATGTCTATTGTCCCAGCGTGTCTGTTGTCCCAGCGTGTCTGTTGTCCCATCATGTCTGTTGTCCCAGCGTGTCTGTTGTCCCAGCGTGTCTGTTGTCCCAGCGTGTCTGTTGTCCCATCATGTCTGTTGTCCCATCATGTCTGTTGTCCCATCATGTCTGTGTCCCAGCGTGTCTGTTGTCCCAGTGTGTCTGTTGTCCCATCATGTCTGTTGTCCCATCATGTCTGTTGTCCCAGCGTGTCTGCTGTCCCAGTGTGTCTGTTGTCTGTTGTCCCATCATGTCTGTGTCCCAGTGTGTCTGTTGTCCCAGTGTGTCTGTTGTCCCAGCGTGTCTGTTGTCCCATCATGTCTGTTGTCTGTTGTCCCATCATGTCTGTGTCCCAGTGTGTCTGTTGTCCCATCATGTCTGTTGTCTGTTGTCCCATCATGTCTGTGTCCCAGCGTGTCTGTTGTCCCAGCGTGTCTGTTGTCCCAGTGTGTCTGTTGTCCCAGCGTGTCTGTTGTCCCATCATGTCTGTTGTCTGTTGTCCCATCATGTCTGTGTCCCAGCGTGTCTGTTGTCCCAGCGTGTCTGTTGTCCCAGTGTGTCTGTTGTCCCAGTGTGTCTGTTGTCTGTTGTCCCATCATGTCTGTGTCCCAGCGTGTCTGTTGTCCCAGCGTGTCTGTTGTCCCAGCGTGTCTGTTGTCCCATCATGTCTATTGTCCCAGCGTGTCTGTTGTCCAAGTGTGTCTGTTGTCCCAGCGTGTCTGTTGTCCCAGTGTGTCTGTAGTCCCAGTGTGTCTGTTGTCTGTTGTCCCATCATGTCTGTGTCCCAGCGTGTCTGTTGTCCCAGCGTGTCTGTTGTCCCATCATGTCTATTGTCCCAGCGTGTCTGTTGTCCAAGTGTGTCTGTTGTCCCAGCGTGTCTGTTGTCCCAGTGTGTCTGTAGTCCCAGTGTGTCTGTTGTCTGTTGTCCCATCATGTCTGTGTCCCAGCGTGTCTGTTGTCCCAGCGTGTCTGTTGTCCCAGCGTGTCTGTTGTCCCAGTGTGTCTTTTGTCCCAGCGTGTCTGTTGTCCCAGCGTGTCTGTTGTCCCAGTGTGTCTTTTGTCCCAGCGTGTCTGTTGTCCCAGCGTGTCTGTTGTCCCATCATGTCTGTTGTCCCATCATGTCTGTTGTCCCAGTGTGTCTGTTGTCCCAGTGTGTCTGTTGTCCCAGTGTGTCTGTTGTCCCAGCGTGTCTGTTGTCCCATCATGTCTGTTGTCCCAGTGTGTCTGTTGTCCCAGTGTGTCTGTTGTCCCATCATGTCTGTGTCCCAGTGTGTCTGTTGTCCCAGTGTGTCTGTTGTCCCATCATGTCTGTGTCCCAGTGTGTCTGTTGTCCCATCATGTCTGTTGTCCCAGTGTGTCTGTTGTCCCAGCGTGTCTGTTGTCCCAGTGTGTCTGTTGTCCCATCATGTCTGTGTCCCAGCGTGTCTGTTGTCCCAGTGTGTCTGTTGTCCCAGCGTGTCTGTTGTCCCAGCGTGTCTGTTGTCCCAGCGTGTCTGTTGTCCCAGTGTGTCTGTTGTCCCATCATGTCTGTTGTCCCAGTGTGTCTGTTGTCCCAGTGTGTCTGTTGTCCCATCATGTCTGTGTCCCAGCGTGTCTGTTGTCCCATCATGTCTGTTGTCCCAGCGTGTCTGTTGTCCCAGTGTGTCTGTTGTCCCAGCGTGTCTGTTGTCCCAGTGTGTCTGTTGTCCCATCATGTCTGTTGTCCCAGCGTGTCTGTTGTCCCATCATGTCTTTTGTCCCAGCGTGTCTGTTGTCCCAGCGTGTCTGTTG
The DNA here is from genome assembly GCF_933228915.1 of Telmatherina bonti. Lineage (NCBI taxonomy): Eukaryota > Metazoa > Chordata > Actinopteri > Atheriniformes > Telmatherinidae > Telmatherina > Telmatherina bonti. The sequence goes on along the minus strand of NC_136622.1, from coordinate 1,723,613 downwards.
TCCCAGTGTGTCTGTTGTCCCAGCGTGTCTGTTGTCCCAGCGTGTCTGCTGTCCCAGTGTGTCTGTTTTCCCAGTGTGTCTGTTGTCTGTTGTCCCATCATGTCTGTGTCCCAGTGTGTCTGTTGTCCCATCATGTCTGTGTCCCAGCGTGTCTGTGTCCCAGTGTGTCTGTTGTCCCAGCGTGTCTGTTGTCCCAGCGTGTCTGTTGTCCCAGCGTGTCTGTTGTCCCAGTGTGTCTGTTGTCTGTTGTCCCATCATGTCTGTGTCCCAGTGTGTCTGTTGTCCCATCATGTCTGTGTCCCAGCGTGTCTGTGTCCCAGTGTGTCTGTTGTCCCAGCGTGTCTGTTGTCCCAGCGTGTCTGTTGTCCCATCATGTCTGTTGTCTGTTGTCCCATCATGTCTGTGTCCCAGTGTGTCTGTTGTCCCATCATGTCTGTTGTCTGTTGTCCCATCATGTCTGTGTCCCAGCGTGTCTGTGTCCCAGTGTGTCTGTTGTCCCAGCGTGTCTGTTGTCCCAGCGTGTCTGTTGTCCCATCATGTCTGTTGTCTGTTGTCCCATCATGTCTGTGTCCCAGTGTGTCTGTTGTCCCATCATGTCTGTTGTCTGTTGTCCCATCATGTCTGTGTCCCAGCGTGTCTGTGTCCCAGTGTGTCTGTTGTCCCAGCGTGTCTGTTGTCCCATCATGTCTATTGTCCCAGCGTGTCTGCTGTCCCAGTGTGTATGTTGTCCCAGTGTGTCTGTTGTCTGTTGTCCCATCATGTCTGTGTCCCAGTGTGTCTGTTGTCCCATCATGTCTGTGTCCCAGCGTGTCTGTGTCCCAGTGTGTCTGTTGTCCCAGCGTGTCTGTTGTCCCAGCGTGTCTGTTGTCCCAGCGTGTCTGTTGTCCCAGTGTGTCTGTTGTCTGTTGTCCCATCATGTCTGTGTCCCAGTGTGTCTGTTGTCCCATCATGTCTGTGTCCCAGCGTGTCTGTGTCCCAGTGTGTCTGTTGTCCCAGCGTGTCTGTTGTCCCATCATGTCTGTTGTCTGTTGTCCCATCATGTCTGTGTCCCAGTGTGTCTGTTGTCCCATCATGTCTGTTGTCTGTTGTCCCATCATGTCTGTGTCCCAGCGTGTCTGTTGTCCCAGCGTGTCTGTTGTCCCAGTGTGTCTGTTGTCCCATCATGTCTGTTGTCCCAGTGTGTCTGTTGTCCCAGCGTGTCTGTTGTCCCAGCGTGTCTGTTGTCCCATCATGTCTGTTGTCCCAGTGTGTCTGTTGTCCCAGCGTGTCTGTTGTCCCAGTGTGTCTGTTGTCCCAGCGTGTCTGTTGTCCCAGCGTGTCTGCTGTCCCAGTGTGTCTGTTGTCCCAGTGTGTCTGTTGTCTGTTGTCCCATCATGTCTGTGTCCCAGTGTGTCTGTTGTCCCATCATGTCTGTGTCCCAGCGTGTCTGTTGTCCCAGTGTGTCTGTTGTCTGTTGTCCCATCATGTCTGTGTCCCAGTGTGTCTGTTGTCCCATCATGTCTGTGTCCCAGCGTGTCTGTGTCCCAGTGTGTCTGTTGTCCCAGCGTGTCTGTTGTCCCAGCGTGTCTGTTGTCCCATCATGTCTGTTGTCTGTTGTCCCATCATGTCTGTGTCCCAGTGTGTCTGTTGTCCCATCATGTCTGTTGTCTGTTGTCCCATCATGTCTGTGTCCCAGCGTGTCTGTTGTCCCAGCGTGTCTGTTGTCCCAGTGTGTCTGTTGTCCCATCATGTCTATTGTCCCATCATGTCTGTTGTCCCATCATGTCTGTTGTCCCATCATGTCTGTTGTCCCAGTGTGTCTGTTGTCCCAGCGTGTCTGTTGTCCCAGTGTGTCTGTTGTCCCATCATGTCTATTGTCCCATCATGTCTGTTGTCCCAGCGTGTCTGTTGTCCCAGCGTGTCTGTTGTCCCATCATGTCTGTTGTCTGTTGTCCCATCATGTCTGTGTCCCAGTGTGTCTGTTGTCCCATCATGTCTGTTGTCTGTTGTCCCATCATGTCTGTGTCCCAGCGTGTCTGTGTCCCAGTGTGTCTGTTGTCCCAGCGTGTCTGTTGTCCCATCATGTCTATTGTCCCAGCGTGTCTGCTGTCCCAGTGTGTCTGTTGTCCCAGTGTGTCTGTTGTCTGTTGTCCCATCATGTCTGTGTCCCAGTGTGTCTGTTGTCCCATCATGTCTGTGTCCCAGCGTGTCTGTGTCCCAGTGTGTCTGTTGTCCCAGCGTGTCTGTTGTCCCATCATGTCTGTTGTCCCAGCGTGTCTGTTGTCCCATCATGTCTGTTGTCCCAGTGTGTCTGTTGTCCCATCATGTCTGTTGTCCCAGCGTGTCTGTTGTCCCAGTGTGTCTGTTGTCCCAGCGTGTCTGTTGTCCCAGTGTGTCTGTTGTCCCATCATGTCTGTGTCCCAGCGTGTCTGTTGTCCCAGCGTGTCTGTTGTCCCATCATGTCTGTTGTCCCAGCGTGTCTGTTGTCCCAGCGTGTCTGTTGTCCCAGTGTGTCTGTTGTCCCAGCGTGTCTGTTGTCCCAGTGTGTCTGTTGTCCCATCATGTCTGTTGTCCCAGCGTGTCTGTTGTCCCATCATGTCTGTTGTCCCAGTGTGTCTGTTGTCCCATCATGTCTGTTGTCCCAGCGTGTCTGTTGTCCCAGTGTGTCTGTTGTCCCAGCGTGTCTGTTGTCCCAGTGTGTCTGTTGTCCCATCATGTCTGTTGTCCCAGCGTGTCTGTTGTCCCATCATGTCTGTTGTCCCAGCGTGTCTGTTGTCCCAGCGTGTCTGTTGTCCCAGTGTGTCTGTTGTCCCAGCGTGTCTGTTGTCCCAGCGTGTCTGCTGTCCCAGTGTGTCTGTTGTCCCAGTGTGTCTGTTGTCTGTTGTCCCATCATGTCTGTGTCCCAGTGTGTCTGTTGTCCCATCATGTCTGTGTCCCAGCGTGTCTGTGTCCCAGTGTGTCTGTTGTCCCAGCGTGTCTGTTGTCCCAGCGTGTCTGTTGTCCCAGCGTGTCTGTTGTCCCAGTGTGTCTGTTGTCTGTTGTCCCATCATGTCTGTGTCCCAGTGTGTCTGTTGTCCCAGCGTGTCTGTTGTCCCAGTGTGTCTGTTGTCCCAGCGTGTCTGTTGTCCCAGCGTGTCTGTTGTCCCAGCGTGTCTGTTGTCCCAGCGTGTCTGTTGTCCCATCATGTCTGTTGTCTGTTGTCCCATCATGTCTGTGTCCCAGTGTGTCTGTTGTCCCATCATGTCTGTTGTCTGTTGTCCCATCATGTCTGTGTCCCAGCGTGTCTGTGTCCCAGTGTGTCTGTTGTCCCAGCGTGTCTGTTGTCCCATCATGTCTATTGTCCCAGCGTGTCTGCTGTCCCAGTGTGTATGTTGTCCCAGTGTGTCTGTTGTCTGTTGTCCCATCATGTCTGTGTCCCAGTGTGTCTGTTGTCCCATCATGTCTGTGTCCCAGCGTGTCTGTGTCCCAGTGTGTCTGTTGTCCCAGCGTGTCTGTTGTCCCAGCGTGTCTGTTGTCCCAGCGTGTCTGTTGTCCCAGCGTGTCTGTTGTCCCAGTGTGTCTGTTGTCTGTTGTCCCATCATGTCTGTGTCCCAGTGTGTCTGTTGTCCCATCATGTCTGTGTCCCAGCGTGTCTGTGTCCCAGTGTGTCTGTTGTCCCAGCGTGTCTGTTGTCCCAGTGTGTCTGTTGTCCCATCATGTCTGTGTCCCAGCGTGTCTGTGTCCCAGTGTGTCTGTTGTCCCAGCGTGTCTGTTGTCCCAGCGTGTCTGTTGTCCCATCATGTCTGTTGTCTGTTGTCCCATCATGTCTGTGTCCCAGTGTGTCTGTTGTCCCAGCGTGTCTGTTGTCCCATCATGTCTGTTGTCCCAGCGTGTCTGTTGTCCCAGTGTGTCTGTTGTCCCATCATGTCTGTTGTCCCAGCGTGTCTGTTGTCCCATCATGTCTGTTGTCCCAGTGTGTCTGTTGTCCCATCATGTCTGTTGTCCCAGCGTGTCTGTTGTCCCAGTGTGTCTGTTGTCCCAGCGTGTCTGTTGTCCCAGTGTGTCTGTTGTCCCATCATGTCTGTTGTCCCAGCGTGTCTGTTGTCCCATCATGTCTGTTGTCCCAGCGTGTCTGTTGTCCCAGCGTGTCTGTTGTCCCAGTGTGTCTGTTGTCCCAGCGTGTCTGTTGTCCCAGCGTGTCTGCTGTCCCAGTGTGTCTGTTGTCCCAGTGTGTCTGTTGTCTGTTGTCCCATCATGTCTGTGTCCCAGTGTGTCTGTTGTCCCATCATGTCTGTGTCCCAGCGTGTCTGTGTCCCAGTGTGTCTGTTGTCCCAGCGTGTCTGTTGTCCCAGCGTGTCTGTTGTCCCAGCGTGTCTGTTGTCCCAGCGTGTCTGTTGTCCCAGTGTGTCTGTTGTCTGTTGTCCCATCATGTCTGTGTCCCAGCGTGTCTGTTGTCCCAGTGTGTCTGTTGTCCCAGCGTGTCTGTTGTCCCAGCGTGTCTGTTGTCCCATCATGTCTGTTGTCTGTTGTCCCATCATGTCTGTGTCCCAGTGTGTCTGTTGTCCCATCATGTCTGTTGTCTGTTGTCCCATCATGTCTGTGTCCCAGCGTGTCTGTTGTCCCAGCGTTTCTGTTGTCCCAGTGTGTCTGTTGTCCCATCATGTCTGTTGTCCCAGTGTGTCTGTTGTCCCAGCGTGTCTGTTGTCCCAGCGTGTCTGCTGTCCCAGTGTGTCTGTTGTCCCAGTGTGTCTGTTGTCTGTTGTCCCATCATGTCTGTGTCCCAGTGTGTCTGTTGTCCCATCATGTCTGTGTCCCAGCGTGTCTGTGTCCCAGCGTGTCTGTTGTCCCAGTGTGTCTGTTGTCCCATCATGTCTGTTGTCCCAGTGTGTCTGTTGTCCCAGTGTGTCTGTTGTCCCATCATGTCTGTTGTCCCAGTGTGTCTGTTGTCCCATCATGTCTGTTGTCCCAGCGTGTCTGTTGTCCCATCATGTCTGTTGTCCCAGCGTGTCTGTTGTCCCAGCGTGTCTGTTGTCCCAGTGTGTCTGTTGTCCCAGCGTGTCTGTTGTCCCAGCGTGTCTGCTGTCCCAGTGTGTCTGTTGTCCCAGTGTGTCTGTTGTCCCATCATGTCTGTGTCCCAGCGTGTCTGTGTCCCAGTGTGTCTGTTGTCCCAGCGTGTCTGTTGTCCCAGCGTGTCTGTTGTCCCAGCGTGTCTGTTGTCCCAGTGTGTCTGTTGTCTGTTGTCCCATCATGTCTGTGTCCCAGTGTGTCTGTTGTCCCATCATGTCTGTGTCCCAGTGTGTCTGTTGTCCCATCATGTCTGTTGTCTGTTGTCCCATCATGTCTGTGTCCCAGCGTGTCTGTTGTCCCAGCGTGTCTGTTGTCCCAGTGTGTCTGTTGTCCCAGTGTGTCTGTTGTCCCAGCGTGTCTGTTGTCCCAGTGTGTCTGTTGTCCCATCATGTCTATTGTCCCATCATGTCTGTTGTCCCAGTGTGTCTGTTGTCCCAGCGTGTCTGTTGTCCCATCATGTCTGTTGTCTGTTGTCCCATCATGTCTGTGTCCCAGTGTGTCTGTTGTCCCATCATGTCTGTTGTCTGTTGTCCCATCATGTCTGTGTCCCAGCGTGTCTGTGTCCCAGTGTGTCTGTTGTCCCAGCGTGTCTGTTGTCCCATCATGTCTATTGTCCCAGCGTGTCTGCTGTCCCAGTGTGTCTGTTGTCCCAGTGTGTCTGTTGTCTGTTGTCCCATCATGTCTGTGTCCCAGTGTGTCTGTTGTCCCATCATGTCTGTGTCCCAGCGTGTCTGTGTCCCAGTGTGTCTGTTGTCCCAGCGTGTCTGTTGTCCCAGCGTGTCTGTTGTCCCAGCGTGTCTGTTGTCCCAGTGTGTCTGTTGTCTGTTGTCCCATCATGTCTGTGTCCCAGTGTGTCTGTTGTCCCATCATGTCTGTGTCCCAGCGTGTCTGTGTCCCAGTGTGTCTGTTGTCCCAGCGTGTCTGTTGTCCCAGCGTGTCTGTTGTCCCATCATGTCTGTTGTCTGTTGTCCCATCATGTCTGTGTCCCAGTGTGTCTGTTGTCCCATCATGTCTGTTGTCTGTTGTCCCATCATGTCTGTGTCCCAGCGTGTCTGTTGTCCCAGCGTGTCTGTTGTCCCAGTGTGTCTGTTGTCCCAGTGTGTCTGTTGTCCCAGCGTGTCTGTTGTCCCAGTGTGTCTGTTGTCCCATCATGTCTATTGTCCCATCATGTCTGTTGTCCCAGTGTGTCTGTTGTCCCAGCGTGTCTGTTGTCCCATCATGTCTGTGTCCCAGTGTGTCTGTTGTCCCATCATGTCTGTGTCCCAGCGTGTCTGTGTCCCAGTGTGTCTGTTGTCCCAGCGTGTCTGTTGTCCCAGCGTGTCTGTTGTCCCAGCGTGTCTGTTGTCCCAGTGTGTCTGTTGTCTGTTGTCCCATCATGTCTGTGTCCCAGTGTGTCTGTTGTCCCATCATGTCTGTGTCCCAGCGTGTCTGTGTCCCAGTGTGTCTGTTGTCCCAGCGTGTCTGTTGTCCCAGCGTGTCTGTTGTCCCATCATGTCTGTTGTCTGTTGTCCCATCATGTCTGTGTCCCAGTGTGTCTGTTGTCCCATCATGTCTGTTGTCTGTTGTCCCATCATGTCTGTGTCCCAGCGTGTCTGTGTCCCAGTGTGTCTGTTGTCCCAGCGTGTCTGTTGTCCCATCATGTCTATTGTCCCAGCGTGTCTGCTGTCCCAGTGTGTCTGTTGTCCCAGTGTGTCTGTTGTCTGTTGTCCCATCATGTCTGTGTCCCAGTGTGTCTGTTGTCCCATCATGTCTGTGTCCCAGCGTGTCTGTGTCCCAGTGTGTCTGTTGTCCCAGCGTGTCTGTTGTCCCAGCGTGTCTGTTGTCCCAGCGTGTCTGTTGTCCCAGTGTGTCTGTTGTCTGTTGTCCCATCATGTCTGTGTCCCAGTGTGTCTGTTGTCCCATCATGTCTGTGTCCCAGCGTGTCTGTGTCCCAGTGTGTCTGTTGTCCCAGCGTGTCTGTTGTCCCAGCGTGTCTGTTGTCCCATCATGTCTGTGTCCCAGTGTGTCTGTTGTCCCATCATGTCTGTTGTCTGTTGTCCCATCATGTCTGTGTCCCAGCGTGTCTGTTGTCCCAGCGTGTCTGTTGTCCCAGCGTGTCTGTTGTCCCATCATGTCTGTTGTCCCAGTGTGTCTGTTGTCCCAGCGTGTCTGTTGTCCCAGTGTGTCTGTTGTCCCAGCGTGTCTGTTGTCCCAGCGTGTCTGCTGTCCCAGTGTGTCTGTTGTCCCAGTGTGTCTGTTGTCTGTTGTCCCATCATGTCTGTGTCCCAGTGTGTCTGTTGTCCCATCATGTCTGTGTCCCAGCGTGTCTGTGTCCCAGCGTGTCTGTTGTCCCAGTGTGTCTGTTGTCCCAGCGTGTCTGTTGTCCCATCATGTCTGTTGTCCCAGCGTGTCTGTTGTCCCAGTGTGTCTGTTGTCCCATCATGTCTGTTGTCCCAGCGTGTCTGTTGTCCCATCATGTCTGTTGTCCCAGTGTGTCTGTTGTCCCATCATGTCTGTTGTCCCAGCGTGTCTGTTGTCCCAGTGTGTCTGTTGTCCCATCATGTCTGTTGTCCCAGCGTGTCTGTTGTCCCATCATGTCTGTTGTCCCAGCGTGTCTGTTGTCCCAGCGTGTCTGTTGTCCCAGTGTGTCTGTTGTCCCAGCGTGTCTGTTGTCCCAGCGTGTCTGCTGTCCCAGTGTGTCTGTTGTCCCAGTGTGTCTGTTGTCTGTTGTCCCATCATGTCTGTGTCCCAGTGTGTCTGTTGTCCCATCATGTCTGTGTCCCAGCGTGTCTGTGTCCCAGTGTGTCTGTTGTCCCAGCGTGTCTGTTGTCCCAGCGTGTCTGTTGTCCCAGCGTGTCTGTTGTCCCAGTGTGTCTGTTGTCTGTTGTCCCATCATGTCTGTGTCCCAGTGTGTCTGTTGTCCCATCATGTCTGTGTCCCAGCGTGTCTGTGTCCCAGTGTGTCTGTTGTCCCAGCGTGTCTGTTGTCCCAGCGTGTCTGTTGTCCCATCATGTCTGTTGTCTGTTGTCCCATCATGTCTGTGTCCCAGTGTGTCTGTTGTCCCATCATGTCTGTTGTCTGTTGTCCCATCATGTCTGTGTCCCAGCGTGTCTGTGTCCCAGTGTGTCTGTTGTCCCAGCGTGTCTGTTGTCCCATCATGTCTATTGTCCCAGCGTGTCTGCTGTCCCAGTGTGTATGTTGTCCCATCATGTCTATTGTCCCATCATGTCTGTTGTCCCAGCGTGTCTGTTGTCCCAGCGTGTCTGTTGTCCCATCATGTCTATTGTCCCAGCGTGTCTGTTGTCCCAGCGTGTCTGTTGTCCCAGTGTGTCTGTTGTCCAAGTGTGTCTGTTGTCCCAGCGTGTCTGTTGTCCCATCATGTCTATTGTCCCAGCGTGTCTGCTGTCCCAGTGTGTCTGTTGTCCCAGTGTGTCTGTTGTCTGTTGTCCCATCATGTCTGTGTCCCAGTGTGTCTGTTGTCCCATCATGTCTGTGTCCCAGCGTGTCTGTGTCCCAGTGTGTCTGTTGTCCCAGCGTGTCTGTTGTCCCAGCGTGTCTGTTGTCCCAGCGTGTCTGTTGTCCCAGCGTGTCTGTTGTCCCAGTGTGTCTGTTGTCTGTTGTCCCATCATGTCTGTGTCCCAGTGTGTCTGTTGTCCCATCATGTCTGTGTCCCAGCGTGTCTGTGTCCCAGTGTGTCTGTTGTCCCAGCGTGTCTGTTGTCCCAGCGTGTCTGTTGTCCCATCATGTCTGTTGTCTGTTGTCCCATCATGTCTGTGTCCCAGTGTGTCTGTTGTCCCATCATGTCTGTTGTCTGTTGTCCCATCATGTCTGTGTCCCAGCGTGTCTGTGTCCCAGTGTGTCTGTTGTCCCAGCGTGTCTGTTGTCCCATCATGTCTATTGTCCCAGCGTGTCTGCTGTCCCAGTGTGTATGTTGTCCCAGTGTGTCTGTTGTCTGTTGTCCCATCATGTCTGTGTCCCAGTGTGTCTGTTGTCCCATCATGTCTGTGTCCCAGCGTGTCTGTGTCCCAGTGTGTCTGTTGTCCCAGCGTGTCTGTTGTCCCAGCGTGTCTGTTGTCCCAGCGTGTCTGTTGTCCCAGTGTGTCTGTTGTCTGTTGTCCCATCATGTCTGTGTCCCAGTGTGTCTGTTGTCCCATCATGTCTGTGTCCCAGCGTGTCTGTGTCCCAGTGTGTCTGTTGTCCCAGCGTGTCTGTTGTCCCAGCGTGTCTGTTGTCCCATCATGTCTGTTGTCTGTTGTCCCATCATGTCTGTGTCCCAGTGTGTCTGTTGTCCCAGCGTGTCTGTTGTCCCATCATGTCTGTTGTCCCAGCGTGTCTGTTGTCCCAGTGTGTCTGTTGTCCCATCATGTCTGTGTCCCAGTGTGTCTGTTGTCCCATCATGTCTGTGTCCCAGCGTGTCTGTGTCCCAGTGTGTCTGTTGTCCCAGCGTGTCTGTTGTCCCAGCGTGTCTGTTGTCCCAGCGTGTCTGTTGTCCCAGTGTGTCTGTTGTCTGTTGTCCCATCATGTCTGTGTCCCAGTGTGTCTGTTGTCCCATCATGTCTGTGTCCCAGCGTGTCTGTGTCCCAGTGTGTCTGTTGTCCCAGCGTGTCTGTTGTCCCAGCGTGTCTGTTGTCCCATCATGTCTGTTGTCTGTTGTCCCATCATGTCTGTGTCCCAGTGTGTCTGTTGTCCCATCATGTCTGTTGTCTGTTGTCCCATCATGTCTGTGTCCCAGCGTGTCTGTTGTCCCAGCGTGTCTTTTGTCCCAGTGTGTCTGTTGTCCCAGTGTGTCTGTTGTCCCAGCGTGTCTGTTGTCCCAGTGTGTCTGTTGTCCCATCATGTCTATTGTCCCATCATGTCTGTTGTCCCAGCGTGTCTTTTGTCCCAGCGTGTCTGTTGTCCCATCATGTCTATTGTCCCAGCGTGTCTGTTGTCCCAGCGTGTCTGTTGTCCCAGTGTGTCTGTTGTCCAAGTGTGTCTGTTGTCCCAGCGTGTCTGTTGTCCCATCATGTCTATTGTCCCAGCGTGTCTACTGTCCCAGTGTGTCTGTTGTCCCAGTGTGTCTGTTGTCTGTTGTCCCATCATGTCTGTGTCCCAGCGTGTCTGTGTCCCAGTGTGTCTGTTGTCCCAGCGTGTCTGTTGTCCCAGCGTGTCTGTTGTCCCAGCGTGTCTGTTGTCCCAGCGTGTCTGTTGTCCCAGTGTGTCTGTTGTCTGTTGTCCCATCATGTCTGTGTCCCAGTGTGTCTGTTGTCCCATCATGTCTGTGTCCCAGCGTGTCTGTGTCCCAGTGTGTCTGTTGTCCCAGCGTGTCTGTTGTCCCAGCGTGTCTGTTGTCCCATCATGTCTGTTGTCTGTTGTCCCATCATGTCTGTGTCCCAGTGTGTCTGTTGTCCCATCATGTCTGTTGTCTGTTGTCCCATCATGTCTGTGTCCCAGCGTGTCTGTGTCCCAGTGTGTCTGTTGTCCCATCGTGTCTGTTGTCCCAGCGTGTCTGTTGTCCCAGCGTGTCTGTTGTCCCAGCGTGTCTGTTGTCCCAGTGTGTCTGTTGTCTGTTGTCCCATCATGTCTGTGTCCCAGTGTGTCTGTTGTCCCATCATGTCTGTGTCCCAGCGTGTCTGTGTCCCAGTGTGTCTGTTGTCCCAGCGTGTCTGTTGTCCCAGCGTGTCTGTTGTCCCATCATGTCTGTTGTCTGTTGTCCCATCATGTCTGTGTCCCAGTGTGTCTGTTGTCCCATCATGTCTGTTGTCTGTTGTCCCATCATGTCTGTGTCCCAGCGTGTCTGTGTCCCAGTGTGTCTGTTGTCCCAGCGTGTCTGTTGTCCCATCATGTCTGTTGTCTGTTGTCCCATCATGTCTGTGTCCCAGTGTGTCTGTTGTCCCAGTGTGTCTGTTGTCTGTTGTCCCATCATGTCTGTGTCCCAGTGTGTCTGTTGTCCCATCATGTCTGTGTCCCAGCGTGTCTGTGTCCCAGTGTGTCTGTTGTCCCAGCGTGTCTGTTGTCCCAGCGTGTCTGTTGTCCCAGCGTGTCTGTTGTCCCAGTGTGTCTGTTGTCTGTTGTCCCATCATGTCTGTGTCCCAGTGTGTCTGTTGTCCCATCATGTCTGTGTCCCAGCGTGTCTGGTCCCAGTGTGTCTGTTGTCCCAGCGTGTCTGTTGTCCCAGCGTGTCTGTTGTCCCATCATGTCTGTTGTCTGTTGTCCCATCATGTCTGTGTCCCAGTGTGTCTGTTGTCCCATCATGTCTGTTGTCTGTTGTCCCATCATGTCTGTGTCCCAGCGTGTCTGTGTCCCAGTGTGTCTGTTGTCCCAGCGTGTCTGTTGTCCCATCATGTCATGTCCAGCGTGTCTGCTGTCCCAGTGTGTATGTTGTCCCAGTGTGTCTGTTGTCTGTTGTCCCATCATGTCTGTGTCCCAGTGTGTCTGTTGTCCCATCATGTCTGTGTCCCAGCGTGTCTGTGTCCCAGTGTGTCTGTTGTCCCAGCGTGTCTGTTGTCCCAGCGTGTCTGTTGTCCCAGTGTGTCTGTTGTCTGTTGTCCATCATGTCTGTGTCCCAGCTGTCTGTGTCCAGTGTGTCTGTTGTCCCCAGCGTGTCTGTTGTCCAGCGTGTCTGTTGTCCCATCATGTCTGTTGTCTGTTGTCCCATCATGTCTGTGTCCCAGTGTGTCTGTTGTCCCATCATGTCTGTTGTCTGTTGTCCCATCATGTCTGTGTCCCAGCGTGTCTGTTGTCCCAGCGGTCTGTTGTCCCAGTGTGTCTGTTGTCCCATCATGTCTGTTGTCCCAGTGTGTCTGTTGTCCCAGCGTGTCTGTTGTCCCAGCGTGTCTGCTTGTCCCAGGTGTCTGTTGTCCCAGTGTGTCTGTTGTCTGTCCAGCATGTCTGTGTCCCAGTGTGTCTGTTGTCCCATCATGTCTGTGTCCCAGCGTGTCTGTGTGTCCCAGCGTGTCTGTTGTCCCAGTGTGTCTGTTGTCCCATCATGTCTGTTGTCCCAGAGTGTCTGTTGTCCCAGTGTGTCTGTTGTCCCATCATGTCTGTTGTCCCAGTGTGTCTGTTGTCCCATCATGTCTGTTGTCCCAGCGTGTCTGTGTCCCATCAGTCTGTTGTCCCAGCGTGTCTGTTGTCCCAGCGTGTCTGTTGTCCCAGCGTGTCTGTTGTCCCAGCGTGTCTGCTGTCCCAGTGTGTCTGTTGTCCCAGTGTGTCTGTTGTCTGTTGTCCCATCATGTCTGTGTCCCAGTGTGTCTGTTGTCCCATCATGTCTGTGTCCCAGCGTGTCTGTGTCCCAGTGTGTCTGTTGTCCCAGCGTGTCTGTTGTCCCAGCGTGTCTGTTGTCCCAGCGTGTCTGTTGTCCCCAGTGTGTCTGTTGTCTGTTGTCCCATCATGTCTGTGTCCCAGTGTGTCTGTTGTCCATCATGTCTGTGTCCCAGCGTGTCTGTGTCCCAGTGTGTCTGTTGTCCCAGCGTGTCTGTTGTCCCAGCGTGTCTGTTGTCCCTCATGTCTGTTGTCTGTTGTCCCATCATGTCTGTTGTCTGTTGTCCCATCATGTCTGTGTCCCAGCGTGTCTGTTGTCCCAGCGTGTCTGTTGTTCCCAGTGTGTCTGTTGTCCCAGTGTGTCTGTTGTCCCAGCGTGTCTGTTGTCCCAGTGTGTCTGTTGTCCCATCATGTCTATTGTCCCATCATGTCTGTTGTCCCAGTGTGTCTGTTGTCCCAGCGTGTCTGTTGTCCCATCATGTCTGTTGTCTGTTGTCCCATCATGTCTGTGTCCCAGTGTGTCTGTTGTCCCATCATGTCTGTTGTCTGTTGTCCCATCATGTCTGTGTCCCAGCGTGTCTGTGTCCCAGTGTGTCTGTTGTCCCAGCGTGTCTGTTGTCCCATCATGTCTATTGTCCCAGCGTGTCTGCTGTCCCAGTGTGTCTGTTGTCCCAGTGTGTCTGTTGTCTGTTGTCCCATCATGTCTGTGTCCCAGTGTGTCTGTTGTCCCATCATGTCTGTGTCCAGCGTGTCTGTGTCCCAGTGTGTCTGTTGTCCCAGCGTGTCTGTTGTCCCAGCGTGTCTGTTGTCCCAGCGTGTCTGTTGTCCCAGCGTGTCTGTTGTCCCAGTGTGTCTGTTGTCTGTTGTCCCATCATGTCTGTGTCCCAGCGTGTCTGTTGTCCCAGCGTGTCTGTTGTCCCATCATGTCTGTTGTCTGTTGTCCCATCATGTCTGTGTCCCAGTGTGTCTGTTGTCCCATCATGTCTGTTGTCTGTTGTCCCATCATGTCTGTGTCCCAGCGTGTCTGTTGTCCCAGCGTGTCTGTTGTCCCAGTGTGTCTGTTGTCCCAGTGTGTCTGTTGTCCCAGCGTGTCTGTTGTCCCAGTGTGTCTGTTGTCCCATCATGTCTATTGTCCCATCATGTCTGTTGTCCCAGTGTGTCTGTTGTCCCAGCGTGTCTGTTGTCCCATCATGTCTGTGTCCCAGTGTGTCTGTTGTCCCATCATGTCTGTGTCCCAGTGTGTCTGTTGTCCCAGCGTGTCTGTTGTCCCAGCGTGTCTGTTGTCCCATCATGTCTGTGTCCCAGTGTGTCTGTTGTCCCATCATGTCTGTTGTCTGTTGTCCCATCATGTCTGTGTCCCAGCGTGTCTGTTGTCCCAGCGTGTCTGTTGTCCCAGCGTGTCTGTTGTCCCATCATGTCTGTTGTCCCAGTGTGTCTGTTGTCCCAGCGTGTCTGTTGTCCCAGTGTGTCTGTTGTCCCAGCGTGTCTGTTGTCCCAGCGTGTCTGCTGTCCCAGTGTGTCTGTTGTCCCAGTGTGTCTGTTGTCTGTTGTCCCATCATGTCTGTGTCCCAGTGTGTCTGTTGTCCCATCATGTCTGTGTCCCAGCGTGTCTGTGTCCCAGCGTGTCTGTTGTCCCAGTGTGTCTGTTGTCCCATCATGTCTGTTGTCCCAGTGTGTCTGTTGTCCCAGTGTGTCTGTTGTCCCATCATGTCTGTTGTCCCAGTGTGTCTGTTGTCCCATCATGTCTGTTGTCCCAGCGTGTCTGTTGTCCCATCATGTCTGTTGTCCCAGCGTGTCTGTTGTCCCAGCGTGTCTGTTGTCCCAGTGTGTCTGTTGTCCCAGCGTGTCTGTTGTCCCAGCGTGTCTGCTGTCCCAGTGTGTCTGTTGTCCCAGTGTGTCTGTTGTCTGTTGTCCCATCATGTCTGTGTCCCAGTGTGTCTGTTGTCCCATCATGTCTGTGTCCCAGCGTGTCTGTGTCCCAGTGTGTCTGTTGTCCCAGCGTGTCTGTGTCCCAGTGTGTCTGTTGTCCCAGCGTGTCTGTTGTCCCAGTGTGTCTGTTGTCCCATCATGTCTGTTGTCTGTTGTCCCATCATGTCTGTGTCCCAGCGTGTCTGTTGTCCCAGCGTGTCTGTTGTCCCAGTGTGTCTGTTGTCCCAGTGTGTCTGTTGTCCCAGCGTGTCTGTTGTCCCAGTGTGTCTGTTGTCCCATCATGTCTATTGTCCCATCATGTCTGTTGTCCCAGTGTGTCTGTTGTCCCAGCGTGTCTGTTGTCCCAGCGTGTCTGTTGTCCCAGTGTGTCTGTTGTCCCAGCGTGTCTGTTGTCCCAGCGTGTCTGCTGTCCCAGTGTGTCTGTTGTCCCAGTGTGTCTGTTGTCTGTTGTCCCATCATGTCTGTGTCCCAGTGTGTCTGTTGTCCCATCATGTCTGTGTCCCAGCGTGTCTGTGTCCCAGTGTGTCTGTTGTCCCAGCGTGTCTGTTGTCCCAGCGTGTCTGTTGTCCCAGCGTGTCTGTTGTCCCAGTGTGTCTGTTGTCTGTTGTCCCATCATGTCTGTGTCCCAGTGTGTCTGTTGTCCCATCATGTCTGTGTCCCAGCGTGTCTGTGTCCCAGTGTGTCTGTTGTCCCAGCGTGTCTGTTGTCCCAGCGTGTCTGTTGTCCCATCATGTCTGTTGTCTGTTGTCCCATCATGTCTGTGTCCCAGTGTGTCTGTTGTCCCATCATGTCTGTTGTCTGTTGTCCCATCATGTCTGTGTCCCAGCGTGTCTGTTGTCCCAGCGTGTCTGTTGTCCCAGTGTGTCTGTTGTCCCAGCGTGTCTGTTGTCCCAGTGTGTCTGTTGTCCCATCATGTCTATTGTCCCATCATGTCTGTTGTCCCAGTGTGTCTGTTGTCCCAGCGTGTCTGTTGTCCCAGCGTGTCTGTTGTCCCAGCGTGTCTGTTGTCCCAGCGTGTCTGTTGTCCCATCATGTCTGTTGTCCCAGTGTGTCTGTTGTCCCAGCGTGTCTGTTGTCCCAGCGTGTCTGTTGTCCCAGTGTGTCTGTTGTCCCAGCGTGTCTGTTGTCCCAGCGTGTCTGCTGTCCCAGTGTGTCTGTTGTCCCAGTGTGTCTGTTGTCTGTTGTCCCATCATGTCTGTGTCCCAGTGTGTCTGTTGTCCCATCATGTCTGTGTCCCAGCGTGTCTGTGTCCCAGTGTGTCTGTTGTCCCAGTGTGTCTGTTGTCTGTTGTCCCATCATGTCTGTTGTCCCAGTGTGTCTGTTGTCCCATCATGTCTGTTGTCCCAGCGTGTCTGTTGTCCCATCATGTCTGTTGTCCCAGCGTGTCTGTTGTCCCAGCGTGTCTGTTGTCCCAGTGTGTCTGTTGTCCCAGCGTGTCTGTTGTCCCAGCGTGTCTGCTGTCCCAGTGTGTCTGTTGTCCCAGTGTGTCTGTTGTCTGTTGTCCCATCATGTCTGTGTCCCAGTGTGTCTGTTGTCCCATCATGTCTGTGTCCCAGCGTGTCTGTGTCCCAGTGTGTCTGTTGTCCCAGCGTGTCTGTTGTCCCAGCGTGTCTGTTGTCCCAGTGTGTCTGTTGTCTGTTGTCCCATCATGTCTGTGTCCCAGTGTGTCTGTTGTCCCATCATGTCTGTGTCCCAGCGTGTCTGTGTCCCAGTGTGTCTGTTGTCCCAGCGTGTCTGTTGTCCCAGCGTGTCTGTTGTCCCATCATGTCTGTTGTCTGTTGTCCCATCATGTCTGTGTCCCAGTGTGTCTGTTGTCCCATCATGTCTGTTGTCTGTTGTCCCATCATGTCTGTGTCCCAGCGTGTCTGTTGTCCCAGCGTGTCTGTTGTCCCAGTGTGTCTGTTGTCCCAGTGTGTCTGTTGTCCCAGCGTGTCTGTTGTCCCAGTGTGTCTGTTGTCCCATCATGTCTATTGTCCCATCATGTCTGTTGTCCCAGTGTGTCTGTTGTCCCAGCGTGTCTGTTGTCCCAGCGTGTCTGTTGTCCCAGTGTGTCTGTTGTCCCAGCGTGTCTATTGTCCCAGCGTGTCTGCTGTCCCAGTGTGTCTGTTGTCCCAGTGTGTCTGTTGTCTGTTGTCCCATCATGTCTGTGTCCCAGTGTGTCTGTTGTCCCATCATGTCTGTGTCCCAGCGTGTCTGTGTCCCAGTGTGTCTGTTGTCCCAGCGTGTCTGTTGTCCCAGCGTGTCTGTTGTCCCAGCGTGTCTGTTGTCCCAGTGTGTCTGTTGTCTGTTGTCCCATCATGTCTGTGTCCCAGTGTGTCTGTTGTCCCATCATGTCTGTGTCCCAGCGTGTCTGTGTCCCAGTGTGTCTGTTGTCCCAGCGTGTCTGTTGTCCCAGCGTGTCTGTTGTCTGTTGTCCCATCATGTCTGTGTCCCAGTGTGTCTGCTGTCCCAGTGTGTCTGTTGTCCCAGTGTGTCTGTTGTCTGTTGTCCCATCATGTCTGTGTCCCAGTGTGTCTGTTGTCCCAGCGTGTCTGTTGTCCCAGTGTGTCTGTTGTCTGTTGTCCCATCATGTCTGTGTCCCAGTGTGTCTGTTGTCCCAGCGTGTCTGTTGTCCCAGTGTGTCTGTTGTCCCAGCGTGTCTGTTGTCCCAGCGTGTCTGCTGTCCCAGTGTGTCTGTTGTCCCAGTGTGTCTGTCGTCTGTTGTCCCATCATGTCTGTGTCCCAGTGTGTCTGTTGTCCCAGCGTGTCTGTTGTCCCAGCGTGTCTGTTGTCCCATCATGTCTGTTGTCTGTTGTCCCATCATGTCTGTGTCCCAGTGTGTCTGTTGTCCCAGCGTGTCTGTTGTCTGTTGTCCCATCATGTCTGTGTCCCAGCGTGTCTGTTGTCCCAGCGTGTCTGTTGTCCCAGCGTGTCTGCTGTCCCAGTGTGTCTGTTGTCCCAGTGTGTCTGTTGTCCCAGTGTGTCTTTTGTCCCAGTGTGTCTGTTGTCCCAGCGTGTCTGTTGTCCCAGTGTGTCTGTTGTCCCATCATGTCTATTGTCCCATCATGTCTGTTGTCCCAGTGTGTCTGTTGTCCCAGCGTGTCTGTTGTCCCATCATGTCTGTTGTCTGTTGTCCCATCATGTCTGTGTCCCAGTGTGTCTGTTGTCCCATCATGTCTGTTGTCTGTTGTCCCATCATGTCTGTTGTCCCAGCGTGTCTGTTGTCCCAGTGTGTCTGTTGTCCCAGCGTGTCTGTTGTCCCAGCGTGTCTGTTGTCCCAGCGTGTCTGCTGTCCCAGTGTGTCTGTTGTCCCAGTGTGTCTGTTGTCTGTTGTCCCATCATGTCTGTGTCCCAGTGTGTCTGTTGTCCCAGCGTGTCTGTTGTCCCAGTGTGTCTGTTGTCCCAGCGTGTCTGTTGTCCCAGCGTGTCTGCTGTCCCAGTGTGTCTGTTGTCCCAGTGTGTCTGTTGTCTGTTGTCCCATCATGTCTGTGTCCCAGTGTGTCTGTTGTCCCATCATGTCTGTGTCCCAGCGTGTCTGTGTCCCAGTGTGTCTGTTGTCCCAGCGTGTCTGTTGTCCCAGCGTGTCTGTTGTCCCAGCGTGTCTGTTGTCCCAGTGTGTCTGTTGTCTGTTGTCCCATCATGTCTGTGTCCCAGTGTGTCTGTTGTCCCATCATGTCTGTGTCCCAGCGTGTCTGTGTCCCAGTGTGTCTGTTGTCCCAGCGTGTCTGTTGTCCCAGCGTGTCTGTTGTCCCATCATGTCTGTTGTCTGTTGTCCCATCATGTCTGTGTCCCAGTGTGTCTGTTGTCCCATCATGTCTGTTGTCTGTTGTCCCATCATGTCTGTGTCCCAGCGTGTCTGTTGTCCCAGCGTGTCTGTTGTCCCAGTGTGTCTGTTGTCCCAGCGTGTCTGTTGTCCCAGTGTGTCTGTTGTCCCATCATGTCTATTGTCCCATCATGTCTGTTGTCCCAGTGTGTCTGTTGTCCCAGCGTGTCTGTTGTCCCAGCGTGTCTGTTGTCCCAGCGTGTCTGTTGTCCCAGTGTGTCTGTTGTCCCAGCGTGTCTGTTGTCCCAGCGTGTCTGCTGTCCCAGTGTGTCTGTTGTCCCAGTGTGTCTGTTGTCTGTTGTCCCATCATGTCTGTGTCCCAGTGTGTCTGTTGTCCCATCATGTCTGTGTCCCAGCGTGTCTGTGTCCCAGTGTGTCTGTTGTCCCAGCGTGTCTGTTGTCCCAGCGTGTCTGTTGTCCCAGCGTGTCTGTTGTCCCAGTGTGTCTGTTGTCTGTTGTCCCATCATGTCTGTGTCCCAGTGTGTCTGTTGTCCCATCATGTCTGTGTCCCAGCGTGTCTGTGTCCCAGTGTGTCTGTTGTCCCAGCGTGTCTGTTGTCCCAGCGTGTCTGTTGTCCCATCATGTCTGTTGTCTGTTGTCCCATCATGTCTGTGTCCCAGTGTGTCTGTTGTCCCATCATGTCTGTTGTCTGTTGTCCCATCATGTCTGTGTCCCAGCGTGTCTGTTGTCCCAGCGTGTCTGTTGTCCCAGTGTGTCTGTTGTCCCAGTGTGTCTGTTGTCCCAGCGTGTCTGTTGTCCCAGTGTGTCTGTTGTCCCATCATGTCTATTGTCCCATCATGTCTGTTGTCCCAGTGTGTCTGTTGTCCCAGCGTGTCTGTTGTCCCAGCGTGTCTGTTGTCCCAGTGTGTCTGTTGTCCCAGCGTGTCTATTGTCCCAGCGTGTCTGCTGTCCCAGTGTGTCTGTTGTCCCAGTGTGTCTGTTGTCTGTTGTCCCATCATGTCTGTGTCCCAGTGTGTCTGTTGTCCCATCATGTCTGTGTCCCAGCGTGTCTGTGTCCCAGTGTGTCTGTTGTCCCAGCGTGTCTGTTGTCCCAGCGTGTCTGTTGTCCCAGTGTGTCTGTTGTCTGTTGTCCCATCATGTCTGTGTCCCAGTGTGTCTGTTGTCCCATCATGTCTGTGTCCCAGCGTGTCTGTGTCCCAGTGTGTCTGTTGTCCCAGCGTGTCTGTTGTCCCAGCGTGTCTGTTGTCTGTTGTCCCATCATGTCTGTGTCCCAGTGTGTCTGCTGTCCCAGTGTGTCTGTTGTCCCAGTGTGTCTGTTGTCTGTTGTCCCATCATGTCTGTGTCCCAGTGTGTCTGTTGTCCCAGCGTGTCTGTTGTCCCAGTGTGTCTGTTGTCTGTTGTCCCATCATGTCTGTGTCCCAGTGTGTCTGTTGTCCCAGCGTGTCTGTTGTCCCAGTGTGTCTGTTGTCCCAGCGTGTCTGTTGTCCCAGCGTGTCTGCTGTCCCAGTGTGTCTGTTGTCCCAGTGTGTCTGTCGTCTGTTGTCCCATCATGTCTGTGTCCCAGTGTGTCTGTTGTCCCAGCGTGTCTGTTGTCCCAGCGTGTCTGTTGTCCCATCATGTCTGTTGTCTGTTGTCCCATCATGTCTGTGTCCCAGTGTGTCTGTTGTCCCATCATGTCTATTGTCCCATCATGTCTGTTGTCCCAGTGTGTCTGTTGTCCCAGCGTGTCTGTTGTCCCATCATGTCTGTTGTCTGTTGTCCCATCATGTCTGTGTCCCAGTGTGTCTGTTGTCCCATCATGTCTGTTGTCTGTTGTCCCATCATGTCTGTTGTCCCAGCGTGTCTGTTGTCCCAGTGTGTCTGTTGTCCCAGCGTGTCTGTTGTCCCAGCGTGTCTGTTGTCCCAGCGTGTCTGCTGTCCCAGTGTGTCTGTTGTCCCAGTGTGTCTGTTGTCTGTTGTCCCATCATGTCTGTGTCCCAGTGTGTCTGTTGTCCCAGCGTGTCTGTTGTCCCAGTGTGTCTGTTGTCCCAGCGTGTCTGTTGTCCCAGCGTGTCTGCTGTCCCAGTGTGTCTGTTGTCCCAGTGTGTCTGTTGTCTGTTGTCCCATCATGTCTGTGTCCCAGTGTGTCTGTTGTCCCAGCGTGTCTGTTGTCCCAGTGTGTCTGTTGTCCCATCATGTCTGTTGTCTGTTGTCCCATCATGTCTGTTGTCCCAGCGTGTCTGTTGTCCCAGTGTGTCTGTTGTCCCAGCGTGTCTGTTGTCCCAGCGTGTCTGTTGTCCCAGCGTGTCTGCTGTCCCAGTGTGTCTGTTGTCCCAGTGTGTCTGTTGTCTGTTGTCCCATCATGTCTGTGTCCCAGTGTGTCTGTTGTCCCAGCGTGTCTGTTGTCCCAGTGTGTCTGTTGTCCCATCATGTCTGTTGTCTGTTGTCCCATCATGTCTGTTGTCCCAGCGTGTCTGTTGTCCCAGTGTGTCTGTTGTCCCAGCGTGTCTGTTGTCCCAGCGTGTCTGTTGTCCCAGCGTGTCTGCTGTCCCAGTGTGTCTGTTGTCTGTTGTCCCATCATGTCTGTGTCCCAGTGTGTCAGTTGTCCCATCATGTCTGTTGTCTGTTGTCCCATCATGTCTGTTGTCCCAGCGTGTCTGTTGTCCCAGTGTGTCTGTTGTCCCAGCGTGTCTGTTGTCCCAGCGTGTCTGTTGTCCCAGCGTGTCTGCTGTCCCAGTGTGTCTGTTGTCCCAGTGTGTCTGTTGTCTGTTGTCCCATCATGTCTGTGTCCCAGTGTGTCTGTTGTCCCAGCGTGTCTGTTGTCCCAGTGTGTCTGTTGTCCCAGCGTGTCTGTTGTCCCAGCGTGTCTGCTGTCCCAGTGTGTCTGTTGTCCCAGTGTGTCTGTTGTCTGTTGTCCCATCATGTCTGTGTCCCAGTGTGTCTGTTGTCCCAGCGTGTCTGTTGTCCCAGTGTGTCTGTTGTCCCATCATGTCTGTTGTCTGTTGTCCCATCATGTCTGTTGTCTGTTGTCCCATCATGTCTGTTGTCCCAGCGTGTCTGTTGTCCCAGTGTGTCTGTTGTCCCAGCGTGTCTGTTGTCCCAGCGTGTCTGTTGTCCCAGCGTGTCTGCTGTCCCAGTGTGTCTGTTGTCCCAGTGTGTCTGTTGTCTGTTGTCCCATCATGTCTGTGTCCCAGTGTGTCTGTTGTCCCAGCGTGTCTGTTGTCCCAGTGTGTCTGTTGTCCCAGCGTGTCTGTTGTCCCAGCGTGTCTGCTGTCCCAGTGTGTCTGTTGTCCCAGTGTGTCTGTTGTCTGTTGTCCCATCATGTCTGTGTCCCAGCGTGTCTGTTGTCCCATCATGTCTGTTGTCTGTTGTCCCATCATGTCTGTGTCCCAGTGTGTCTGTTGTCCCAGTGTGTCTGTTGTCTGTTGTCCCATCATGTCTGTGTCCCAGTGTGTCTGTTGTCCCAGCGTGTCTGTTGTCCCAGTGTGTCTGTTGTCCCAGCGTGTCTGTTGTCCCATCATGTCTGTTGTCTGTTGTCCCATCATGTCTGTGTCCCAGTGTGTCTGTTGTCCCATCATGTCTGTTGTCTGTTGTCCCATCATGTCTGTTGTCCCAGCGTGTCTGTTGTCCCAGTGTGTCTGTTGTCCCAGCGTGTCTGTTGTCCCAGCGTGTCTGTTGTCCCAGCGTGTCTGCTGTCCCAGTGTGTCTGTTGTCCCAGTGTGTCTGTTGTCTGTTGTCCCATCATGTCTGTGTCCCAGTGTGTCTGTTGTCCCAGCGTGTCTGTTGTCCCAGTGTGTCTGTTGTCCCAGCGTGTCTGTTGTCCCAGCGTGTCTGCTGTCCCAGTGTGTCTGTTGTCCCAGTGTGTCTGTTGTCTGTTGTCCCATCATGTCTGTGTCCCAGTGTGTCTGTTGTCCCAGCGTGTCTGTTGTCCCAGTGTGTCTGTTGTCCCATCATGTCTGTTGTCTGTTGTCCCATCATGTCTGTTGTCCCAGCGTGTCTGTTGTCCCAGTGTGTCTGTTGTCCCAGCGTGTCTGTTGTCCCAGCGTGTCTGTTGTCCCAGCGTGTCTGCTGTCCCAGTGTGTCTGTTGTCCCAGTGTGTCTGTTGTCTGTTGTCCCATCATGTCTGTGTCCCAGTGTGTCTGTTGTCCCAGCGTGTCTGTTGTCCCAGTGTGTCTGTTGTCCCATCATGTCTGTTGTCTGTTGTCCCATCATGTCTGTTGTCCCAGCGTGTCTGTTGTCCCAGTGTGTCTGTTGTCCCAGCGTGTCTGTTGTCCCAGCGTGTCTGTTGTCCCAGCGTGTCTGCTGTCCCAGTGTGTCTGTTGTCTGTTGTCCCATCATGTCTGTGTCCCAGTGTGTCAGTTGTCCCATCATGTCTGTTGTCTGTTGTCCCATCATGTCTGTTGTCCCAGCGTGTCTGTTGTCCCAGTGTGTCTGTTGTCCCAGCGTGTCTGTTGTCCCAGCGTGTCTGTTGTCCCAGCGTGTCTGCTGTCCCAGTGTGTCTGTTGTCCCAGTGTGTCTGTTGTCTGTTGTCCCATCATGTCTGTGTCCCAGTGTGTCTGTTGTCCCAGCGTGTCTGTTGTCCCAGTGTGTCTGTTGTCCCAGCGTGTCTGTTGTCCCAGCGTGTCTGCTGTCCCAGTGTGTCTGTTGTCCCAGTGTGTCTGTTGTCTGTTGTCCCATCATGTCTGTGTCCCAGTGTGTCTGTTGTCCCAGCGTGTCTGTTGTCCCAGTGTGTCTGTTGTCCCAGCGTGTCTGTTGTCCCAGCGTGTCTGCTGTCCCAGTGTGTCTGTTGTCCCAGTGTGTCTGTTGTCTGTTGTCCCATCATGTCTGTGTCCCAGCGTGTCTGTTGTCCCATCATGTCTGTTGTCTGTTGTCCCATCATGTCTGTGTCCCAGTGTGTCTGTTGTCCCATCATGTCTGTTGTCTGTTGTCCCATCATGTCTGTGTCCCAGTGTGTCTGTTGTCCCAGCGTGTCTGTTGTCCCAGCGTGTCTGTTGTCCCAGTGTGTCTGTTGTCCCATCATGTCTGTGTCCCAGCGTGTCTGTGTCCCAGTGTGTCTGTTGTCCCAGCGTGTCTGTTGTCCCAGTGTGTCTGTTGTCCCAGCGTGTCTGTTGTCCCAGCGTGTCTGCTGTCCCAGTGTGTCTGTTGTCCCAGTGTGTCTGTTGTCTGTTGTCCCATCATGTCTGTGTCCCAGTGTGTCTGTTGTCCCAGCGTGTCTGTTGTCCCAGCGTGTCTGTTGTCCCAGCGTGTCTGCTGTCCCAGTGTGTCTGTTGTCCCAGTGTGTCTGTTGTCTGTTGTCCCATCATGTCTGTGTCCCAGTGTGTCTGTTGTCCCAGCGTGTCTGTTGTCCCAGCGTGTCTGTTGTCTGTTGTCCCATCATGTCTGTGTCCCAGTGTGTCTGCTGTCCCAGTGTGTCTGTTGTCCCAGTGTGTCTGTTGTCTGTTGTCCCATCATGTCTGTGTCCCAGTGTGTCTGTTGTCCCAGCGTGTCTGTTGTCCCAGTGTGTCTGTTGTCTGTTGTCCCATCATGTCTGTGTCCCAGTGTGTCTGTTGTCCCAGCGTGTCTGTTGTCCCAGTGTGTCTGTTGTCCCAGCGTGTCTGTTGTCCCAGCGTGTCTGCTGTCCCAGTGTGTCTGTTGTCCCATCATGTCTGTTGTCTGTTGTCCCATCATGTCTGTGTCCCAGCGTGTCTGTTGTCCCAGCGTGTCTGTTGTCCCAGCGTGTCTGCTGTCCCAGTGTGTCTGTTGTCCCAGTGTGTCTGTTGTCCCAGTGTGTCTGTTGTCTGTTGTCCCATCATGTCTGTGTCCCAGTGTGTCTGTTGTCCCATCATGTCTGTTGTCTGTTGTCCCATCATGTCTGTGTCCCAGCGTGTCTGTTTTCCCAGCGTGTCTGTTGTCCCAGTGTGTCTGTTGTCCCAGTGTGTCTGTTGTCCCAGCGTGTCTGTTGTCCCAGTGTGTCTGTTGTCCCATCATGTCTATTGTCCCATCATGTCTGTTGTCCCAGTGTGTCTGTTGTCCCAGCGTGTCTGTTGTCCCATCATGTCTGTTGTCTGTTGTCCCATCATGTCTGTGTCCCAGTGTGTCTGTTGTCCCATCATGTCTGTTGTCTGTTGTCCCATCATGTCTGTTGTCCCAGCGTGTCTGTTGTCCCAGTGTGTCTGTTGTCCCAGCGTGTCTGCTGTCCCAGTGTGTCTGTTGTCCCAGTGTGTCTGTTGTCTGTTGTCCCATCATGTCTGTGTCCCAGTGTGTCTGTTGTCCCATCATGTCTGTTGTCTGTTGTCCCATCATGTCTGTTGTCCCAGCGTGTCTGTTGTCCCAGTGTGTCTGTTGTCCCAGCGTGTCTGTTGTCCCAGCGTGTCTGCTGTCCCAGTGTGTCTGTTGTCCCAGTGTGTCTGTTGTCTGTTGTCCCATCATGTCTGTGTCCCAGTGTGTCTGTTGTCCCAGCGTGTCTGTTGTCCCAGTGTGTCTGTTGTCTGTTGTCCCATCATGTCTGTGTCCCAGTGTGTCTGTTGTCCCAGCGTGTCTGTTGTCCCAGTGTGTCTGTTGTCCCAGCGTGTCTGTTGTCCCAGCGTGTCTGCTGTCCCAGTGTGTCTGTTGTCCCAGTGTGTCTGTTGTCTGTTGTCCCATCATGTCTATTGTCCCATCATGTCTGTTGTCCCATCATGTCTATTGTCCCATCATGTCTGTTGTCCCAGTGTGTCTGTTGTCCCAGCGTGTCTGTTGTCCCAGCGTGTCTGTTGTCCCAGCGTGTCTGTTGTCCCATCATGTCTGTTGTCCCAGTGTGTCTGTTATCCCAGCGTGTCTGTTGTCCCAGCGTGTCTGTTGTCCCAGCGTGTCTGTTGTCCCATCATGTCTGTTGTCCCAGTGTGTCTGTTGTCCCAGCGTGTCTGTTGTCCCAGTGTGTCTGTTGTCCCAGCGTGTCTGTTGTCCCAGCGTGTCTGTTGTCCCAGTGTGTCTGTTGTCCCAGTGTGTCTGTTGTCCCAGCGTGTCTGTTGTCCCATCATGTCTATTGTCCCATCATGTCTGTTGTCCCAGCGTGTCTGCTGTCCCAGTGTGTCTGTTGTCCAAGTGTGTCTGTTGTCTGTTGTCCCATCATGTCTGTGTCCCAGCGTGTCTGTTGTCCCAGCGTGTCTGTTGTCCCAGTGTGTCTGTTGTCCCAGTGTGTCTGTTGTCCCAGCGTGTCTGTTGTCCCAGTGTGTCTGTTGTCCCATCATGTCTATTGTCCCATCATGTCTGTTGTCCCAGTGTGTCTGTTGTCCCAGCGTGTCTGTTGTCCCATCATGTCTGTTGTCTGTTGTCCCATCATGTCTGTGTCCCAGTGTGTCTGTTGTCCCATCATGTCTGTTGTCTGTTGTCCCATCATGTCTGTTGTCCCAGCGTGTCTGTTGTCCCAGTGTGTCTGTTGTCCCAGCGTGTCTGTTGTCCCAGCGTGTCTGTTGTCCCAGCGTGTCTGCTGTCCCAGTGTGTCTGTTGTCCCAGTGTGTCTGTTGTCCCATCATGTCTGTGTCCCAGTGTGTCTGTTGTCCCATCATGTCTGTGTCCCAGTGTGTCTGTTGTCCCATCATGTCTGTGTCCCAGCGTGTCTGTTGTCCCAGTGTGTCTGTTGTCCCATCATGTCTGTTGTCCCAGTGTGTCTGTTGTCCCAGTGTGTCTGTTGTCCCATCATGTCTGTTGTCCCAGTGTGTCTGTTGTCCCAGTGTGTCTGTTGTCCCATCATGTCTGTTGTCCCAGTGTGTCTGTTGTGCCATCATGTCTATTGTCCCATCATGTCTGTTGTCCCAGTGTGTCTGTTGTCCCAGCGTGTCTGTTGTCCCAGCGTGTCTGTTGTCCCAGCGTGTCTGTTGTCCCATCATGTCTGTGTCCCAGTGTGTCTGTTGTCCCATCATGTCTGTTGTCTGTTGTCCCATCATGTCTGTGTCCCAGCGTGTCTGTTGTCCCAGCGTGTCTGTTGTCCCAGTGTGTCTGTTGTCCCAGTGTGTCTGTTGTCCCAGCGTGTCTGTTGTCCCAGTGTTGTCTGTTGTCCCATCATGTCTATTGTCCCATCATGTCTGTTGTCCCAGCGTGTCTGCTGTCCCAGTGTGTCTGTTGTCCCAGTGTGTCTGTTGTCTGTTGTCCCATCATGTCTGTGTCCCAGTGTGTCTGTTGTCCCAGCGTGTCTGTTGTCCCAGCGTGTCTGTTGTCCCATCATGTCTGTGTCCCAGTGTGTCTGTTGTCCCATCATGTCTGTTGTCTGTTGTCCCATCATGTCTGTGTCCCAGCGTGTCTGTTGTCCCAGCGTGTCTGTTGTCCCAGTGTGTCTGTTGTCCCAGTGTGTCTGTTGTCCCAGCGTGTCTGTTGTCCCAGTGTGTCTGTTGTCCCATCATGTCTATTGTCCCATCATGTCTGTTGTCCCAGTGTGTCTGTTGTCCCAGCGTGTCTGTTGTCCCATCATGTCTGTTGTCTGTTGTCCCATCATGTCTATGTCCCAGTGTGTCTGTTGTCCCATCATGTCTGTTGTCTGTTGTCCCATCATGTCTGTGTCCCAGTGTGTCTGTTGTCCCATCATGTCTGTTGTCTGTTGTCCCATCATGTCTGTGTCCCAGCGTGTCTGTTGTCCCAGCGTGTCTGTTGTCCCATCATGTCTGTTGTCCCAGTGTGTCTGTTGTCCCAGCGTGTCTGTTGTCCCAGTGTGTCTGTTGTCCCAGCGTGTCTGTTGTCCCAGCGTGTCTGTTGTCCCAGCGTGTCTGCTGTCCCAGTGTGTCTGTTGTCCCAGTGTGTCTGTTGTCTGTTGTCCCATCATGTCTGTGTCCCAGTGTGTCTGTTGTCCCAGCGTGTCTGTTGTCCCATCATGTCTGTGTCCCAGTGTGTCTGTTGTCCCAGCGTGTCTGTTGTCCCAGCGTGTCTGTTGTCCCATCATGTCTGTGTCCCAGTGTGTCTGTTGTCCCAGTGTGTCTGTTGTCTGTTGTCCCATCATGTCTGTGTCCCAGTGTGTCTGTTGTCCCATCATGTCTGTGTCCCAGCGTGTCTGTGTCCCAGCGTGTCTGTTGTCCCAGTGTGTCTGTTGTCCCATCATGTCTGTTGTCCCAGTGTGTCTGTTGTCCCAGTGTGTCTGTTGTCCCATCATGTCTGTTGTCCCAGTGTGTCTGTTGTCCCATCATGTCTATTGTCCCATCATGTCTGTTGTCCCAGTGTGTCTGTTGTCCCAGCGTGTCTGTTGTCCCAGCGTGTCTGTTGTCCCAGTGTGTCTGTTGTCCCAGCGTGTCTGTTGTCCCATCATGTCTGTGTCCCAGTGTGTCTGTTGTCCC
Source organism: Telmatherina bonti (assembly GCF_933228915.1). Classification (NCBI taxonomy): domain Eukaryota; kingdom Metazoa; phylum Chordata; class Actinopteri; order Atheriniformes; family Telmatherinidae; genus Telmatherina; species Telmatherina bonti. The sequence goes on along the minus strand of NC_136622.1, from coordinate 1,696,421 downwards.
AGCGTGTCTGTTGTCCCAGCGTGTCTGTTGTCCCATCATGTCTGTGTCCCAGTGTGTCTGTTGTCCCAGTGTGTCTGTTGTCTGTTGTCCCATCATGTCTGTGTCCCAGTGTGTCTGTTGTCCCATCATGTCTGTGTCCCAGCGTGTCTGTGTCCCAGCGTGTCTGTTGTCCCAGTGTGTCTGTTGTCCCATCATGTCTGTTGTCCCAGTGTGTCTGTTGTCCCAGTGTGTCTGTTGTCCCATCATGTCTGTTGTCCCAGTGTGTCTGTTGTCCCATCATGTCTATTGTCCCATCATGTCTGTTGTCCCAGTGTGTCTGTTGTCCCAGCGTGTCTGTTGTCCCAGCGTGTCTGTTGTCCCAGCGTGTCTGTTGTCCCATCATGTCTGTTGTCCCAGTGTGTCTGTTGTCTGTTGTCCCAGCGTGTCTGCTGTCCCAGTGTGTCTGTTGTCCCAGTGTGTCTGTTGTCTGTTGTCCCATCATGTCTGTGTCCCAGTGTGTCTGTTGTCCCAGCGTGTCTGTTGTCCCAGCGTGTCTGTTGTCCCATCATGTCTGTGTCCCAGTGTGTCTGTTGTCCCATCATGTCTGTTGTCTGTTGTCCCATCATGTCTGTGTCCCAGCGTGTCTGTTGTCCCAGCGTGTCTGTTGTCCCAGTGTGTCTGTTGTCCCAGTGTGTCTGTTGTCCCAGCGTGTCTGTTGTCCCAGTGTGTCTGTTGTCCCATCATGTCTATTGTCCCATCATGTCTGTTGTCCCAGTGTGTCTGTTGTCCCAGCGTGTCTGTTGTCCCATCATGTCTGTTGTCTGTTGTCCCATCATGTCTATGTCCCAGTGTGTCTGTTGTCCCATCATGTCTGTTGTCTGTTGTCCCATCATGTCTGTGTCCCAGTGTGTCTGTTGTCCCATCATGTCTGTTGTCTGTTGTCCCATCATGTCTGTGTCCCAGCGTGTCTGTTGTCCCAGCGTGTCTGTTGTCCCATCATGTCTGTTGTCCCAGTGTGTCTGTTGTCCCAGCGTGTCTGTTGTCCCAGTGTGTCTGTTGTCCCAGCGTGTCTGTTGTCCCAGCGTGTCTGTTGTCCCAGCGTGTCTGCTGTCCCAGTGTGTCTGTTGTCCCAGTGTGTCTGTTGTCTGTTGTCCCATCATGTCTGTGTCCCAGTGTGTCTGTTGTCCCAGCGTGTCTGTTGTCCCATCATGTCTGTGTCCCAGTGTGTCTGTTGTCCCAGCGTGTCTGTTGTCCCAGCGTGTCTGTTGTCCCATCATGTCTGTGTCCCAGTGTGTCTGTTGTTCCAGTGTGTCTGTTGTCTGTTGTCCCATCATGTCTGTGTCCCAGTGTGTCTGTTGTCCCATCATGTCTGTGTCCCAGCGTGTCTGTGTCCCAGCGTGTCTGTTGTCCCAGTGTGTCTGTTGTCCCATCATGTCTGTTGTCCCAGTGTGTCTGTTGTCCCAGTGTGTCTGTTGTCCCATCATGTCTGTTGTCCCAGTGTGTCTGTTGTCCCATCATGTCTATTGTCCCATCATGTCTGTTGTCCCAGTGTGTCTGTTGTCCCAGCGTGTCTGTTGTCCCAGCGTGTCTGTTGTCCCAGCGTGTCTGTTGTCCCAGTGTGTCTGTTGTCCCATCATGTCTGTGTCCCAGTGTGTCTGTTGTCCCAGCGTGTCTGTTGTCCCAGCGTGTCTGTTGTCCCATCATGTCTGTGTCCCAGTGTGTCTGTTGTCCCAGTGTGTCTGTTGTCTGTTGTCCCATCATGTCTGTGTCCCAGTGTGTCTGTTGTCCCATCATGTCTGTGTCCCAGCGTGTCTGTGTCCCAGCGTGTCTGTTGTCCCAGTGTGTCTGTTGTCCCATCATGTCTGTTGTCCCAGTGTGTCTGTTGTCCCAGTGTGTCTGTTGTCCCATCATGTCTGTTGTCCCAGTGTGTCTGTTGTCCCATCATGTCTATTGTCCCATCATGTCTGTTGTCCCAGTGTGTCTGTTGTCCCAGCGTGTCTGTTGTCCCAGCGTGTCTGTTGTCCCAGCGTGTCTGTTGTCCCATCATGTCTGTTGTCCCAGTGTGTCTGTTGTCCCAGCGTGTCTGTTGTCCCAGCGTGTCTGTTGTCCCAGCGTGTCTGTTGTCCCAGCGTGTCTGTTGTCCCAGTGTGTCTGTTGTCCCATCATGTCTATTGTCCCATCATGTCTGTTGTCCCAGCGTGTCTGCTGTCCCAGTGTGTCTGTTGTCCCAGTGTGTCTGTTGTCTGTTGTCCCATCATGTCTGTGTCCCAGTGTGTCTGTTGTCCCAGCGTGTCTGTTGTCCCAGCGTGTCTGTTGTCCCATCATGTCTGTGTCCCAGTGTGTCTGTTGTCCCATCATGTCTGTTGTCTGTTGTCCCATCATGTCTGTGTCCCAGCGTGTCTGTTGTCCCAGCGTGTCTGTTGTCCCAGTGTGTCTGTTGTCCCAGTGTGTCTGTTGTCCCAGCGTGTCTGTTGTCCCAGCGTGTCTGCTGTCCCAGTGTGTCTGTTGTCCCAGTGTGTCTGTTGTCCCATCATGTCTGTGTCCCAGTGTGTCTGTTGTCCCATCATGTCTGTGTCCCAGTGTGTCTGTTGTCCCATCATGTCTGTGTCCCAGCGTGTCTGTGTCCCAGCGTGTCTGTTGTCCCAGTGTGTCTGTTGTCCCATCATGTCTGTTGTCCCAGCGTGTCTGTTGTCCCATCATGTCTGTTGTCCCAGTGTGTCTGTTGTCCCAGCGTGTCTGTTGTCCCAGCGTGTCTGTTGTCCCATCATGTCTGTTGTCCCAGTGTGTCTGTTGTCCCAGCGTGTCTGTTGTCCCAGTGTGTCTGTTGTCCCAGCGTGTCTGTTGTCCCAGCGTGTCTGTTGTCCCAGTGTGTCTGTTGTCCCAGTGTGTCTGTTGTCCCAGCGTGTCTGTTGTCCCAGTGTGTCTGTTGTCCCATCATGTCTATTGTCCCATCATGTCTGTTGTCCCAGCGTGTCTGCTGTCCCAGTGTGTCTGTTGTCCAAGTGTGTCTGTTGTCTGTTGTCCCATCATGTCTGTGTCCCAGTGTGTCTGTTGTCCCAGCGTGTCTGTTGTCCCAGCGTGTCTGTTGTCCCATCATGTCTGTGTCCCAGTGTGTCTGTTGTCCCATCATGTCTGTTGTCTGTTGTCCCATCATGTCTGTGTCCCAGCGTGTCTGTTGTCCCAGCGTGTCTGTTGTCCCAGTGTGTCTGTTGTCCCAGTGTGTCTGTTGTCCCAGCGTGTCTGTTGTCCCAGTGTGTCTGTTGTCCCATCATGTCTGTGTCCCAGTGTGTCTGTTGTCCCATCATGTCTGTGTCCCAGTGTGTCTGTTGTCCCATCATGTCTGTGTCCCAGCGTGTCTGTGTCCCAGCGTGTCTGTTGTCCCAGTGTGTCTGTTGTCCCATCATGTCTGTTGTCCCAGTGTGTCTGTTGTCCCAGTGTGTCTGTTGTCCCATCATGTCTGTTGTCCCAGTGTGTCTGTTGTCCCATCATGTCTATTGTCCCATCATGTCTGTTGTCCCAGCGTGTCTGTTGTCCCAGCGTGTCTGTTGTCCCAGCGTGTCTGTTGTCCCAGCGTGTCTGTTGTCCCATCATGTCTGTGTCCCAGTGTGTCTGTTGTCCCATCATGTCTGTTGTCTGTTGTCCCATCATGTCTGTGTCCCAGCGTGTCTTTTGTCCCAGCGTGTCTGTTGTCCCAGTGTGTCTGTTGTCCCAGTGTGTCTGTTGTCCCAGCGTGTCTGTTGTCCCAGTGTGTCTGTTGTCCCATCATGTCTATTGTCCCATCATGTCTGTTGTCCCAGCGTGTCTGCTGTCCCAGTGTGTCTGTTGTCCCAGTGTGTCTGTTGTCTGTTGTCCCATCATGTCTGTGTCCCAGTGTGTCTGTTGTCCCAGCGTGTCTGTTGTCCCAGCGTGTCTGTTGTCCCATCATGTCTGTGTCCCAGTGTGTCTGTTGTCCCATCATGTCTGTTGTCTGTTGTCCCATCATGTCTGTGTCCCAGCGTGTCTGTTGTCCCAGCGTGTCTGTTGTCCCAGTGTGTCTGTTGTCCCAGTGTGTCTGTTGTCCCAGCGTGTCTGTTGTCCCAGTGTGTCTGTTGTCCCATCATGTCTATTGTCCCATCATGTCTGTTGTCCCAGTGTGTCTGTTGTCCCAGCGTGTCTGTTGTCCCATCATGTCTGTTGTCTGTTGTCCCATCATGTCTATGTCCCAGTGTGTCTGTTGTCCCATCATGTCTGTTGTCTGTTGTCCCATCATGTCTGTGTCCCAGTGTGTCTGTTGTCCCATCATGTCTGTTGTCTGTTGTCCCATCATGTCTGTGTCCCAGCGTGTATGTTGTCCCAGCGTGTCTGTTGTCCCATCATGTTTGTTGTCCCAGTGTGTCTGTTGTCCCAGCGTGTCTGTTGTCCCAGTGTGTCTGTTGTCCCAGCGTGTCTGTTGTCCCAGCGTGTCTGCTGTCCCAGTGTGTCTGTTGTCCCAGTGTGTCTGTTGTCTGTTGTCCCATCATGTCTGTGTCCCAGTGTGTCTGTTGTCCCATCATGTCTGTGTCCCAGTGTGTCTGTTGTCCCAGTGTGTCTGTTGTCCCATCATGTCTGTGTCCCAGCGTGTCTGTGTCCCAGCGTGTCTGTTGTCCCAGTGTGTCTGTTGTCCCATCATGTCTGTTGTCCCAGCGTGTCTGTTGTCCCAGCGTGTCTGTTGTCCCATCATGTCTGTTGTCCCAGTGTGTCTGTTGTCCCAGCGTGTCTGTTGTCCCAGTGTGTCTGTTGTCCCAGTGTGTCTGTTGTCCCAGCGTGTCTGTTGTCCCAGTGTGTCTGTTGTCCCATCATGTCTATTGTCCCATCATGTCTGTTGTCCCAGCGTGTCTGCTGTCCCAGTGTGTCTGTTGTCCCAGTGTGTCTGTTGTCTGTTGTCCCATCATGTCTGTGTCCCAGTGTGTCTGTTGTCCCAGCGTGTCTGTTGTCCCAGCGTGTCTGTTGTCCCATCATGTCTGTGTCCCAGTGTGTCTGTTGTCCCATCATGTCTGTTGTCTGTTGTCCCATCATGTCTGTGTCCCAGCGTGTCTGTTGTCCCAGCGTGTCTGTTGTCCCAGTGTGTCTGTTGTCCCAGTGTGTCTGTTGTCCCAGCGTGTCTGTTGTCCCATCATGTCTGTTGTCCCAGTGTGTCTGTTGTCCCAGCGTGTCTGTTGTCCCAGTGTGTCTGTTGTCCCAGCGTGTCTGTTGTCCCAGCGTGTCTGTTGTCCCAGCGTGTCTGCTGTCCCAGTGTGTCTGTTGTCCCAGTGTGTCTGTTGTCCCAGTGTGTCTGTTGTCTGTTGTCCCATCATGTCTGTGTCCCAGTGTGTCTGTTGTCCCATCATGTCTGTGTCCCAGCGTGTCTGTGTCCCAGCGTGTCTGTTGTCCCAGTGTGTCTGTTGTCCCATCATGTCTGTTGTCCCAATGTGTCTGTTGTCCCAGTGTGTCTGTTGTCCCATCATGTCTGTTGTCCCAGTGTGTCTGTTGTCCCATCATGTCTATTGTCCCATCATGTCTGTTGTCCCAGTGTGTCTGTTGTCCCAGCGTGTCTGTTGTCCCAGCGTGTCTGTTGTCCCATCATGTCTGTTGTCCCAGTGTGTCTGTTGTCCCAGCGTGTCTGTTGTCCCAGTGTGTCTGTTGTCCCATCATGTCTATTGTCCCATCATGTCTGTTGTCCCATCATGTCTGTGTCCCAGTGTGTCTGTTGTCCCAGCGTGTCTGTTGTCCCAGCGTGTCTGTTGTCCCATCATGTCTGTGTCCCAGTGTGTCTGTTGTCCCATCATGTCTGTTGTCTGTTGTCCCATCATGTCTGTGTCCCAGCGTGTCTGTTGTCCCAGCGTGTCTGTTGTCCCAGTGTGTCTGTTGTCCCAGTGTGTCTGTTGTCCCAGCGTGTCTGTTGTCCCAGTGTGTCTGTTGTCCCATCATGTCTATTGTCCCATCATGTCTGTTGTCCCAGTGTGTCTGTTGTCCCAGCGTGTCTGTTGTCCCATCATGTCTGTTGTCTGTTGTCCCATCATGTCTGTGTCCCAGTGTGTCTGTTGTCCCATCATGTCTGTTGTCTGTTGTCCCATCATGTCTGTGTCCCAGTGTGTCTGTTGTCCCATCATGTCTGTTGTCTGTTGTCCCATCATGTCTGTGTCCCAGCGTGTCTGTTGTCCCAGCGTGTCTGTTGTCCCATCATGTCTGTTGTCCCAGTGTGTCTGTTGTCCCAGCGTGTCTGTTGTCCCAGTGTGTCTGTTGTCCCAGCGTGTCTGTTGTCCCAGCGTGTCTGTTGTCCCAGCGTGTCTGCTGTCCCAGTGTGTCTGTTGTCCCAGTGTGTCTGTTGTCTGTTGTCCCATCATGTCTGTGTCCCAGTGTGTCTGTTGTCCCAGCGTGTCTGTTGTCCCAGCGTGTCTGTTGTCCCATCATGTCTGTGTCCCAGTGTGTCTGTTGTCCCAGTGTGTCTGTTGTCTGTTGTCCCATCATGTCTGTGTCCCAGTGTGTCTGTTGTCCCATCATGTCTGTGTCCCAGCGTGTCTGTGTCCCAGCGTGTCTGTTGTCCCAGTGTGTCTGTTGTCCCATCATGTCTGTTGTCCCATCATGTCTGTTGTCCCAGTGTGTCTGTTGTCCCAGCGTGTCTGTTGTCCCATCATGTCTATTGTCCCAGCGTGTCTGTTGTCCCAGCGTGTCTGTTGTCCCAGTGTGTCTGTTGTCCCAGCGTGTCTGTTGTCCCAGTGTGTCTGTTGTCCCATCATGTCTATTGTCCCATCATGTCTGTTGTCCCATCATGTCTATTGTCCCATCATGTCTGTTGTCCCAGTGTGTCTGTTGTCCCAGCGTGTCTGTTGTCCCAGCGTGTCTGTTGTCCCAGCGTGTCTGTTGTCCCATCATGTCTGTTGTCCCAGTGTGTCTGTTGTCCCAGCGTGTCTGTTGTCCCAGCGTGTCTGTTGTCCCAGCGTGTCTGTTGTCCCATCATGTCTGTTGTCCCAGTGTGTCTGTTGTCCCAGCGTGTCTGTTGTCCCAGTGTGTCTGTTGTCCCAGCGTGTCTGTTGTCCCAGTGTGTCTGTTGTCCCAGTGTGTCTGTTGTCCCAGCGTGTCTGTTGTCCCAGTGTGTCTGTTGTCCCATCATGTCTATTGTCCCATCATGTCTGTTGTCCCAGCGTGTCTGCTGTCCCAGTGTGTCTGTTGTCCCAGTGTGTCTGTTGTCTGTTGTCCCATCATGTCTGTGTCCCAGTGTGTCTGTTGTCCCAGCGTGTCTGTTGTCCCAGCGTGTCTGTTGTCCCATCATGTCTGTGTCCCAGTGTGTCTGTTGTCCCATCATGTCTGTTGTCTGTTGTCCCATCATGTCTGTGTCCCAGCGTGTCTGTTGTCCCAGCGTGTCTGTTGTCCCAGTGTGTCTGTTGTCCCAGTGTGTCTGTTGTCCCAGCGTGTCTGTTGTCCCAGTGTGTCTGTTGTCCCATCATGTCTATTGTCCCATCATGTCTGTTGTCCCAGTGTGTCTGTTGTCCCAGCGTGTCTGTTGTCCCATCATGTCTGTTGTCTGTTGTCCCATCATGTCTGTGTCCCAGTGTGTCTGTTGTCCCATCATGTCTGTTGTCTGTTGTCCCATCATGTCTGTGTCCCAGTGTGTCTGTTGTCCCATCATGTCTGTTGTCTGTTGTCCCATCATGTCTGTGTCCCAGCGTGTCTGTTGTCCCAGCGTGTCTGTTGTCCCATCATGTCTGTTGTCTGTTGTCCCATCATGTCTGTGTCCCAGTGTGTCTGTTGTCCCATCATGTCTGTTGTCTGTTGTCCCATCATGTCTGTGTCCCAGCGTGTCTGTTGTCCCAGCGTGTCTGTTGTCCCAGTGTGTCTGTTGTCCCAGTGTGTCTGTTGTCCCAGCGTGTCTGTTGTCCCAGTGTGTCTGTTGTCCCATCATGTCTATTGTCCCATCATGTCTGTTGTCCCAGTGTGTCTGTTGTCCCAGCGTGTCTGTTGTCCCAGCGTGTCTGTTGTCCCAGCGTGTCTGTTGTCCCATCATGTCTGTTGTCCCAGTGTGTCTGTTGTCCCAGCGTGTCTGTTGTCCCAGTGTGTCTGTTGTCCCAGCGTGTCTGCTGTCCCAGTGTGACTGTTGTCCCAGTGTGTCTGTTGTCTGTTGCCCCATCATGTCTGTGTCCCAGTGTGTCTGTTGTCCCATCATGTCTGTGTCCCAGCGTGTCTGTGTCCCAGCGTGTCTGTTGTCCCAGTGTGTCTGTTGTCCCATCATGTCTGTTGTCCCAGCGTGTCTTTTGTCCCAGTGTGTCTGTTGTCCCATCATGTCTGTTGTCCCAGTGTGTCTGTTGTCCCATCATGTCTGTTGTCCCAGCGTGTCTGTTGTCCCATCATGTCTGTTGTCCCAGCGTGTCTGTTGTCCCAGCGTGTCTGTTGTCCCAGTGTGTCTGTTGTCCCAGCGTGTCTGTTGTCCCAGCGTGTCTGCTGTCCCAGTGTGTCTGTTGTCCCAGTGTGTCTGTTGTCTGTTGTCCCATCATGTCTGTGTCCCAGTGTGTCTGTTGTCCCATCATGTCTGTGTCCCAGCGTGTCTGTGTCCCAGTGTGTCTGTTGTCCCAGCGTGTCTGTTGTCCCAGCGTGTCTGTTGTCCCAGCGTGTCTGTTGTCTGTTGTCCCATCATGTCTGTGTCCCAGTGTGTCTGTTGTCCCATCATGTCTGTGTCCCAGCGTGTCTGTGTCCCAGTGTGTCTGTTGTCCCAGCGTGTCTGTTGTCCCAGCGTGTCTGTTGTCCCAGCGTGTCTGTTGTCCCAGTGTGTCTGTGTCCCAGCGTGTCTGTTGTCCCAGCGTGTCTGTTGTCCCAGTGGGTCTGTTGTCCCATCATGTCTGTGTCCCAGCGTGTCTGTGTCCCAGTGTGTCTGTTGTCCCAGCGTGTCTGTTGTCCCAGCGTGTCTGTTGTCCCAGCGTGTCTGTTGTCCCAGTGTGTCTGTTGTCTGTTGTCCCATCATGTCTGTGTCCCAGTGTGTCTGTTGTCCCATCATGTCTGTGTCCCAGCGTGTCTGTGTCCCAGTGTGTCTGTTGTCCCAGCGTGTCTGTTGTCCCAGCGTGTCTGTTGTCCCAGCGTGTCTGTTGTCCCAGTGTGTCTGTGTCCCAGCGTGTCTGTTGTCCCAGCGTGTCTGTTGTCCCAGCGTGTCTGTTGTCCCAGTGTGTCTGTGTCCCAGCGTGTCTGTTGTCCCAGCGTGTCTGTTGTCCCAGCGTGTCTGTTGTCCCAGTGTGTCTGTTGTCCCAGCGTGTCTGTGTCCCAGCGTGTCTGTTGTCCCAGTGTGTCTGTGTCCCAGCGTGTCTGTTGTCCCATCATGTCTGTTGTCCCAGTGTGTCTGTTGTCCCATCATGTCTGTTGTCCCAGCGTGTCTGTTGTCCCATCATGTCTGTTGTCCCAGCGTGTCTGTTGTCCCATCATGTCTGTTGTCCCAGTGTGTCTGTTGTCCCAGCGTGTCTGTGTCCCAGCGTGTCTGTTGTCCCAGTGTGTCTGTGTCCCAGCGTGTCTGTTGTCCCAGTGTGTCTGTGTCCCAGCGTGTCTGTTGTCCCATCATGTCTGTTGTCCCAGCGTGTCTGTTGTCCCATCATGTCTGTTGTCCCAGCGTGTCTGTTGTCCCATCATGTCTGTTGTCCCAGCGTGTCTGTTGTCCCAGTGTGTCTGTTGTCTGTTGTCCCATCATGTCTGTGTCCCAGCGTGTCTGTTGTCCCAGTGTGTCTGTTGTCCCAGCGTGTCTGTTGTCCCAGTGTGTCTGTTGTCCCAGCGTGTCTGTTGTCCCAGCGTGTCTGTTGTCCCAGTGTGTCTTATATGAGTTTAGAGAGCAGTGAAGATAAGATTAGGACTGTGGGGACAACCGGAGACAACCCAGATGGAAATGACCACCAGGTCTGGAGTCACAGTGACACACGAAGCACGACTGAAGCAAGTTTCAGACCAGAAAGATAAAAATGAATCTAAATTCTATTAGATTATGAAACAATGATGAAAAGAGCAGAACGGTTGGAGATGTTCACGGATCAGTAGGGAATGTTTGGACGTCTAACTACAACCATCCAACTGGCTCATCGGGTATCGGAAGGGGACCTGTCAGGTGATTCCATGCAATGCCAGAGTTTCTGATCATAACCTCAACAGCATCTCGCTACTTCTGGAACTTACATGTAAAACTGTCATCATTAAATAAGAACTGATGGTTTTCTGCATCGTTTGAAATGCTGAATGCAGCCTGACAACATGCAACATGCGTGTTTTATGTCTTACCTCTTCTCTCCAACACAGATCACGCTTTGTTCCGCCTCCCAGGCTGCTGAGTGCAGCTTCAACACCTCCTGCAGGGAGGTAGAAGAGAAGGAGGCTAAAGGACCTCTGCTACCGTCCGACATGTTGTATGGATGACAACATTTATCTGCATACACCAAAACAATGAGAAAGCAGTGAATTCCTGTCAGGTTTAGGTCTAACTGGGTGTGATCCAGCCTTTCCATCTGTCTGATCACCGAGATACACCTGCTGGTGATGACCGACGGCTCATTCAGCGTTTAGAACATGAGGAGGAATGTTCCATGTGTGAAGCGTTCTTCTTCATGTATCCATGCTCCTCTCTGTAGCATGGATACAACGTACGCATTGTTCCCTTCTGGTTCTGCTGAACTCCACTATTTGCATGACTGCTTATTCATATGACCCATAATTTACACCAAGCCTTGACAACGAAAAACAAAACTTTATGAAATAACTGATGACGTTTTTGATTCACATGTGGGGAAAATCTCAGCAAAAAGCTGATTGATAAACTTACACCAGCGCTTGGGTTTGTCCCTCTGGACTGTCTGTCTTCAGCTTCTGCTTCATAAAAGACAGAAAACTGAGTCAACAGGCGGGCAGCAAACATCTGGTCCTCCTCTGAACTCTTCATCCTCACCTTCACTCGTCTGCTCTGCCTCTGTTTTAACAACAACACTGCCATCTGCTGGCTGCTTGGCGCCCCGCCTGGTGGCGGGCCTCACCAGGGCCACGGGTCCAGAGGTCGGCGGGTCAGGAGAACCGTTTGGAGCGGTGCTGCTGGTGGAGGACTGCTCGCTCGGACCTTTACTGCACACATTACGTTACATATTGCACACATTCATTTATTCATTCCTTCTATCTACTTGATTCAATTTTATCCTTAAATAATTGAATGAGTATTATCCATATTATATTCTAAACAGAGTTACCATATCTCACTGCAGTGGTTCTTAAACTTTACCATGACCCCATATGATGACACCCTCCCCCTCACCCCCACCCCACTCCTGACTTCTCAGATGAGTCGTTCATGTGTCGAATATGTGATGTTTCATCTCAACACGTAAGGCTGGAACCTGGAGAATGCCCACGGGTCCTGAACCAAAACCTACTGGTTTATCATGGAAAGTTCAGGATTTACCTCAGAGCTGCTCTTAGGCTCCTGATCTCATCTTTAAGTTGGATGTTTTCTTTTTTGAGGTTGGTCATCTCAGAGGCTGGAAGACGTAACAGAAGAACACAAACATGCCATCATAACGTAGAAGGGTTTTCTCCAGACGTAGTGAGACAAGCTGGGAGGAGCATTTACCGAGTATGGAGATGTGCTGGAGGCTCTGGATCTGCGAAGCTTCATACTCCTGATGTCTTCTCTTGGCTACCTCCTGAGTTACTGTACACCTGTCACACAGGCCTGCCCTCAGCCTGCACAGCAGGCCGGGAGGTGAGATCAGCAGCCGGTTAGTTGGAAGCAGCATGGTAACCTTTAAAGCCCAATGAGCATCACCAGTACCTGTTTTCTAGAGTCTTTATGTTCTCTGTGAGTAATCTGTGATGCTCTTTCATCTGCTGGTTTCTGGAAAACAGTTCCTCCATTCTCTTGGTTTCACTGTGGAGACATGTTGACTGTGAACCACACAAATCTTCTGTTTTCTTTCAGTTTATAGAATCTGTTGCAAACAACCTGCAACTCTGCAGAGACACAAGCTTCACGCTGCTGCAGAACAACCTGCAACTCTGCAGAGACACAAGCTTCACGCTGCTGCAGAACAACCTGCAACTCTGCAGAGACACAAGCTTCACGCTGCTGCAGAACAACCTGCAACTCTGCAGAGACACAAGCTTCACGCTGCTGCAGAACAACCTGCAACTCTGCAGAGACACAAGCTTCACGCTGCTGCAGAACAACCTGCAACTCTGCAGAGACACAAGCTTCACGCTGCTGCAGAACAACCTGCAACTCTGCAGAGACACAAGCTTCACGCTGCTGCAGAACAACCTGCAACTCTGCAGAGACACAAGCTTCACGCTGCTGCAGAACAACCTGCAACTCTGCAGAGACACAAGCTTCACGCTGCTGCAGAACAACCTGCAACTCTGCAGAGACACAAGCTTCACGCTGCTGCAGAACAACCTGCAACTCTGCAGAGACACAAGCTTCACGCTGCTGCAGAACAACCTGCAACTCTGCAGAGACACAAGCTTCACGCTGCAGAACAACCTGCAACTCTGCAGAGACACAAGCTTCACGCTGCTGCAGAACAACCTGCAACTCTGCAGAGACACAAGCTTCACGCTGCTGCAGAACAACCTGCAACTCTGCAGAGACACAAGCTTCACACTGCTGCAGAACAACCTGCAACTCTGCAGAGACACAAGCTTCACGCTGCTGCAGAACAACCTGCAACTCTGCAGAGACACAAGCTTCACGCTGCTGCAGAACAACCTGCAACTCTGCAGAGACACAAGCTTCACGCTGCTGCAGAACAACCTGCAACTCTGCAGAGACACAAGCTTCACGCTGCTGCAGAACAACCTGCAACTCTGCAGAGACACAAGCTTCACGCTGCTGCAGAACAACCTGCAACTCTGCAGAGACACAAGCTTCACGCTGCTGCAGAACAACCTGCAACTCTGCAGAGACACAAGCTTCACGCTGCTGCAGAACAACCTGCAACTCTGCAGAGACACAAGCTTCACGCTGCTGCAGAACAACCTGCAACTCTGCAGAGACACAAGCTTCACGCTGCTGCAGAACAACCTGCAACTCTGCAGAGACACAAGCTTCACGCTGCTGCAGAACAACCTGCAACTCTGCAGAGACACAAGCTTCACGCTGCTGCAGAACAACCTGCAACTCTGCAGAGACACAAGCTTCACGCTGCAGAACAACCTGCAACTCTGCAGAGACACAAGCTTCACGCTGCAGAACAACCTGCAACTCTGCAGAGACACAAGCTTCACGCTGCAGAACAACCTGCAACTCTGCAGAGACACAAGCTTCACGCTGCTGCAGAACAACCTGCAACTCTGCAGAGACACAAGCTTCACGCTGCTGCAGAACAACCTGCTGCAATATGGAATTACACATTTTTAAAGTCCCTCAAAATGTTAAATATCTGTGACCTGGTGAAGTTTTACTAAGAAAAAAGGAAAAGCTTACTGTAAAATAAAAGCATCTTCTAGAACATATGGTACATGACCATTATCATTCATTCATTCATTCATTCATTTGAAAAACCATTAGTTTAGAAGGAAACCTGGATGGCCGGCTGCTAACCTGCAGAAAATATAACAAAAGCAACGTTTACAGCATGTCGTCTTGTTTCCCGCAGAGTATAACGGGCTTATTAACAACTTTTAGTCAAACTCTTTGATAATTGTCTCGTCTGAGATCTCCGTCTAAAAGGAGTCCAGCTGCTAAGTTTTCCTGTGGAAACTCGCTGCCTGAAGTCTGAGCATGTGCAGAACGTTTCAGAGTAACAATGAATGTCTGGCTGATTCAGATCAAAGAAATGTTGGACGGTTTATTAGCAGAAAGTAAAAACTTCACTTGGAAATATTGTTTAATAAATGATTTATTGAGTTGGTGTGTATTTGGATCCTTCAGTTTTCCCATCTCCTTCACCTTTGTTCCCCTCTCAGTAGAATGAAATAAAGAGTTGGTGACTGAGGAATAGGCGTGTTACAGCATGAGCGTTCTTCTGTGTTCTACATGCTGGATCCGGGACCAGGAACAGAAACAGCCAACTCCACTCCCTGCCTGCAAAACCTTCATGCGTTAAATGCTTTCTTGCTGATATTTATATCAAAATATGTTGCTGCAGAGACTTACCAGCCCTTCTTGTTGGACAGCTCTTTGACTTTTACCTGCCACCCTGAAGATAAAGCACAGAACCAGCCTGATGAGGAGCCTTCATGTGGAGAGGTCACCAGACTTTCATCACCTCCACTTACCCTCCACTTCTCGCTCATGGACCTCCTGCAGCTTATGCAGCAGCTCAGTGAAACTCTCCATCGTCAGCCTGACTGGAAGACAGAACGCTTTTAACTCATTTAGTCATGAAAACATGGAAAACACAACACAGACTTCTGGGACACATGGTGGCATTTTGCTGTTTGTAGAAACTTTAGTTGGGAGAGGGTGAACCTGAATTCTCCAGACGAGATGAGGGGAAAGTCAGACTTGATGAACATGGAGAAGATTCTCCAGGAATTGAAAGAGTTGAAGAAAGAAAACAGAGATTTTGCAGACACAAAGTCTTCTCTGTCTAGACTGGAAGTGTTGGTCATGGACCTGAATCAGAGCAGAGAATCGAGTCGGTGGAGACGAGAGTCAGCTCTGTGGAGGACTCTGGCGAATGTCATGAAGAGGGAGGGGAGATCTGTTGAGATGCCCAGCCGGTCCGAATAGTATTTAATGATTTACGCCACAACAATCTGAGCATTTATCCATGTTGTCTATGTTAATATTAGGGGACATTAATTGTGTTTTGAATATTAAAATAGTGAAATTTATATCTGAATATGGGCCCCAAACAAGAAATTCAAGGCAGCAAAACAGGTGATATGAACTGGGAATGGTTGGTACGCGGAGAGTCCTCCAGCTGATGATTCCTCATGTTGCATGAAACTTACAATAGAATAAATCAGATCTGCATAAAACTAGTGTGTTATTAAAACAAAGAGCTGTAAGGCTAAAATTAAACTTAGATTAAGATTATAAACTTAGACTTGGCACTCATGACAAGTATTAAACATCAAATAAAACAAAGAACTGACTTTGTCAGGTCATTATGCTCCACAGGAAGGTGAATCACCAAAAAGCTTGTCGGAAGCCATAATGATGATAAAACACAAAGATCCACCGGGCTGGGGGCCTACAGGCCAAACAACCAACAGGTCCCATTTAAAAGATGGATTATTGATGAGCAGATTTAGCACATACTGAATGATGGAGGGGAGATGAATAAAATGGAGTTATTTGCAGATGACGTTTATAAGAAATTGATAGTCATCTTATGCAATTCTTGCAGGATTATGGAGAAGTTTCAAGGTTCAAAGTCAAAGAGAAGAAATCAGAAGCAATGATGTTAGGATGCTGGGGGCTTCAGATATCTGGAAGTCATTCTAACCCACACCTCAAATCAGTTATATATATATAAATATATACCTGGTATATAAAGCTAATTATGATAAATTTATCTCTCAAATTAAAAATGAAATGGAAAGATGGGACATTTGTCTTTAGTTTAAACTATTAGGATGAATGTTCTGCCAAGACTGTTATTTATGTTTAGTGTGTTACCTATTACTGTTCCTGCCTCTACTTTTTAATTTCTGGATAAACTTTCTTCCAGATTCATGTGGCATAACAACAGACCTAGAGGAAAACCGAAAATCCTCTGTGCACACAGGAATAAAGGGAAAATAGCTTTGCCACACTTCAGAAACTATGATTGGGTAGCACAACTAAATTGATTTTATATGTGGATAGGGTGGATAGATGTGGATATTTCAGTAGTATATTAACCGTTCCTTTTTAAATTCACACGTAAGAATTTGATTTAATGTACAAAAGTGGGATAAAAATACTTTAAAGGTATGGGCGAAGATAAGATTAATCTTGAATTTACCCATAATCTCTATCTAGAGCAACAAAAGTAACTGCTGCTTGTGACTTTCTGCCAGCAAAAATGGTCATCAGATGCTGCCCTAAACTACAACATTGGTAGGCCTTGCCAGGCAGCTGCAGGGGGCTCTGGGTGGATCCTTCCGCTGCTGCCTTTTGGATGGATTCACAGCTGTTTTCATGGCTGGGATTCAGAACTAGAACTAGACCAAACTCTTACAACCAGATGCAAACAGTGGAAAACTAGTCACCAGCCATCACACCATGAAAATGTCCAAGCCTGGGAACATATAACACCACACATGTGCACCCAGGAACACATAAAGGTCCATTTCTGCTGAAGGCAGAAGATGGATATGCAGATGTCAGTCATACATGCTATTTGGTCGGATTTCAAGGAGCTCTTTTCAATGGAGCAATACCTCCAGAAAACATGGGACAATGCTGACTTATATCGCTGACACAGCAGAAAAGATCACAGAAGAGAAGAAGAGAAACAGGAAGAAGACAACACTAAACCCACAAAACCAAAAGCACCAAAGACAGAAGAAGAACATGACAAATGGAATGGGGCTTGGCAACGTGACGTCACCATGCTGGCACCGCAGTGGCTGATGGGAAAAGCTGCCATAGTTTGAGGCCATAGAGAAGGATTGCAGTTAATATGGGAAGAACTTGCTGTGTAGTCGGCTGCAATGTCCGAGAACACGATTGATCGGGAAAATATAGATAAGAGCTTGTTTTTTCAATCGTTTCCTACATGGAAGCAGAACCAAGGGAGTCTTGTATCTGATGTAACCCGGAGGAGACGGATGGATATCTGCCGTTAGAAGCTCCGGCTTAAGTTTTACTAGGATCCCAACGTCTTTGAAAGTCTGCTCCCGACATTTTCATTGCGGTAAGTGTGACTGTTTTGTGTAATTCGATTATTGTGTTCTTATTTTGTTCCGATTTCAATCAAATAACTCGAAGATACTGGAAGAGCATCTGTTGACATAGCGGCTAGCAAGCTAGCATGCTAAGTGAATGCTAATGCAAAGATCGCATAATAATTGTAATAATTGATTTATATGGTGCCTTACAAGGCACTAGAGCGCTTTACTTTGAAACTATCACTCATTCATACTTGGTGAGTGAGAAGCAACATGTGTAGCCACAGCTGTCCTGCAACACACTGACGGAAACCAAGCAGCTAATCCCCGCCAGTGGACTCTCACAGATAAAAAAAACCCAAACAACGCCCAGCCGAGCCCATCAGATACACTGATTAACATATAAAACATGCAACACAGTACGACGTGCACCTGTGAACATATAAAACATGGTACGACGTGCACCTGGGAACATATAAAACACGGTACGACATGCACCTGGGAACATATAAAACATGCAAAGCGGTACGACGTGCACCTGCGCACAAATAAACATGCAACAGGGTACGACGTGGACCTATGAACATATAAAACACGGTACGACGTGCACCTGGGAACATATAAACATGCAACACGGCAGGAGCGTGCACCGGGGAATAAATAAAACACGGTACGACTTGCACCTGGGAACATATTAAACATGGCACGACGTGCACCTGGGAACATATAAACATGCAACATGGCACGACGTGCACCTGGGAACATATAAAACACGGTACGACGTGCACCTGGGAACATATATATATATGCAACGTGGTACGACGTGCACCTGGGAACATATAAAACACGGTACGACTTGGACCTGGGAACATATAAAACACGGTACGACTTGCACCTGGGAACATATAAACATACAATATGGCACGACGTGCACCTGTGAACATATAAAACACGGTACGACGTGCACCTGGGAACATATAAACACGCAACACGGCAGGAGCGTGCACCTGGGCACAAATAAAACATGGCACGACGTGCACTTGGGAACATATATACATGCAACACGGTACGACGTGCACCTGGGAACATATAAAACACGGTACGACTTGCACCTGGGAACATATAAAACACAGTACGACTTGCACCTGGGAACATATAAAACATGGTACGACTTGCACCTGGGAACATATAAACATGCAACACGGCACGACGTGCACCTGGAAACATATAAAACACGGTACGACGTGCACCTGGGAACATATATACATGCAACGCGGTACGACGTGACCCTAGGAACATATAAACATGCAACACGGCACGACGTGCACCTGGGAACATATAAAACACGGTACGACTTGCACCTGGGAACATATAAAACACAGTACGACTTGCACCTGGGAACATATAAAACACGGTACGACGTGCATCTGGGAACATATAAACATGCAACGCGGTACGACGTGCACCTGGGAACATATAAACATGCAACGCGGTACGACGTGCAACAGCGCATATATAAACATGCAACACGGTACGACGTGCAACTGGGAACATATAAAAGACGGTACGACTTCCACCTGGGAACATATAAAACACGGTACGACGTGGGCCTAGTAACATATAAAACACGGTATGACGTTTACCTAGGAACATATAAATGACGGTACGACGTGGACGTTGGAACATATAAACATGCAACGCGGTATGACGTGCACCTGGGAACAAATAAAAGACGGTACGACGTCCACCTGGGAACATATAAAACACGGTACGACTTGCACCTGGGAACATATAAACATGCAATACGGCACGACGTGCACCTGGGAACATATAAAAGTTGGTACGTCTTGCACCTGGGAACATATATACATGCAACACGGTACGACGTGACCCTAGGAACATATAAGCATGCAACACGGCACGACGTGCACCTGGGAACATATAAAACACGGTACGACGTGCACCTGGGAACATATAAAACACGGTACGACTTGCACCTGGGAACATATAAAACACGGTACGACTTGCACCTGGGAACATATAAAACACGGTACGACGTGCACCGGGGAACATATAAAACATGGTACAACTTGCACCTGGGAACATATAAAACACGGTACGACGTGCACCTGGGAACATATAAAAGACAGTACGACGTGCACCTGGGAACATATAAAACACGGTACAACTTGCACCTGGGAACATATAAAACACGGTACGACGTGCACCTGGGAACATATAAAACACGGTACAACTTGCACCTGGGAACATATGAAACACGGTACGACATGCACCTGGGAACATATAAAACACGGTACAACGTGCACCTGGGAACATATAAAACACGGTACAACTTGCACCTGGGAACATATAAAACACGGTACGACGTGCACCTGGGAACATATAAAACACGGTACGACGTGCACCTGGGAACATATAAAAGACGGCACGACGTGCACCAGGGAACATATAAAACACGGTACGACGTGCACCTGGGAACATATAAAACACGGTACGACGTGCACCTGGGAACATATAAAAGACGGTACGACGTGCACCAGGGAACATATAAAAAACGGTACGACGTGCACCTGGGAACATATAAACATGCAACGCGGTCCGACGTGCACCTGGGAACATATAAACATGCAACGCGGTACGACGTGCACCTGCGCATATATAAACATGCAACACGGTACGACGTGAAACTGGGAACATATAAAAATGCACCACGGTATGACGTGCACCTGGGAACAAATAAAAGACGGTACGACTTGCACCTGGGAATATATAAAACACGAAACGACGTGAACCTGGGAATACATAAACATGCAACTCGGCACGACGTGCACCTGGAAACATATAAAACACGGTACGACGTGCACCTGGGAACCTATATACATGCAACGCGGTACGACGTTGCCCTAGGAACATATAAACATGCAACACGGCACGACGTGCACCTGGGAACATATAAAACACGGTACGAAATGTACCTGGGAACATATAAAACACGGTACGACTTCCACCTGGGAACATATAAAACACGGTACGACGTGGGCCTAGTAACATATAAAACACGGTATGACGTTTACCTAGGAACATATAAATGACGGTACGACGTGGACGTTGGAACATATAAACATGCAACGCGGTATGACGTGCACCTGGGAACAAATAAAAGACGGTACGACGTCCACCTGGGAACATATAAAACACGGTACGACTTGCACCTGGGAACATATAAACATGCAATACGGCACGACGTGCACCTGGGAACATATAAAAGTTGGTACGTCTTGCACCTGGGAACATATATACATGCAACACGGTACGACGTGACCCTAGGAACATATAAGCATGCAACACGGCACGACGTGCACCTGGGAACATATAAAACACGGTACGACGTGCACCTGGGAACATATAAAACACGGTACGACTTGCACCTGGGAACATATAAAACACGGTACGACTTGCACCTGGGAACATATAAAACACGGTACGACGTGCACCGGGGAACATATAAAACATGGTACAACTTGCACCTGGGAACATATAAAACACGGTACGACGTGCACCTGGGAACATATAAAAGACAGTACGACGTGCACCTGGGAACATATAAAACACGGTACAACTTGCACCTGGGAACATATAAAACACGGTACGACGTGCACCTGGGAACATATAAAACACGGTACAACTTGCACCTGGGAACATATAAAACACGGTACGACATGCACCTGGGAACATATAAAACACGGTACAACGTGCACCTGGGAACATATAAAACACGGTACAACTTGCACCTGGGAACATATAAAACACGGTACGACATGCACCTGGGAACATATAAAACACGGTACGACGTGCACCTGGGAACATATAAAACACGGTACGACGTGCACCTGGGAACATATAAAACACGGTACGACTTGCACCTGGGAACATATAAAACACGGTACGACGTGCACCTGGGAACATATAAAAGACGGCACGACGTGCACCAGGGAACATATAAAACACGGTACGACGTGCACCTGGGAACATATAAAACACGGTACGACGTGCACCTGGGAACATATAAAAGACGGTACGACGTGCACCAGGGAACATATAAAAAACGGTACGACGTGCACCTGGGAACATATAAACATGCAACGCGGTCCGACGTGCACCTGGGAACATATAAACATGCAACGCGGTACGACGTGCACCTGCGCATATATAAACATGCAACACGGTACGACGTGAAACTGGGAACATATAAAAATGCACCACGGTATGACGTGCACCTGGGAACAAATAAAAGACGGTACGACTTGCACCTGGGAATATATAAAACACGAAACGACGTGAACCTGGGAATACATAAACATGCAACTCGGCACGACGTGCACCTGGAAACATATAAAACACGGTACGACGTGCACCTGGGAACCTATATACATGCAACGCGGTACGACGTTGCCCTAGGAACATATAAACATGCAACACGGCACGACGTGCACCTGGGAACATATAAAACACGGTACGAAATGTACCTGGGAACATATAAAACACGGTACAACTTGCACCTGGGAACATATAAAACACGGTACGACTTGCACCTGGGAACATATAAACATGCAACGCGGTACGACGTGCACCATGGAACATATAAACATGCAACGCGGTACGACGTGCACCTGGGAACATATAAACATGCAACACGGTACGACGTGCACCTGGGAACATATAAAACACGGTACGACGTGCACCTGGGAACATATAAAACACGGTATGACTTGCACCTGGGAACATATAAAACACGGTACCACTTGCACCTGGGAACATATAAAACACGGTACGACTTGCACCTGGGAACATATAAAACATGCAAAGCGGTATGACGTGCACCTGCGCACAAATAAACATGCAACACGGTACGACGTGCACCTGTGAACATATAAAACACGGTACGACGTGCACCTGGGAACATATAAACATGCAAGACGGTACGACGTGCACCTGTGAACATATAAAACACGGTACGACGTGCACCTGGGAACATATAAACATGCAACACGGTACGACGTTGACCTGGGAACATATAAAACACGGTACGACGTGCACCTGGGGAACATATAAATCACGGTACGATGTGGGCCTAGTAACATATAAAACACGGTACGACGTTTACCTAGGAACATATAAATCACGGTACGACGTGGACGTTGGAACATATAAACATGCAACGCGGCAAGACGTGCACCTGGGAACAAATAAAAGACGGTACAACGTCCACCTGGGAAAATCTAAAACACGGTACGACGTGCACCTGGGAACATATTAACATGCAACAAGGCACGACGTGCACCTGGGAACATATAAACAAGCATCGCGGTACGACATGCACCTGGGAACATATAAAACACGTTACGACGTGCACCTGGGAACATATAAAACACGGTACGACGTGCACCTGGGAACATATAAAACACGGTACGACGTTTACCTAGGAACATATAAATCACGGTACGACGTGGACGTTGGAACATATAAACATGCAACGCGGCAAGACGTGCACCTGGGAACAAATAACAGACGGTACAACGTCCACCTGGGAAAATATAAAACACGGTACGACGTCCACCTGGGAACATATTAACATGCAACAAGGCACGACGTGCACCTGGGAACATATAAACAAGCATCGCGGTACGACATGCACCTGGGAACATATAAAACACGTTACGACGTGCACCTGGGAACATATAAAACACGGTACGACGTGCACCTGGGAACATATAAAACACGGTACGACGTGCACCTGGGAACATATAAAACACGGTACGACGTGCACCTGGGAACATATAAAAGACGGCACGACGTGCACCAGGGAACATATAAAACACGGTACGACGTGCACCTGGGAACATATAAAAGACGGTACGACGTGCACCAGGGAACATATAAAACACGGTACGACGTGCACCTGGGAACATATAAACATGCAACGCGGTCCGACGTGCACCTGGGAACATATAAACATGCAACGCGGTACGACGTGCACCTGCGCATATATAAACATGCAACACGGTACGACGTGAAACTGGGAACATATAAAAATGCACCACGGTATGACGTGCACCTGGGAACAAATAAAACACGGTACGACTTGCACCTGGGAACATATAAAACACGGTACGACGTGAACCTGGGAATACATAAACATGCAACGCAGAATTACGTGCATCTGGGAACATATAAAACACGGTACGAAATGTACCTGGGAACATATAAAACACGGTACAACTTGCACCTGGGAACATATAAAACACGGTACGACGAGAACCTGGGAACATATAAAACACGGTACGACGTGACCCTATGAAAATATAAACATGCAACTCGGCACGACGTGCACCTGGAAACATATAAAACACGGTACGACGTGCACCTGGGAACCTATATACATGCAACGCGGTACGACGTTGCCCTAGGAACATATAAACATGCAACACGGCACGACGTGCACCTGGGAACATATAAAACACGGTACGACTTGCACCTGGGAACATATAAAACACGGTACAACTTGCACCTGGGAACATATAAACATGCAACGCGGTACGACGTGCACCATGGAACATATAAACATGCAACGCGGTACGACGTGCACCTGGGAACATATAAACATGCAACACGGTACGACGTGCACCTGGGAACATATAAAACACGGTACGACGTGCACCTGGGAACATATAAAACACGGTATGACTTGCACCTGGGACCATATAAAACACGGTACCACTTGCACCTGGGAACATATAAAACACGGTACGACTTGCACCTGGGAACATATAAAACATGCAAAGCGGTATGACGTGCACCTGCGCACAAATAAACATGCAACACGGTACGACGTGCACCTGTGAACATATAAAACACGGTACGACGTGGACGTTGGAACATATAAACATGCAACGCGGCAAGACGTGCACCTGGGAACAAATAAAAGACGGTACAACGTCCACCTGGGAAAATATAAAACACGGTACGACGTGCACCTGGGAACATATTAACATGCAACAAGGCACGACGTGCACCTGGGAACATATAAACAAGCATCGCGGTACGACATGCACCTGGGAACATATAAAACACGTTACGACGTGCACCTGGGAACATATAAAACACGGTATGACGTGCACCTGGGAACATATAAAACACGGTACGACGTGCACCTGAGGAACATATAAATCACGGTACGATGTGGGCCTAGTAACATATAAAACACGGTACGACGTTTACCTAGGAACATATAAATCACGGTACGACGTGGACGTTGGAACATATAAACATGCAACGCGGCACGACGTGCACCTGGGAACAAATAAAAGACGGTACAACGTCCACCTGGGAAAATATAAAACACGGTACGACGTGCACCTGGGAACATATTAACATGCAACAAGGCACGACGTGCACCTGGGAACATATAAACAAGCATCGCGGTACGACATGCACCTGGGAACATATAAAACACGTTACGACGTGCACCTGGGAACATATAAAACACGGTATGATGTGCACCTGGGAACATATAAAACACGGTACGACGTGCACCTGGGGAACATATAAATCACGGTACGATGTGGGCCTAGTAACATATAAAACACGGTACGACGTTTACCTAGGAACATATAAATCACGGTACGACGTGGACGTTGGAACATATAAACAAGCATCGCGGTACGACATGCACCTGGGAACATATAAAACACGTTACGACGTGCACCTGGGAACATATAAAACACGGTATGACGTGCACCTGGGAACATATAAAACACGGTACGACGTGCACCTGGGAACATATAAAACTACGACTTGCACCTGGGAACATATAAACATGCAACGCGGTACTACGTGCACCTGAGAACATATAAAACACGGTACGACTTGCACCTGGGAACATATAAAACACGGTACGACGTGCACCTGGGAACATATAAACATGCAACGCGGTCCGACGTGCACCTGGGAACATATAAACATGCAACGCGGTACGACGTGCACCTGCGCATATATAAACATGCAACACGGTACGACGTGAAACTGGGAACATATAAAAATGCACCACGGTATGACGTGCACCTGGGAACAAATAAAACACGGTACGACTTGCACCTGGGAACATATAAAACACGGTACGACGTGAACCTGGGAATACATAAACATGCAACGCAGAATTACGTGCATCTGGGAACATATAAAACACGGTACGAAATGTACCTGGGAACATATAAAACACGGTACAACTTGCACCTGGGAACATATAAAACACGGTACGACGAGAACCCGGGAACATATAAAACACGGTACGACGTGACCCTATGAAAATATAAACATGCAACTCGGCACGACGTGCACCTGGAAACATATAAAACACGGTACGACGTGAACCTGGGAACCTATATACATGCAACGCGGTACGACGTTGCCCTAGGAACATATAAACATGCAACACGGCACGACGTGCACCTGGGAACATATAAAACACGGTACGACTTGCACCTGGGAACATATAAAACACGGTACAACTTGCACCTGGGAACATATAAACATGCAACGCGGTACGACGTGCACCATGGAACATATAAACATGCAACGCGGTACGACGTGCACCTGGGAACATATAAACATGCAACACGGTACGACGTGCACCTGGGAACATATAAAACACGGTACGACGTGCACCTGGGAACATATAAAACACGGTATGACTTGCACCTGGGACCATATAAAACACGGTACCACTTGCACCTGGGAACATATAAAACACGGTACGACTTGCACCTGGGAACATATAAAACATGCAAAGCGGTATGACGTGCACCTGCGCACAAATAAACATGCAACACGGTACGACGTGCACCTGTGAACATATAAAACACGGTACGACGTGGACGTTGGAACATATAAACATGCAACGCGGCAAGACGTGCACCTGGGAACAAATAAAAGACGGTACAACGTCCACCTGGGAAAATATAAAACACGGTACGACGTGCACCTGGGAACATATTAACATGCAACAAGGCACGACGTGCACCTGGGAACATATAAACAAGCATCGCGGTACGACATGCACCTGGGAACATATAAAACACGTTACGACGTGCACCTGGGAACATATAAAACACGGTATGACGTGCACCTGGGAACATATAAAACACGGTACGACGTGCACCTGAGGAACATATAAATCACGGTACGATGTGGGCCTAGTAACATATAAAACACGGTACGACGTTTACCTAGGAACATATAAATCACGGTACGACGTGGACGTTGGAACATATAAACATGCAACGCGGCACGACGTGCACCTGGGAACAAATAAAAGACGGTACAACGTCCACCTGGGAAAATATAAAACACGGTACGACGTGCACCTGGGAACATATTAACATGCAACAAGGCACGACGTGCACCTGGGAACATATAAACAAGCATCGCGGTACAACATGCACCTGGGAACATATAAAACACGTTACGACGTGCACCTGGGAACATATAAAACACGGTATGACGTGCACCTGGGAACATATAAAACACGGTACGACGTGCACCTGGGGAACATATAAATCACGGTACGATGTGGGCCTAGTAACATATAAAACACGGTACGACGTTTACCTAGGAACATATAAATCACGGTACGACGTGGACGTTGGAACATATAAACAAGCATCGCGGTACGACATGCACCTGGGAACATATAAAACACGTTACGACGTGCACCTGGGAACATATAAAACACGGTATGACGTGCACCTGGGAACATATAAAACACGGTACGACGTGCACCTGGGAACATATAAACATGCAACGCGGTACTACGTGCACCTGAGAACATATAAAACACGGTACGACTTGCACCTGGGAACATATAAAACACGGTACGACGTGCACCTGGGAACATATAAACATGCAACACGGTACGAACTCCACCTGCGCATATATGAACATGCAACATGGTAAGATGTGCACCTGGGAACATATAAAACACGGTACGACATGCACCTGGGAACATATAATAGACGGTACGACATGCACCAGGGAACATATAAAACACGGTACGACGTGCACCTGGGAACATATAAAACACGGTACGACGTGCACCTGGGAACATATAAAACACGGTACGACGTGCACCTGGGAACATATAAAAGACGGTACGACGTGCACCAGGGAACATATAAAACACGGTACGACGTGCACCTGGGAACATATAAAACACGGTACGACGTGCACCAGGGAACATATAAAACACGGTACGACGTGCACCTGGGAACATATAAAAGACGGTACGACGTGCACCTGGGAACATTAAAAAGACGGTACGACGTGCACCAGGGAACATATTAACATGCACCACGGTACGACGTGCACCTGCGCATATATAAACATGCAACACGGTACGACGTGCACCTGGGAACATATAAACATGCAACGCGGTCCGACGTTCACCTGGAAACATATAAACATGCAACGCGGTACGACGTGCACCTGCGCATATATAAACATGCAACACGGTACGACGTGCAACTGGGAACATATTAACATGCACCACGGTATGACGTACACCTGGGAACAAATAAAAGACGGTACGACTTGCACCTGGGAATACATAAAACACGATACGACGTGAACCTGGGAATACATAAACATGCAACGCAGTATGACGTGCATCTGGGAACATATAAAACACGGTACGAAATGTACCTGGGAACATATAAAACACGGTACAACTTGCACCTGGGAACATATAAAACACGGTACGACGAGCACCTGGGAACATATAAAACACGGTACGACGAGCACCTGGGAACATATATACATGCAACGCGGTACGACGTTGCCCTAGGAACATATAAACATGCAACACGGCACGACGTGCACCTGGGAACATATAAAACACGGTACGACTTGCACCTGGGAACATATAAAACACGGTACGACTTGCACCTGGGAACATATAAACATGCAACGCGGTACGACGTGCACCATGGAACATATAAACATGCAACGCGGTACGACGTGCACCTGGGAACATATAAACATGACACACGGTACGACGTGCACCTGGGAACATATAAAACACGGTACGACGTGCACCTGGGAACATATAAAACACGGTATGACTTGCACCTGGGAACATATAAAACACGGTACCACTTGCACCTGGGAACATATAAAACACGGTATGACTTGCACCTGGGAATATATAAAAAGCGATACGACGTGCACCTGGGAACATATAAACATGCAACGCAGTACGACGTGCACCTGGGAACATATAAAACATGGTACGACGTGAACCTGGGAATACATAAACATGCAACGCAGTAGGACGTGCATCTGGGAACATATAAAACACGGTACTCCGTGCACCTGGGAACATATAAAACACGGTACGACATGCACCTGGGAACATATAAAACATGCAAAGCGGTATGACGTGCACCTGCGCACAAATAAACATGCAACACGGTACGACGTGCACCTGTGAACATATAAAACACGGTACGACGTGCACCTGGGAACATATAAACATGCAACACGGTACGACGTTGACCTGGGAACATATAAAACACGGTACGACGTGCACCTGGGGAACATATAAATCACGGTACGATGTGGGCCTAGTAACATATAAAACACGGTACGACGTTTACCTAGGAACATATAAATCACGGTACGACGTGGACGTTGGAACATATAAACATGCAACGCGGCAAGACGTGCACCTGGGAACAAATAAAAGACGGTACAACGTCCACCTGGGAAAATATAAAACACGGTACGACGTGCACCTGGGAACATATTAACATGCAACAAGGCACGACGTGCACCTGGGAACATATAAACAAGCATCGCGGTACGACATGCACCTGGGAACATATAAAACACGTTACGACGTGCACCTGGGAACATATAAAACACGGTATGACGTGCACCTGGGAACATATAAAACACGGTACGACGTGCACCTGGGAACATATAAAACTACGACTTTCACCTGGGAACATATAAACATGCAACGCGGTACTACGTGCACTTGAGAACATATAAAACACGGTACGACTTGCACCTGGGAACATATAAAACACGGTACGACGTGCACCTGGGAACATATAAACATGCAACACGGTACGAACTCCACCTGCGCATTCAATGAACATGCAACATGGTAAGATGTGCACCTGGGAACATATAAAACACGGTACGACATGCACCTGGGAACATATAATAGACGGTACGACATGCACCAGGGAACATATAAAACACGGTACGACGTGCACCTGGGAACATATAAAACACGGTACGACGTGCACCTGGGAACATATAAAACACGGTACGACGTGCACCTGGGAACATATAAAAGACGGTACGACGTGCACCAGGGAACATATAAAACACGGTACGACGTGCACCTGGGAACATATAAAACACGGTACGACGTGCACCTGGGAACATATAAAAGACGGTACGACGTGCACCAGGGAACATATTAACATGCACCACGGTACGACGTGCACCTGCGCATATATAAACATGCAACACGGTACGACGTGCAACTGGGAACATATTAACATGCACCACGGTACGACGTGCACCTGGGAACATATAAACATGCAACGCGGTCCGACGTTCACCTGGGAACATATAAACATGCAACGCGGTACGACGTGCACCTGCGCATATATAAACATGCAACACGGTACGACGTGCAACTGGGAACATATTAACATGCACCACGGTATGACGTACACCTGGGAACAAATAAAAGACGGTACGACTTGCACCTGGGAATACATAAACATGCAACGCAGTATGACGTGCATCTGGGAACATATAAAACACGGTACGAAATGTACCTGGGAACATATAAAACACGGTACAACTTGCACCTGGGAACATATAAAACACGGTACGACGAGCACCTGGGAACATATAAAACACGGTACGACGTGACCCTAGGAACATATAAACATGCAACTCGGCACGACGTGCACCTGGAAACATACAAAACACGGTACGACGTGCACCTGGGAACATATATACATGCAACGCGGTACTACGTTGCCCTAGGAACATATAAACATGCAACACGGCACGACGTGCACCTGGGAACATATAAAACACGGTACGACTTGCACCTGGGAACATATAAAACACGGTACGACTTGCACCTGGGAACATATAAACATGCAACGCGGTACGACGTGCACCATGGAACATATAAACATGCAACGCGGTACGACGTGCACCTGGGAACATATAAACATGACACACGGTACGACGTGCACCTGGGAACATATAAAACACGGTACGACGTGCACCTGGGAACATATAAAACACGGTATGACTTGAACCTGGGAACATATAAAACACGGTACCAACTTGCACCTGGGAACATATGAAACACGGTACGACTAGCACCTGGGAACATATAAAACACGGTACGACGAGCACCTGGGAACATATAAAACACGGTACGAAGTCCACCTGCGCATATATGAACATGCAACATGGTAAGATGTGCACCTGGGAACATATAAAACACGGTACGACATGCACCTGGGAACATATAATAGACGGTACGACATGCACCAGGGAACATATAAAACACGGTACGACGTGCACCTGGGAACATATAAAACACGGTACGACGTGCACCTGGGAACATATAAAACACGGTACGACGTGCACCTGGGAACATATAAAAGACGGCACGACGTGCACCGGGGAACATATAAAACACGGTACGACGTGCACCTGGGAACATATAAAACACGGTACGACGTGCACCTGGGAACATATAAAAGACGGTACGACGTGCACCAGGGAACATATAAAACACGGTACGACGTGCACCTGGGAACATATAAACATGCAACGCGGTCCGACGTGCACCTGCGCATATATAAACATGCAACACGGTACGACGTGCAACTGGGAACATATTAACATGCACCACGGTACGACGTGCACCTGGGAACATATAAACATGCAACGCGGTCCGACGTTCACCTGGGAACATATAAACATGCAACGCGGTACGACGTGCACCTGCGCATATATAAACATGCAACACGGTACGACGTGCACCTGGGAACATATTAACATGCACCACGGTACGACGTGCACCTGGGAACATATAAACATGGTACGACGTGAACCTGGGAATACATAAACATGCAACGCAGTATGACGTGCATCTGGTAACATATAAAACACGGTACTACGTGCACCTGGGAACATATAAAACACGGTACGACATGCACCTGGGAACATATAAAACATGCAAAGCGGTATGACGTGCACCTGCGCACAAATAAACATGCAACACGGTACGACGTGCACCTGTGAACATATAAAACACGGTACGACGTGCACCTGGGAACATATAAACATGCAACACGGTACGACGTTGACCTGGGAACATATAAAACACGGTACGACGTGCACCTGGGGAACATATAAATCACGGTACGACGTGGGCCTAGTAACATATAAAACATTGTACGACGTTTACCTAGGAACATATAAATCACGGTACGACGTGGACGTTGGAACATATAAACATGCAACGCGGCACGACGTGCACCTGGGAACAAATAAAAGACGGTACGACGTCCACCTGGGAAAATATAAAACACGGTACGACGTGCACCTGGGAACATATAAAACACGGTACGAAATGTACCTGGGAACATATAAAACACGGTACAACTTGCACCTGGGAACATATAAAACACGGTACGACTTGCACCTGGGAACATATAAAACACGGTACGACTTGCACCTGGGAACATATAAACATGCAACGCGGTACGACGTGCACCATGGAACATATAAACATGCAACGCGGTACGACGTGCACTTGGGAACATATAAACATGCAACACGGTACGACGTGCACCTGGGAAAATATAAAACACGGTACGACGTGCACCTGGGAACATATAAAACACGGTATGACTTGCACCTGGGAACATATAAAACACGGTACCACTTGCACCTGGGAACATATAAAACACGGTACCACTTGCACCTGGGAACATATAAAACACGGTACGACTTGCACCTGGGAACATATAAAACACGGTACGACTTGCACCTGGGAACATATAAAACACGGTACGACTTGCACCTGCGAACATATAAAACACGGTATGACTTGAACCTGGGAAAATATAAAACACGGTACGACTTGAACCTGGGAACATATAAAACATGGTACGACTTGCACCTGGGAACATATAAAACACGGTACGACTTGCACCTGGGAACATATAAAACACGGTACTACTTGCACCTGGGAACATATAAAACACAGTACGACTTGCACCTGGGAACATAGGAAACACGGTACGACTTGCACCTGGGAATATATAAACATGCAACGCGGTACGACGTGCACCTGGGGACATATAAAAGACAGTACGACGTGCACCTGGGAACATATAAAACACGGTACAACTTGCACCTGGGAACATATTAACATGCAACAAGGCACGACGTGCACCTGGGAACATATAAACATGCAACGCGGTACGACATGCACCTGGGAACCTATAAAACACGTTACGACGTGCACCTGGGAACATATAAAACATGGTACGACGTGCTCTTGGGAACATATAAAACACGGTACGACATGCATCTGGGAACAAATAAAACACGGTACGACGTGCACCTGGGAACATATAAAACACGGTACGACTTGCACCTGGGAACATATAAAACACGGTACGACTTGCACCTGGGAACATATAAAACACGGTACAACGTGCACCTGGGAACATATAAAACACGGTACGACTTGAACCTGGGAACATATAAACATGCAACGCGGTACGAAGTGCACCTGGGAACATATAAACATGCAACGCGGTACGACGTGCAACAGCGCATATATAAACATGCAAGACGGTACGACGTGCAACTGGGAACATATAAACATGCACCACGGTACGACGTGCAACAGCGCATATATAAACATGCAAGACAGTACGACTTGCACCTGGGAACATATAAAACACGGTACGACATGTACCTGGGAACATATAAACATGCAACGCGGTACGACGTGCACCTGGGAACATATAAAACACGGTACGAAATGTACCTGGGAACATATAAAACACGGTACGACTTGCACCTGGGAACATATAAACATGCAACGCGGTACGACGTGGACCTGGGAACATATAAAACACGGTACGACGTGCACCTGGGAACATATAAACATGCAACACGGCAGGAGCATGCACCTGGGAACAAATAAAACACGGTACGACTTGCACCTGGGAACATATTAAACATGGCACGACATGCACTTGGGAACATATATACATGCAACACGGTACGACGTGACCCTAGGAACATATAAACATGCAACTCGGCACGACGTGCACCTGGAAACATATAAAACACGGTACGACGTGCACCTGGGAACATATATACATGCAATGCGGTACGACGTTGCCCTAGGAACATATAAACATGCAACACGGCACGACGTGCACCTGGGAACATATAAAACACAGTACGACTTGCACCTGGGAACATATAAAACACGGTACGACTTGCACCTGGGAACATATAAACATGCAACGCGGTACGACGTGCACCATGGAACATATAAACATGCAACTCGGTACGACGTGCACCTGGGAATATATAAACATGCAACAGGGTACGACGTGCACCTGGGAACATATAAAAGAAAGTACGACTTGCACCTGGGAACATATAAACACACAACACGGTACGACGTGCACCTGGGAACATATAAAACACGGTACGACGTGCACCAAGGAACATATAAAACACGGTACGACTTGCACCTGGGAACATATAAAACACGGTACGACTTGCACCTGGGAACATATAAAACACGGTACGACTTGCACGGGGGAACACATAAACATGCAACGCGGTACGACGTGCACCTGGGAACATATATACATGCAACGCGGTACGACGTGCACCTGGGAACATATAAAACACAGTACGACTTGCACCTGGGAACATAGAAAACACGGTACGACTTGCACCTGGGAACATATC
Organism: Telmatherina bonti; assembly: GCF_933228915.1. NCBI lineage: Eukaryota > Metazoa > Chordata > Actinopteri > Atheriniformes > Telmatherinidae > Telmatherina > Telmatherina bonti. Next base: position 1,662,545 of record NC_136622.1, on the reverse strand, counting down.
AACATGCAACGTGGTATGACGTGCACCTGGAAACATATAAAACACGGTACGACGTGCACCTGGGAACATATATACATGCAACGCGGTACGATGTGCACCTGGGAACATATAAAACACAGTACGACTTGCACCTGGGAACATATAAAACACGGTACGACTTGCACCTGGGAACATATAAACATGCAACGCGGTACGACGTGCACCATGGAACATATAAACATGCAACGCGGTACGACGTGCACTTGGGAACATATAAACATGCAACACGGTACGACCTGCACCTGGGAACATATAAAACACGGTACGACGTGCACCTGGGAACATATAAAACACGGTATGACTTGCACCTGGGAACATATAAAACACGGTACCACTTGCACCTGGGAACATATAAAACACGGTACGACTTGCACCTGGGAACATATAAAACACGGTACGACTTGCACCTGGGAACATATAAAACACGGTACGACTTGCACCTGCGAACATATAAAACACGGTATGACTTGAACCTGGGAATATATAAAACACGGTACGACTTGAACCTGGGAACATATAAAACATGGTACGACTTGCACCTGGGAACATATAAAACACGGTACGACTTGCACCTGCGAACATATAAAACACGGTACTACTTGCACCTGGGAACATATAAAACACAGTACGACTTGCACCTGGGAACATAGGAAACACGGTACGACTTGCACCTGGGAATATATAAACATGCAACGCGGTACGACGTGCACCTGGGAACATATAAAAGACAGTACGACGTGCACCTGGGAACATATAAAACACGGTACAACTTGCACCTGGGAACATATTAACATGCAACAAGGCACGACGTGCACCTGGTAACATATATACATGCAACGCAGTACGACATGCACCTGGGAACATATAAAACACGTTACGACGTGCACCTGGGAACATATAAAACACGGTACGACGTGCACCTGGGAACATATAAAACACGGTACGACGTGCACCTGGGAACATATTAACATGCAACAAGGCACATACGTGCACCTGGGAACATATAAACATGCAACACGGTACGACGTTGACCTGGGAACATATAAAACACGGTACGACGTGCACCTGGGGAACATATAAATCACGGTACGACGTGGGCCTAGTAACATATAAAACATTGTACGACGTTTACCTAGGAACATATAAATCACGGTACGACGTGGACGTTGGAACATATAAACATGCAACGCGGCACGACGTGCACCTGGGAACAAATAAAAGACGGTACGACGTCCACCTGGGAAAATATAAAACACGGTACGACGTGCACCTGGGAACATATAAAACACGGTACGAAATGTACCTGGGAACATATAAAACACGGTACAACTTGCACCTGGGAACATATAAAACACGGTACGACTTGCACCTGGGAACATATAAAACACGGTACGACTTGCACCTGGGAACATATAAACATGCAACGCGGTACGACGTGCACCATGGAACATATAAACATGCAACGCGGTACGACGTGCACTTGGGAACATATAAACATGCAACACGGTACGACGTGCACCTGGGAAAATATAAAACACGGTACGACGTGCACCTGGGAACATATAAAACACGGTATGACTTGCACCTGGGAACATATAAAACACGGTACCACTTGCACCTGGGAACATATAAAACACGGTACCACTTGCACCTGGGAACATATAAAACACGGTACGACTTGCACCTGGGAACATATAAAACACGGTACGACTTGCACCTGGGAACATATAAAACACGGTACGACTTGCACCTGCGAACATATAAAACACGGTATGACTTGAACCTGGGAAAATATAAAACACGGTACGACTTGAACCTGGGAACATATAAAACATGGTACGACTTGCACCTGGGAACATATAAAACACGGTACGACTTGCACCTGGGAACATATAAAACACGGTACTACTTGCACCTGGGAACATATAAAACACAGTACGACTTGCACCTGGGAACATAGGAAACACGGTACGACTTGCACCTGGGAATATATAAACATGCAACGCGGTACGACGTGCACCTGGGGACATATAAAAGACAGTACGACGTGCACCTGGGAACATATAAAACACGGTACAACTTGCACCTGGGAACATATTAACATGCAACAAGGCACGACGTGCACCTGGGAACATATAAACATGCAACGCGGTACGACATGCACCTGGGAACCTATAAAACACGTTACGACGTGCACCTGGGAACATATAAAACATGGTACAACGTGCTCTTGGGAACATATAAAACACGGTACGACATGCATCTGGGAACAAATAAAACACGGTACGACGTGCACCTGGGAACATATAAAACACGGTACGACTTGCACCTGGGAACATATAAAACACGGTACGACTTGCACCTGGGAACATATAAAACACGGTACAACGTGCACCTGGGAACATATAAAACACGGTACGACTTGAACCTGGGAACATATAAACATGCAACGCGGTACGAAGTGCACCTGGGAACATATAAACATGCAACGCGGTACGACGTGCAACAGCGCATATATAAACATGCAAGACGGTACGACGTGCAACTGGGAACATATAAACATGCACCACGGTACGACGTGCAACAGCGCATATATAAACATGCAAGACAGTACGACTTGCACCTGGGAACATATAAAACACGGTACGACATGTACCTGGGAACATATAAACATGCAACGCGGTACGACGTGCACCTGGGAACATATAAAACACGGTACGAAATGTACCTGGGAACATATAAAACACGGTACGACTTGCACCTGGGAACATATAAACATGCAACACGGCAGGAGCATGCACCTGGGAACAAATAAAACACGGTACGACTTGCACCTGGGAACATATTAAACATGGCACGACATGCACTTGGGAACATATATACATGCAACACGGTACGACGTGACCCTAGGAACATATAAACATGCAACTCGGCACGACGTGCACCTGGAAACATATAAAACACGGTACGACGTGCACCTGGGAACATATATACATGCAATGCGGTACGACGTTGCCCTAGGAACATATAAACATGCAACACGGCACGACGTGCACCTGGGAACATATAAAACACAGTACGACTTGCACCTGGGAACATATAAAACACGGTACGACTTGCACCTGGGAACATATAAACATGCAACGCGGTACGACGTGCACCATGGAACATATAAACATGCAACTCGGTACGACGTGCACCTGGGAATATATAAACATGCAACAGGGTACGACGTGCACCTGGGAACATATAAAAGAAAGTACGACTTGCACCTGGGAACATATAAACACACAACACGGTACGACGTGCACCTGGGAACATATAAAACACGGTACGACGTGCACCAAGGAACATATAAAACACGGTACGACTTGCACCTGGGAACATATAAAACACGGTACGACTTGCACCTGGGAACATATAATACACGGTACGACTTGCACGGGGGAACACATAAACATGCAACGCGGTACGACGTGCACCTGGGAACATATATACATGCAATGCGGTACGACGTGCACCTGGGAACATATAAAACACAGTACGACTTGCACCTGGGAACATAGAAAACACGGTACGACTTGCACCTGGGAACATATCAACATGCAACGTGGTATGACGTGCACCTGGAAACATATAAAACACGGTACGACGTGCACCTGGGAACATATATACATGCAACGCGGTACGATGTGCACCTGGGAACATATAAAACACAGTACGACTTGCACCTGGGAACATATAAAACACGGTACGACTTGCACCTGGGAACATATAAACATGCAACGCGGTACGACGTGCACCATGGAACATATAAACATGCAACGCGGTACGACGTGCACTTGGGAACATATAAACATGCAACACGGTACGACCTGCACCTGGGAACATATAAAACACGGTACGACGTGCACCTGGGAACATATAAAACACGGTATGACTTGCACCTGGGAACATATAAAACACGGTACCACTTGCACCTGGGAACATATAAAACACGGTACGACTTGCACCTGGGAACATATAAAACACGGTACGACTTGCACCTGGGAACATATAAAACACGGTACGACTTGCACCTGCGAACATATAAAACACGGTATGACTTGAACCTGGGAATATATAAAACACGGTACGACTTGAACCTGGGAACATATAAAACATGGTACGACTTGCACCTGGGAACATATAAAACACGGTACGACTTGCACCTGCGAACATATAAAACACGGTACTACTTGCACCTGGGAACATATAAAACACAGTACGACTTGCACCTGGGAACATAGGAAACACGGTACGACTTGCACCTGGGAATATATAAACATGCAACGCGGTACGACGTGCACCTGGGAACATATAAAAGACAGTACGACGTGCACCTGGGAACATATAAAACACGGTACAACTTGCACCTGGGAACATATTAACATGCAACAAGGCACGACGTGCACCTGGTAACATATATAAATGCAACGCAGTACGACATGCACCTGGGAACATATAAAACACGTTACGACGTGCACCTGGGAACATATAAAACACGGTACGACGTGCACCTGGGAACATATAAAACACGGTACGACGTGCACCTGGGAACATATTAACATGCAACAAGGCACATACGTGCACCTGGGAACATATAAACATGCAACGCGGTGCGACATGCACCTGGGAACATATAAAACACGGTACGACTTGAACCTGGGAACATATAAACATGCAACGCGGTACGAAGTGCACCTGGGAACATATAAACATGCAACGCGGTACGACGTGCAACAGCGCATATATAAACATGCAAGACGGTACGACGTGCAACTGGGAACATATAAACATGCACCACGGTACGACGTGCAACAGCGCATTTATAAACATGCAAGACAGTACGACTTGCACCTGGGAACATATAAAACACGGTACGACATGTACCTGGGAACATATAAACATGCAACGCGGTACGACGTGCACCTGGGAACATATAAAACACGGTACGAAATGTACCTGGGAACATATAAAACACGGTACGACTTGCACCTGGGAACATAAAAACATGCAACGCGGTACGACGTGGACCTGGGAACATATAAAACACGGTACGACGTGCACCTGGGAACATATAAACATGCAACACGGCAGGAGCATGCACTTGGGAACAAATAAAACACGGTACGACTTGCACCTGGGAACATATTAAACATGGCACGACGTGCACTTGGGAACATATATACATGTAACACGGTACGACGTGACCCTAGGAACATATAAACATGCAACTCGGCACGACGTGCACCTGGAAACATATAAAACACGGTACGACGTGCACCTGGGAACATATATACATGCAATGCGGTACGACGTTGCCCTAGGAACATATAAACATGCAACACGGCACGACGTGCACCTGGGAACATATAAAACACAGTACGACTTGCACCTGGGAACATATAAAACACGGTACGACTTGCACCTGGGAACATATAAACATGCAACTCGGTACGACGTGCACCTGGGAATATATAAACATGCAACACGGTACGACGTGCACCTGGGAACATATAAAAGAAAGTACGACTTGCACCTGGGAACATATAAACACACAACACGGTACGACGTGCACCTGGGAACATATAAAACACGGTACGACGTGCACCAAGGAACATATAAAACACGGTACGACTTGCACCTGGGAACATATAAAACACGGTACGACTTGCACCTGGGAACATATAAAACACGGTACGACTTGCACGGGGGAACACATAAACATGCAACGCGGTACGACGTGCACCTGGGAACATATAAACATGCAACGCGGTACGACGTGCACCTTGGAACATATAAAAGACAGTACGACTTGCACCTGGGAACATATAAAACACGGTACGACATGTACCTGGGAACATATAAACATGCAACGCGGTACGACGTGCACCTGGGAACATATAAAACACGGTACGAAATGTACCTGGGAACATATAAAATACGGTACGACGTGCACCTGGGAACATATAAACATGCAACACGGCAGGAGCATGCACCTGGGAACAAATAAAACACGGTACGACTTGCACCTGGGAACATATTAAACATGGCACGACGTGCACTTGGGAACATATATACATGCAACACGGTACGACGTGACCCTAGGAACATATAAACATGCAACTCGGCACGACGTGCACCTGGAAACATATAAAACACGGTACGACGTGCACCTGGGAACATATATACATGCAACGCGGTACGACGTGCACCTGGGAACATATAAAACACAGTACGACTTGCACCTGGGAACATAGAAAACACGGTACGACTTGCACCTGGGAACATATCAACATGCAACGCGGTATGACGTGCACCTGGAAACATATAAAACACGGTACGACGTGCACCTGGGAACATATATACATGCAACGCGGTACGATGTGCACCTGGGAACATATAAAACACAGTACGACTTGCACCTGGGAACATAGAAAACACGGTACGACTTGCACCTGGGAACATATAAACATGCAACGCGGTACGACGTGCACCATGGAACATATAAACATGCAACGCGGTACGACGTGCACTTGGGAACATATAAACATGCAACACGGTGCGACGTGCACCTGGGAACATATAAAACACGGTACGACGTGCACCTGGGAACATATAAAACACGGTATGACTTGCACCTGGGAACATATAAAACACGGTACGACGTGCACCTGGGAACATATAAAACACGGTACGACGTGCACCTGGGAACATATAAAACACGGTACGACTTGCACCTGGGAACATATAAAACACGGTACGACTTGCACCTGGGAACATATATACAAGCAAAGCGGTACGACGTGCACCTGGGAACATATAAAACACGGTACGACTTGCACCTGGGAACAAATAAAACACGGTACGACTTGCACCTGGGAACATATAAAACACGGTACGACGAGCACCTTGGAACATATAAAACACGGTACGACTTGCACCTGGGAACATATAAAACACGGTACGACTTGCACCTGGGAACATATAAAACACGGTACGACTTGCACCTGGGAACATATAAAACACGGTACGACTTGCACCTGGGAATATATAAAACACGGTACGACTTGCACCTGGGAACATATAAAACACGGTACGACGTGCACCTGGGAACATATAAAACACGGTACGACTTGCACCTGGGAACATATAAACATGCAACGCGGTACGACGTGCACCTGGGAACATATAAACATGCAACGCGGTACGACGTGCAACAGCGCATATATAAACATGCAAGACGGTACGACGTGCAACTGGGAACGTATAAACATGCACCACGGTACGACTTGCACCTGGGAACATATAAAAGATGGTACGACTTGCTCCTGGGAATATATAAACACGATACGACGTTCACCTGGGAACATATAAACATGCAACGCGGTACGACGTGCACCTGGGAACATATAAAACACGGTACGACGTGCAACGGGGAACATATAAAACACGGTATGACTTGCACCTGGGAACATATAAAACACGGCACGACGTGCACCTGGGAACATATAAAACATGATACGACGTGCACCTGGGAACATATAAAACACGGTACGACTTGCACCTGGGAACATATAAAACACGGTACGACTTGCACCTGGGAACATATAAAACACGGTACGATGAGCACCTGGGAACATATAAAACGCGGTACGACATGTACCTGGGAACATATAAACATGCAACGTGATACGAAGTCCACCTGCGTATATATAAACATGACACATGGTACGACGTGCACCTGGGAATATATAAAACACGGTACGACGAGCACCTGGGAACATATAAAACACGGTACGACTTGCACCTGGGAACATATAAACATGCAACGCGGTACGACGTGCACCTGGGAACATATAAACATGCAACGCGGTACGACGTGCACCTGGGAACATATAAAACACGATACGACGTGCACCTGGGAACATATAAAACACGGCACGACGTGCACCTGGGAACATATAAAACATGATACGGCGTGCACCTGGGAACATATAAAACACGGTACGACTTGCACCTGGGAACATATAAAACACGGTACGACGTGCACCTGGGAACATATAAAACACGGTACGACTTGCACCTGGGAATATATAAACATGCAACACGGTACGACGTGCCCCTGGGAACATATAAAACACGGTACAACTTGCACCTGGGAACATATAAACATGCAACGCGGTACGAAATGCACCTAGGAACAGATAAAGCACGGTCCGACGTGCACCTGGAAAAATATAAAACACGGTACGACGTGCAACTGGGAACATATAAAACACGGTACGACTTGCACCTGGGAACATATAAATCACGGTACGACGTGGGCCTAGTAACATAAATCACGGTACGACGTGGGCCCAGTTATATATAAAACACGATACGACGTGCACCTGGGAACATATAAAACACGGTACGACTTGCACCTGGGAACATATAAAACACGGTACGACTTGCACCTGGGAACATATAAACATGCAACGCGGTACGACGTGCACCTGGGAACATATAAACATGCAACACGGTACGACGTGCACCTGGGAACATATAAAACACGGTACGATGTGCACCTGGGAACATATAAAACATCGTACGACTTGCACCTGGGAACATATAAAACACGGTACGACTTGCACCTGGGAACATATAAAACACGATACGACGTGCACCTGGGAACATATAAAACACGGTACGACTTGCACCTGGGAACATATAAAACACGGTACGACTTGCACCTGGGAACATATAAAACACGGTACGACGAGCACCAGGGGACATATAAAACACGGTACGACGTGCACCTGGGAACATATAAACATGCAACGCGGTACGACGTGCACCTGGGAACATATAAAAGACAGTACGACTTGCACCTGGGAACATATACACATGCAACACGGTACGACATGCACCTGGGAACATATAAAACACGGTACAACGTGGACCTGGGAACATATAAAACACGGTACGCCGTTTACCTAGGAACATATAAATCACGGTACGACGTGGACTTTGGAACATATAAAGCACGGTACGACGTGCACCTGGGAACATATAAAACACGGCACGACGTGCACCTGGGAACAAATAAAACACGGTACGACGTGCACCTGGGAACAAATAAAAGACGGTAAGACGTCCACCTGGGAACATATAAACATGCAACGCGGTACGACGTGCACCTGAGAACATATAAAACACGGTACGACTTTCACCTTGGAACATATAAAAGACGGTACGACTTGCACCTGGGAACATATAAAACGCGGTACGACGTGCACCTGAGAACATATAAAACACGGTACAACGTGGACCTGGGAACATATAAAACACGGTACGCCGTTTACCTAGGAACATATAAATCACGGTACGACGTGGACTTTGGAACATATAAAGCACGGTACGACGTGCACCTGGGAACATATAAAACACGGTACGACTTGCACCTAGGAACATATAAAACACGGTACGACTTGCACCTGGGAACATATAAAACACGGTACGACTTGCACCTGGGAACATATAAAACACGGTACGACTTGCACCTGGGAAAATATAAAACACGGTACGACGAGCACCAGGGAACATATAAAACACGGTACGACGTGCACCTGGGAACATATAAACAAGCAACGCGGTACGACGTGCACCTGGGAACATATAAAAGACAGTACGACTTGCACCTGGGAACATATAAACATGCAACACGGTACGACATGCACCTGGGAACATATAAAACACGGTACAACGTGGACCTGGGAACATATAAAACACGGTACGCCGTTTACCTAGGAACATATAAATCACGGTACGACGTGGACTTTGGAACATATAAAGCACGGTATGACGTGCACCTGGGAACATATAAAACACGGCACGACGTGCACCTGGGAACAAATAAAACACGGTACGACGTGCACCTGGGAACAAATAAAAGACGGTAAGACGTCCACCTGGGAACATATAAACATGCAACGCGGTACGACGTGCACCTGAGAACATATAAAACACGGTACGACTTTCACCTTGGAACATATAAAAGACGGTACGACTTGCACCTAGGAACATATAAAACACGGTACGACTTGCACCTGGGAACATATAAAACGCGGTACGACGTGCACCTGGGAACATATAAACATGCAAGGCGGTACGACGTGCACCTGGGAACATATATACATGCAACACGGTACGACGTGACCCTAGGAACATATAAACATGCAACACGGCACGACGTGCACCTGGGAACATATAAAACACGGTACGACGTGCACCTGGGAATATATAAAACACGATACGACGTGCACCTGGGAACATATAAACATGCAACGTAGTACGACATGCACCTGGGAACATATAAAACACGGTACGACGTGCACCTGGGAACATATAAAACAAGGTCCGACGTGCACCTGGAAAAATATAAAACACGGTACGACGTGCACCTGGGAACATATAAAACACGGTACGACGTGCACCTGGGAACATATAAACATGCAACGCGGTTCGATGTGCACCTGGGAACATATAAACATGCAACGCGGTACGACGTGCACCTGCGCATATATAAACATGCAACACGGTACGACGTGCAGCTGGGAACATATAAAACACGGTACGACATGCACCTGGGAATATATAAAGATGCAACGTAGTACGACGTGCACTTGGGAACATATAAAACAAGGTACGACGTGCACCTGGGAATATATAAACATGCAACACAGTACGACGTGCATCTGGGAACATATAAAACACGGTACGACGTGCACCTGAGAACATATAAAACACGGTACAACGTGGACCTGGGAACATATAAAACACGGTACGCCGTTTACCTAGGAACATATAAATCACGGTACGACATGGACTTTGGAACATATAAAGCACGGTACGACGTGCACCTGGGAACATATAAAACACGGTACGACTTGCACCTAGGAACATATAAAACACGGTACGACTTGCACCTGGGAACATATAAAACACGGTACGACTTGCACCTGGGAACATATAAACATGCAACACGGTACGACGTGCACCTGGGAACATATAAAACACGGTACGACGTGCACCTGAGAACATATAAAACACGGTCCAACGCGGACCTGGGAACATATAAAACACGGTACGCCGTTTACCTAGGAACATATAAATCATGGTACGACGTGGACTTTGGAACATATAAAGCACGGTACGACGTGCACCTGGGAACATATAAAACACGGTACGACGTGCACCTGGGAACAAATAAAAGACGGTAAGACGTCCACCTGGGAACATATAAACATGCAACGCGGTACGACGTGCACCTGAGAACATATAAAACACGGTACGACTTTCACCTTGGAACATATAAAAGACGGTACGACTTGCACCTAGGAACATATAAAACACGGTACGACTTGCACCTGGGAACATATAAAACACGGTACGACTTGCACCTGGGAACATATAAAACACGGTAAGACGTCCACCTGGGAACATATAAACATGCAACGCGGTACGACGTGCACCTGAGAACATATAAAACACGGTACGACTTTCACCTTGGAACATATAAAAGACGGTACGACTTGCACCTAGGAACATATAAAACACGGTACGACTTGCACCTGGGAACATATAAAACGCGGTACGACGTGCACCTGGGAACATATAAACATGCAAGGCGGTACGACGTGCACCTGGGAACATATATACATGCAACACGGTACGACGTGACCCTAGGAACATATAAACATGCAACACGGCACGACGTGCACCTGGGAACATATAAAACACGGTACGACGTGCACCTGGGAATATATAAAACACGATACGACGTGCACCTGGGAACATATAAACATGCAACGTAGTACGACATGCACCTGGGAACATATAAAACACGGTACGACGTGCACCTGGGAACATATAAAACAAGGTCCGACGTGCACCTGGAAAAATATAAAACACGGTACGACGTGCACCTGGGAACATATAAAACACGGTACGACGTGCACCTGGGAACATATAAACATGCAACGCGGTTCGATGTGCACCTGGGAACATATAAACATGCAACGCGGTACGACGTGCACCTGCGCATATATAAACATGCAACACGGTACGACGTGCAGCTGGGAACATATAAAAGACGGTACGACATGCACCTGGGAATATATAAAGATGCAACGTAGTACGACGTGCACTTGGGAACATATAAAACAAGGTACGACGTGCACCTGGGAATATATAAACATGCAACACAGTACGACGTGCATCTGGGAACATATAAAACACGGTACGACGTGCACCTGAGAACATATAAAACACGGTACAACGTGGACCTGGGAACATATAAAACACGGTACGCCGTTTACCTAGGAACATATAAATCACGGTACGACATGGACTTTGGAACATATAAAGCACGGTACGACGTGCACCTGGGAACATATAAAACACGGTACGACTTGCACCTAGGAACATATAAAACACGGTACGACTTGCACCTGGGAACATATAAAACACGGTACGACTTGCACCTGGGAACATATAAACATGCAACACGGTACGACGTGCACCTGGGAACATATAAAACACGGTACGACGTGCACCTGAGAACATATAAAACACGGTCCAACGCGGACCTGGGAACATATAAAACACGGTACGCCGTTTACCTAGGAACATATAAATCATGGTACGACGTGGACTTTGGAACATATAAAGCACGGTACGACGTGCACCTGGGAACATATAAAACACGGTACGACGTGCACCTGGGAACAAATAAAAGACGGTAAGACGTCCACCTGGGAACATATAAACATGCAACGCGGTACGACGTGCACCTGAGAACATATAAAACACGGTACGACTTTCACCTTGGAACATATAAAAGACGGTACGACTTGCACCTAGGAACATATAAAACACGGTACGACTTGCACCTGGGAACATATAAAACACGGTACGACTTGCACCTGGGAACATATAAACATGCAACGCGGTACGACGTGCACCTGGGAACATATAAACATGCAAGGCGGTACGACGTGCACCTGGGAACATATAAACATGCAACACGGTACGACGTGCACCTGGGAACATATAAAACACGGTACGATGTGCACCTGGGAACATATAAAACATCGTACGACTTGCACCTGGGAACATATAAAACACGGTACGACTTGCACCTGGGAACATATAAAACACGATACGACATGCACCTGGGAACATATAAAACACGGTACGACTTGCACCTGGGAACATATAAACCACGGTACGACTTGCACCTGGGAACATATAAAACACGGTACGACGAGCACCAGGGAACATATAAAACACGGTACGACGTGCACCTGGGAACATATAAACATGCAACGCGGTACGACGTGCACCTGGGAACATATAAAAGACAGTACGACTTGCACCTGGGAACATATAAACATGCAACACGGTACGACATGCACCTGGGAACATATAAAACACGGTACGACGTGCACCTGAGAACATATAAAACACGGTACAACGTGGACCTGGGAACATATAAAACACGGTACGCCGTTTACCTAGGAACATATAAATCACGGTACGACGTGGACTTTGGAACATATAAAGCATGGTACGACGTGCACCTGGGAACATATAAAACACGGTACGACGTGCACCTGGGAACAAATAAAACACGGTACGACGTGCACCTGGGAACAAATAAAAGACGGTAAGACGTCCACCTGGGAACATATAAACATGCAACGCGGTACGACGTGCACCTGAGAACATATAAAACACGGTACGACTTTCACCTTGGAACATATAAAAGACGGTACGACTTGCACCTAGGAACATATAAAACACGGTACGACTTGCACCTGGGAACATATAAAACACGGTACGACTTGCACCTGGGAACATATAAACATGCAACGCGGTACGACGTGCACCTGAGAACATATAAAACACGGTACGACTTTCACCTTGGCACATATAAAAGACGGTACGACTTGCACCTAGGAACATATAAAACACGGTACGACTTGCACCTGGGAACATATAAAACGCGGTACGACGTGCACCTGGGAACATATAAACATGCAAGGCGGTACGACGTGCACCTGGGAACATATAAAACACGGTACAACGTGCACCTGGGAACATATATACATGCAACACGGTACGACGTGACCCTAGGAACATATAAACATGCAACACGGCACAACGTGCACCTGGGAACATATAAAACACGGTACGACGTGCACCTGGGAATATATAAAACACGATACGACGTGCACCTGGGAACATATAAACATGCAACGTAGTACGACATGCACCTGGGAACATATAAAACACGGTACGACGTGCACCTGGGAACATATAAAACAAGGTCCGACGTGCACCTGGAAAAATATAAAACACGGTACGACGTGCACCTGGGAACATATAAAACACGGTACGACGTGCACCTGGGAACATATAAACATGCAACGCGGTTCGACGTGCACCTGGGAACATATAAACATGCAACGCGGTACGACGTGCACCTGCGCATATATAAACATGCAACACGGTACGACGTGCAGCTGGGAACATATAAACATGCACCACGGTATGACGTGCACCTGGGAACATATAAAAGACGGTACGACATGCACCTGGGAATATATAAAGATGCAACGTAGTACGACGTGCACTTGGGAACATATAAAACACGGTACGACGTGCACCTGGGAACATATAAAACACGGTACGACGTGCACCTGGGAACATATAAACATGCAACGCGGTTCGACGTGCACCTGGGAACATATAAACATGCAACGCGGTACGACGTGCACCTGCGCATATATAAACATGCAACACGGTACGACGTGCAGCTGGGAACATATAAACATGCACCACGGTATGACGTGCACCTGGGAACATATAAAAGACGGTACGACATGCACCTGGGAATATATAAAGATGCAACGTAGTACGACGTGCACTTGGGAACATATAAAACACGGTACGACGTGCACCTGGGAATATATAAACATGCAACACAGTACGACGTGCATCTGGGAACATATAAAACACGGTACGACGTGCACCTGAGAACATATAAAACACGGTACGACTTGCACCTGGGAACATATAAAACGCGGTACGACGTGCACCTGGGAACATATAAACATGCAAGGCGGTACGACGTGCACCTGGGAACATATAAAACACGGTACGACTTGCACCTGGGAACATATAAAACGCGGTACGACGTGCACCTGGGAACATATAAACATGCAAGGCGGTACGACGTGCACCTGGGAACATATAAAACACGGTACAACGTGCACCTGGGAACATATATACATGCAACACGGTACGACGTGACCCTAGGAACATATAAACATGCAACACGGCACAACGTGCACCTGGGAACATATAAAACACGGTACGACGTGCACCTGGGAATATATAAAACACGATACGACGTGCACCTGGGAACATATAAACATGCAACGTAGTACGACATGCACCTGGGAACATATAAAACACGGTACGACGTGCACCTGGGAACATATAAAACAAGGTCCGACGTGCACCTGGAAAAATATAAAACACGGTACGACGTGCACCTGGGAACATATAAAACACGGTACGACGTGCACCTGGGAACATATAAACATGCAACGCGGTTCGACGTGCACCTGGGAACATATAAACATGCAACGCGGTACGACGTGCACCTGCGCATATATAAACATGCAACACGGTACGACGTGCAGCTGGGAACATATAAACATGCACCACGGTATGACGTGCACCTGGGAACATATAAAAGACGGTACGACATGCACCTGGGAATATATAAAGATGCAACGTAGTACGACGTGCACTTGGGAACATATAAAACACGGTACGACGTGCACCTGGGAATATATAAACATGCAACACAGTACGACGTGCATCTGGGAACATATAAAACACGGTACGACGTGCACCTGAGAACATATAAAACACGGTACAACGTGGACCTGGGAACATATAAAACACGGTACGCCGTTTACCTAGGAACATATAAATCACGGTACGACGTGGACTTTGGAACATATAAAGCACGGTACGACGTGCACCTGGGAACATATAAAACACGGTACGACTTGCACCTAGGAACATATAAAACACGGTACGACTTGCACCTGGGAACATATAAAACACGGTACGACTTGCACCTGGGAACATATAAACATGCAACACGGTACGACGTGCACCTGGGAACATATAAAACACGGTACGACGTGCACCTGAGAACATATAAAACACGGTCCAACGCGGACCTGGGAACATATAAAACACGGTACGCCGTTTACCTAGGAACATATAAATCATGGTACGACGTGGACTTTGGAACATATAAAGCACGGTACGACGTGCACCTGGGAACATATAAAACACGGTACGACGTGCACCTGGGAACAAATAAAAGACGGTAAGACGTCCACCTGGGAACATATAAACATGCAACGCGGTACGACGTGCACCTGAGAACATATAAAACACGGTACGACTTTCACCTTGGAACATATAAAAGACGGTACGACTTGCACCTAGGAACATATAAAACACGGTACGACTTGCACCTGGGAACATATAAAACACGGTACGACTTGCACCTGGGAACATATAAACATGCAACGCGGTACGACGTGCACCTGGGAACATATAAACATGCAAGGCGGTACGACTTGCACCTGGGAACATATAAACATGCAACACGGTACGACGTGCACCTGGGAACATATAAAACACGGTACGATGTGCACCTGGGAACATATAAAACATCGTACGACTTGCACCTGGGAACATATAAAACACGGTACGACTTGCACCTGGGAACATATAAAACACGATACGACATGCACCTGGGAACATATAAAACACGGTACGACTTGCACCTGGGAACATATAAACCACGGTACGACTTGCACCTGGGAACATATAAAACACGGTACGACGAGCACCTGGGAACATATAAACATGCAACGCGGTACGACGTGCACCTGGGAACATATAAAAGACAGTACGACTTGCACCTGGGAACATATAAACATGCAACACGGTACGACATGCACCTGGGAACATATAAAACACGGTACGACTTGCACCTGGGAACATATAAACCACGGTACGACTTGCACCAGGGAACATATAAAACACGGTACGACGTGCACCTGGGAACATATAAACATGCAACGCGGTACGACGTGCACCTGGGAACATATAAAAGACAGTACGACTTGCACCTGGGAACATATAAACATGCAACACGGTACGACATGCACCTGGGAACATATAAAACACGGTACGACGTGCACCTGAGAACATATAAAACACGGTACAACGTGGACCTGGGAACATATAAAACACGGTACGCCGTTTACCTAGGAACATATAAATCACGGTACGACGTGGACTTTGGAACATATAAAGCATGGTACGACGTGCACCTGGGAACATATAAAACACGGTACGACGTGCACCTGGGAACAAATAAAACACGGTACGACGTGCACCTGGGAAAAAATAAAAGACGGTAAGACGTCCACCTGGGAACATATAAACATGCAACGCGGTACGACGTGCACCTGAGAACATATAAAACACGGTACGACTTTCACCTTGGAACATATAAAAGACGGTACGACTTGCATCTAGGAACATATAAAACACGGTACGACTTGCACCTGGGAACATATAAAACGCGGTACGACGTGCACCTGGGAACATATAAACATGCAAGGCGGTACGACGTGCACCTGGGAACATTCAAAACATGCAACACGGTATAAAACACGGTACGACTTGCACCTGGGAACATATAAAACACAGTACGACGTGCACCTGGGAACATATAAAACATCATACGACTTGCACCTGGGAACATATAAAACACGGTACGACTTGCACCTGGGAACATATAAAACACGATACGACGTGCACCTGGTAACATATAAAACACAGTACGACTTGCACCTGGGAACATATAAAACACGGTACGACTTGCACCTGGGAACATATAAAACACGGTATGACTTGCACCTGGGAACATATAAAACACGGTACGACGTGCACCTGGGAACATATAAACATGCAACGCGGTACGACGTGCACCTGGGAACATATAAAAGACAGTACGACTTGCACCTGGGAACATATAAACATGCAACACGGTACCACGTGCACCTGGGAACATATGAAACATGATACGACGTCACCTGGGAACATATAAAACATTGTACGACTTGCACCTGGGAACATATCAAACACGGTACGACATGTACCTGGGAACATACAAACATGCAACGCGGTACGAAGTCAACCTGCGCATATATAAACATGCAACACGGTACGACGTGCAGCTGGGAACATATAAAAGACGGTACGACATGCACCTGGGAATATATGAAGATGCAACGTAGTACGACGTGCACTTGGGAACATATAAAACACGGTACGACGTGCACCTGGGAATATATAAACATGCAACACAGTACGACGTGCATCTGGGAACATATAAAACACGGTACGACGTGCACCTGAGAACATATAAAACACGGTACAACGTGGACCTGGGAACATATAAAACACGGTACGCCGTTTACCTAGGAACATATAAATCACGGTACGACGTGGACTTTGGAACATATAAAGCACGGTACGACGTGCACCTGGGAACATATAAAACACGGTACGACTTGCACCTAGGAACATATAAAACACGGTACGACTTGCACCTGGGAACATATAAAACACGGTACGACTTGCACCTGGGAACATATAAACATGCAACACGGTACGACGTGCACCTGGGAACATATAAAACACGGTACGACGTGCACCTGAGAACATATAAAACACGGTCCAACGCGGACCTGGGAACATATAAAACACGGTACGCCGTTTACCTAGGAACATATAAATCATGGTACGACGTGGACTTTGGAACATATAAAGCACGGTACGACGTGCACCTGGGAACATATAAAACACGGTACGACGTGCACCTGGGAACAAATAAAAGACGGTAAGACGTCCACCTGGGAACATATAAACATGCAACGCGGTACGACGTGCACCTGAGAACATATAAAACACGGTACGACTTTCACCTTGGAACATATAAAAGACGGTACGACTTGCACCTAGGAACATATAAAACACGGTACGACTTGCACCTGGGAACATATAAAACACGGTACGACTTGCACCTGGGAACATATAAACATGCAACGCGGTACGACGTGCACCTGGGAACATATAAACATGCAAGGCGGTACGACGTGCACCTGGGAACATATAAACATGCAACACGGTACGACGTGCACCTGGGAACATATAAAACACGGTACGATGTGCACCTGGGAACATATAAAACATCGTACGACTTGCACCTGGGAACATATAAAACACGGTACGACTTGCACCTGGGAACATATAAAACACGATACGACATGCACC
Organism: Telmatherina bonti; assembly: GCF_933228915.1. NCBI lineage: Eukaryota > Metazoa > Chordata > Actinopteri > Atheriniformes > Telmatherinidae > Telmatherina > Telmatherina bonti. Next base: position 1,642,976 of record NC_136622.1, on the reverse strand, counting down.
TGGGAACATATAAAACACGGTACGACTTGCACCTGGGAACATATAAACCACGGTACGACTTGCACCTGGGAACATATAAAACACGGTACGACGAGCACCAGGGAACATATAAAACATGGTACGACGTGCACCTGGGAACATATAAACATGCAACGCGGTACGACGTGCACCTGGGAACATATAAAAGACAGTACGACTTGCACCTGGGAACATATAAACATGCAACACGGTACGACATGCACCTGGGAACATATAAAACACGGTACGACGTGCACCTGAGAACATATAAAACACGGTACAACGTGGACCTGGGAACATATAAAACACGGTACGCCGTTTACCTAGGAACATATAAATCACGGTACGACGTGGACTTTGGAACATATAAAGCATGGTACGACGTGCACCTGGGAACATATAAAACACGGTACGACGTGCACCTGGGAACAAATAAAACACGGTACGACGTGCACCTGGGAACAAATAAAAGACGGTAAGACGTCCACCTGGGAACATATAAACATGCAACGCGGTACGACGTGCACCTGAGAACATATAAAACACGGTACGACTTTCACCTTGGAACATATAAAAGACGGTACGACTTGCACCTAGGAACATATAAAACACGGTACGACTTGCACCTGGGAACATATAAAACACGGTACGACTTGCACCTGGGAACATATAAACATGCAACGCGGTACGACGTGCACCTGAGAACATATAAAACACGGTACGACTTTCACCTGGGAACATATAAAAGACGGTACGACTTGCACCTAGGAACATATAAAACACGGTACGACTTGCACCTGGGAACATATAAAACGCGGTACGACGTGCACCTGGGAACATATAAACATGCAAGGCGGTACGACGTGCACCTGGGAACATATAAAACACGGTACAACGTGCACCTGGGAACATATAAACATGCAACACGGCACGACGTGCACCTGGGAACATATAAAACACGGTACGACGTGCACCTGGGAATATATAAAACACGATACGACGTGCACCTGGGAACATATAAACATGCAACGTAGTACGACATGCACCTGGGAACATATAAAACACGGTACGACGTGCACCTGGGAACATATAAAACAAGGTCCGACGTGCACCTGGAAAAATATAAAACACGGTACGACGTGCACCTGGGAACATATAAAACACGGTACGACGTGCACCTGGGAACATATAAACATGCAACGCGGTTCGACGTGCACCTGGGAACATATAAACATGCAACGCGGTACGACGTGCACCTGCGCATATATAAACATGCAACACGGTACGACGTGCAGCTGGGAACATATAAACATGCACCACGGTATGACGTGCACCTGGGAACATATAAAAGACGGTACGACATGCACCTGGGAATATATAAAGATGCAACGTAGTACGACGTGCACTTGGGAACATATAAAACACGGTACGACGTGCACCTGGGAATATATAAACATGCAACACAGTACGACGTGCATCTGGGAACATATAAAACACGGTACGACGTGCACCTGAGAACATATAAAACACGGTACAACGTGGACCTGGGAACATATAAAACACGTTACGCCGTTTACCTAGGAACATATAAATCACGGTACGACGTGGACTTTGGAACATATAAAGCACGGTACGACGTGCACCTGGGAACATATAAAACACGGTACGACTTGCACCTAGGAACATATAAAACACGGTACGACTTGCACCTGGGAACATATAAAACACGGTACGACTTGCACCTGGGAACATATAAACATGCAACACGGTACGACGTGCACCTGGGAACATATAAAACACGGTACGACGTGCACCTGAGAACATATAAAACACGGTCCAACGCGGACCTGGGAACATATAAAACACGGTACGCCGTTTACCTAGGAACATATAAATCATGGTACGACGTGGACTTTGGAACATATAAAGCACGGTACGACGTGCACCTGGGAACATATAAAACACGGTACGACGTGCACCTGGGAACAAATAAAAGACGGTAAGACGTCCACCTGGGAACATATAAACATGCAACGCGGTACGACGTGCACCTGAGAACATATAAAACACGGTACGACTTTCACCTTGGAACATATAAAAGACGGTACGACTTGCACCTAGGAACATATAAAACACGGTACGACTTGCACCTGGGAACATATAAAACACGGTACGACTTGCACCTGGGAACATATAAAACACGATACGACATGCACCTGGGAACATATAAAACACGGTACGACTTGCACCTGGGAACATATAAACCACGGTACGACTTGCACCTGGGAACATATAAAACACGGTACGACGAGCACCAGGGAACATATAAAACATGGTACGACGTGCACCTGGGAACATATAAACATGCAACGCGGTACGACGTGCACCTGGGAACATATAAAAGACAGTACGACTTGCACCTGGGAACATATAAACATGCAACACGGTACGACATGCACCTGGGAACATATAAAACACGGTACGACGTGCACCTGAGAACATATAAAACACGGTACAACGTGGACCTGGGAACATATAAAACACGGTACGCCGTTTACCTAGGAACATATAAATCACGGTACGACGTGGACTTTGGAACATATAAAGCATGGTACGACGTGCACCTGGGAACATATAAAACACGGTACGACGTGCACCTGGGAACAAATAAAACACGGTACGACGTGCACCTGGGAACAAATAAAAGACGGTAAGACGTCCACCTGGGAACATATAAACATGCAACGCGGTACGACGTGCACCTGAGAACATATAAAACACGGTACGACTTTCACCTTGGAACATATAAAAGACGGTACGACTTGCACCTAGGAACATATAAAACACGGTACGACTTGCACCTGGGAACATATAAAACACGGTACGACTTGCACCTGGGAACATATAAACATGCAACGCGGTACGACGTGCACCTGAGAACATATAAAACACGGTACGACTTTCACCTGGGAACATATAAAAGACGGTACGACTTGCACCTAGGAACATATAAAACACGGTACGACTTGCACCTGGGAACATATAAAACGCGGTACGACGTGCACCTGGGAACATATAAACATGCAAGGCGGTACGACGTGCACCTGGGAACATATAAAACACGGTACAACGTGCACCTGGGAACATATAAACTTGCAACACGGCACGACGTGCACCTGGGAACATATAAAACACGGTACGACGTGCACCTGGGAATATATAAAACACGATACGACGTGCACCTGGGAACATATAAACATGCAACGTAGTACGACATGCACCTGGGAACATATAAAACACGGTACGACGTGCACCTGGGAACATATAAAACAAGGTCCGACGTGCACCTGGAAAAATATAAAACACGGTACGACGTGCACCTGGGAACATATAAAACACGGTACGACGTGCACCTGGGAACATATAAACATGCAACGCGGTTCGACGTGCACCTGGGAACATATAAACATGCAACGCGGTACGACGTGCACCTGCGCATATATAAACATGCAACACGGTACGACGTGCAGCTGGGAACATATAAACATGCACCACGGTATGACGTGCACCTGGGAACATATAAAAGACGGTACGACATGCACCTGGGAATATATAAAGATGCAACGTAGTACGACGTGCACTTGGGAACATATAAAACACGGTACGACGTGCACCTGGGAATATATAAACATGCAACACAGTACGACGTGCATCTGGGAACATATAAAACACGGTACGACGTGCACCTGAGAACATATAAAACACGGTACAACGTGGACCTGGGAACATATAAAACACGGTACGCCGTTTACCTAGGAACATATAAATCACGGTACGACGTGGACTTTGGAACATATAAAGCACGGTACGACGTGCACCTGGGAACATATAAAACACGGTACGACTTGCACCTAGGAACATATAAAACACGGTACGACTTGCACCTGGGAACATATAAAACACGGTACGACTTGCACCTGGGAACATATAAACATGCAACACGGTATGACGTGCACCTGGGAACATATAAAACACGGTACGACGTGCACCTGAGAACATATAAAACACGGTCCAACGCGGACCTGGGAACATATAAAACACGGTACGCCGTTTACCTAGGAACATATAAATCATGGTACGACGTGGACTTTGGAACATATAAAGCACGGTACGACGTGCACCTGGGAACATATAAAACACGGTACGACGTGCACCTGGGAACAAATAAAAGACGGTAAGACGTCCACCTGGGAACATATAAACATGCAACGCGGTACGACGTGCACCTGAGAACATATAAAACACGGTACGACTTTCACCTTGGAACATATAAAAGACGGTACGACTTGCACCTAGGAACATATAAAACACGGTACGACTTGCACCTGGGAACATATAAAACACGGTACGACTTGCACCTGGGAACATATAAACATGCAACGCGGTACGACGTGCACCTGGGAACATATAAACATGCAAGGCGGTACGACTTGCACCTGGGAACATATAAACATGCAACACGGTACGACGTGCACCTGGGAACATATAAAACACGGTACGATGTGCACCTGGGAACATATAAAACATCGTACGACTTGCACCTGGGAACATATAAACATGCAACACGGTATGACGTGCACCTGGGAACATATAAAACACGGTACGACGTGCACCTGAGAACATATAAAACACGGTCCAACGCGGACCTGGGAACATATAAAACACGGTACGCCGTTTACCTAGGAACATATAAATCATGGTACGACGTGGACTTTGGAACATATAAAGCACGGTACGACGTGCACCTGGGAACATATAAAACACGGTACGACGTGCACCTGGGAACAAATAAAAGACGGTAAGACGTCCACCTGGGAACATATAAACATGCAACGCGGTACGACGTGCACCTGAGAACATATAAAACACGGTACGACTTTCACCTTGGAACATATAAAAGACGGTACGACTTGCACCTAGGAACATATAAAACACGGTACGACTTGCACCTGGGAACATATAAAACACGGTACGACTTGCACCTGGGAACATATAAAACACGATACGACATGCACCTGGGAACATATAAAACACGGTACGACTTGCACCTGGGAACATATAAACCACGGTACGACTTGCACCTGGGAACATATAAAACACGGTACGACGAGCACCAGGGAACATATAAAACATGGTACGACGTGCACCTGGGAACATATAAACATGCAACGCGGTACGATGTGCACCTGGGAACATATAAAAGACAGTACGACTTGCACCTGGGAACATATAAACATGCAACACGGTACGACATGCACCTGGGAACATATAAAACACGGTACGACGTGCACCTGAGAACATATAAAACACGGTACAACGTGGACCTGGGAACATATAAAACACGGTACGCCGTTTACCTAGGAACATATAAATCACGGTACGACGTGGACTTTGGAACATATAAAGCATGGTACGACGTGCACCTGGGAACATATAAAACACGGTACGACGTGCACCTGGGAACAAATAAAACACGGTACGACGTGCACCTGGGAACAAATAAAAGACGGTAAGACGTCCACCTGGGAACATATAAACATGCAACGCGGTACGACGTGCACCTGAGAACATATAAAACACGGTACGACTTTCACCTTGGAACATATAAAAGACGGTACGACTTGCACCTAGGAACATATAAAACACGGTACGACTTGCACCTGGGAACATATAAAACACGGTACGACTTGCACCTGGGAACATATAAACATGCAACGCGGTACGACGTGCACCTGAGAACATATAAAACACGGTACGACTTTCACCTGGGAACATATAAAAGACGGTACGACTTGCACCTAGGAACATATAAAACACGGTACGACTTGCACCTGGGAACATATAAAACGCGGTACGACGTGCACCTGGGAACATATAAACATGCAAGGCGGTACGACGTGCACCTGGGAACATATAAAACACGGTACAACGTGCACCTGGGAACATATAAACATGCAACACGGCACGACGTGCACCTGGGAACATATAAAACACGGTACGACGTGCACCTGGGAATATATAAAACACGATACGACGTGCACCTGGGAACATATAAACATGCAACGTAGTACGACATGCACCTGGGAACATATAAAACACGGTACGACGTGCACCTGGGAACATATAAAACAAGGTCCGACGTGCACCTGGAAAAATATAAAACACGGTACGACGTGCACCTGGGAACATATAAAACACGGTACGACGTGCACCTGGGAACATATAAACATGCAACGCGGTTCGACGTGCACCTGGGAACATATAAACATGCAACGCGGTACGACGTGCACCTGCGCATATATAAACATGCAACACGGTACGACGTGCAGCTGGGAACATATAAACATGCACCACGGTATGACGTGCACCTGGGAACATATAAAAGACGGTACGACATGCACCTGGGAATATATAAAGATGCAACGTAGTACGACGTGCACTTGGGAACATATAAAACACGGTACGACGTGCACCTGGGAATATATAAACATGCAACACAGTACGACGTGCATCTGGGAACATATAAAACACGGTACGACGTGCACCTGAGAACATATAAAACACGGTACAACGTGGACCTGGGAACATATAAAACACGGTACGCCGTTTACCTAGGAACATATAAATCACGGTACGACGAGGACTTTGGAACATATAAAGCACGGTACGACGTGCACCTGGGAACATATAAAACACGGTACGACTTGCACCTAGGAACATATAAAACACGGTACGACTTGCACCTGGGAACATATAAAACACGGTACGACTTGCACCTGGGAACATATAAACATGCAACACGGTATGACGTGCACCTGGGAACATATAAAACACGGTACGACGTGCACCTGAGAACATATAAAACACGGTCCAACGCGGACCTGGGAACATATAAAACACGGTACGCCGTTTACCTAGGAACATATAAATCATGGTACGACGTGGACTTTGGAACATATAAAGCACGGTACGACGTGCACCTGGGAACATATAAAACACGGTACGACGTGCACCTGGGAACAAATAAAAGACGGTAAGACGTCCACCTGGGAACATATAAACATGCAACGCGGTACGACGTGCACCTGAGAACATATAAAACACGGTACGACTTTCACCTTGGAACATATAAAAGACGGTACGACTTGCACCTAGGAACATATAAAACACGGTACGACTTGCACCTGGGAACATATAAAACACGGTACGACTTGCACCTGGGAACATATAAACATGCAACGCGGTACGACGTGCACCTGGGAACATATAAACATGCAAGGCGGTACGACTTGCACCTGGGAACATATAAACATGCAACACGGTACGACGTGCACCTGGGAACATATAAAACACGGTACGATGTGCACCTGGGAACATATAAAACATCGTACGACTTGCACCTGGGAACATATAAAACACGGTACGACTTGCACCTGGGAACATATAAAACACGATACGACATGCACCTGGGAACATATAAAACACGGTACGACTTGCACCTGGGAACATATAAACCACGGTACGACTTGCACCTGGGAACATATAAAACACGGTACGACGAGCACCAGGGAACATATAAAACACGGTACGACGTGCACCTGGGAACATATAAACATGCAACGCGGTACGACGTGCACCTGGGAACATATAAAAGACAGTACGACTTGCACCTGGGAACATATAAACATGCAACACGGTACGACATGCACCTGGGAACATATAAAACACGGTACAACGTGGACCTGGGAACATATAAAACACGGTACGCCGTTTACCTAGGAACATATAAATCACGGTACGACGTGGACTTTGGAACATATAAAGCATGGTATGACGTGCACCTGGGAACATATAAAACACGGTACGACGTGCACCTGGGAACAAATAAAACACGGTACGACGTGCACCTGGGAACAAATAAAAGACGGTAAGACGTCCACCTGGGAACATATAAACATGCAACGCGGTACGACGTGCACCTGAGAACATATAAAACACGGTACGACTTTCACCTTGGAACATATAAAAGACGGTACGACTTGCATCTAGGAACATATAAAACACGGTACGACTTGCACCTGGGAACATACAAAACGCGGTACGACGTGCACCTGGGAACATATAAACATGCAAGGCGGTACGACGTGCACCTGGGAACATTCAAAACATGCAACACGGTACGACGTGTACCTGGGAACATATAAAACACGGTACGACTTGCACCTGGGAACATATAAAACACAGTACGACGTGCACCTGGGAACATATAAAACATCATACGACTTGCACCTGGGAACATATAAAACACGATACGACTTGCACCTGGGAACATATAAAACACGATACGACGTGCACCTGGGAACATATAAAACACAGTACGACTTGCACCTGGGAACATATAAAACACGGTACGACTTGCACCTGGGAACATATAAAACACGGTATGACTTGCACCTGGGAACATATAAAACACGGTACGACGTGCACCTGGGAACATATAAACATGCAACGCGGTACGACGTGCACCTGGGAACATATAAAAGACAGTACGACTTGCACCTGGGAACATATAAACATGCAACACGGTACCACGTGCACCTGGGAACATATGAAACATGATACGACGTCACCTGGGAACATACAAACATGCAACGCGGTACGAAGTCAACCTGCGCATATATAAACATGCAACATGGTACGACGTGCACCTGGGAACATATAAAACACGGTACGACGTCCACCTGGGAACAAATAAACATGCAACGCGGTACGACGTGCACCTGAGAACATATAAAACACGGTACGACTTTCACCTTGGAACATATAAAAGACGGTACGACTTGCACCTAGGAACATATAAAACACGGTACGACTTGCACCTGGGAACATATAAAACGCGGTACGACGTGCACCTGGGAACATATAAACATGCAAGGCGGTACGACGTGCACCTGGGAACATATAAAACACGGTACGACTTGCACCTGGGAACATATAAAACATCGTACGACTTGCACCTGGGAACATATAAAACACGGTACGATGTGCACCTGGGAACATATAAAACATCGTACGACTTGCACCTGGGAACATATAAAACACGGTACGACGTCCACCTGGGAACAAATAAACATGCAACGCGGTACGACGTGCACCTGAGAACATATAAAACACGGTACGACTTTCACCTTGGAACATATAAAACACGGTACGACTTGCACCTAGGAACATATAAAACACGGTACGACTTGCACCTGGGAACATATAAAACGCGGTACGACGTGCACCTGGGAACATATAAACATGCAAGGCGGTACGACGTGCACCTGGGAACATATAAAACACGGTACGACGTGCACCTGGGAACATATAAAACACGGTACGACTTGCACCTGGGAACATATAAAACATCGTACGACTTGCACCTGGGAACATATAAAACACGGTACGATGTGCACCTGGGAACATATAAAACATCGTACGACTTGCACCTGGGAACATATAAAACACGGTACGTCTTGCACCTGGGAACATATAAAACACGATACGACGTGTACCTGGGAACATATAAAACACGGTACGACTTGCACCTGGGAACATATAAAACACGGTATGACTTGCACCTGGGAACATATAAAACACGGTACGACGAGCACCTGGGAACATATAAAACACGGTACGACGTGCACCTGGGAACATATAAACATGCAACGCGGTACGACGTGCACCTGGGAACATATAAAAGACAGTACGACTTGCACCTGGGAACATATAAACATGCAACACGGTACCACGTGCACCTGGGAACATATGAAACATGATACGACGTCACCTGGGAACATATAAAACATTGTACGACTTGCACCTGGGAACATATCAAACACGGTACGACATGTACCTGGGAACATACAAACATGCAACGCGGTACGAAGTCAACCTGCGCATATATAAACATGCAACATGGTACGACGTGCACCTGGGAACATATAAAACACGGTACGACGTCCACCTGGGAACAAATAAACATGCAACGCGGTACGACGTGCACCTGAGAACATATAAAACACGGTACGACTTTCACCTTGGAACATATAAAAGACGGTACGACTTGCACCTAGGAACATATAAAACACGGTACGACTTGCACCTGGGAACATATAAAACGCGGTACGACGTGCACCTGGGAACATATAAACATGCAAGGCGGTACGACGTGCACCTGGGAACATACAAAACATGCAACACGGTACGACGTGCACCTGGGAACATATAAAACACGGTACGACTTGCACCTGGGAACATATAAAACATCGTACGACTTGCACCTGGGAACATATAAAACACGGTACGATGTGCACCTGGGAACATATAAAACATCGTACGACTTGCACCTGGGAACATATAAAACACGGTACGACGTCCACCTGGGAACAAATAAACATGCAACGCGGTACGACGTGCACCTGAGAACATATAAAACACGGTACGACTTTCACCTTGGAACATATAAAAGACGGTACGACTTGCACCTAGGAACATATAAAACACGGTACGACTTGCACCTGGGAACATATAAAACGCGGTACGACGTGCACCTGGGAACATATAAACATGCAAGGCGGTACGACGTGCACCTGGGAACATACAAAACATGCAACACGGTACGACGTGCACCTGGGAACATATAAAACACGGTACGACTTGCACCTGGGAACATATAAAACATCGTACGACTTGCACCTGGGAACATATAAAACACGGTACGATGTGCACCTGGGAACATATAAAACAGCGTACGACTTGCACCTGGGAACATATAAAACACGGTACGACTTGCACCTGGGAACATATAAAACACGATACGACGTGTACCTGGGAACATATAAAACACGGTACGACTTGCACCTGGGAACATATAAAACACGGTATGACTTGCACCTGGGAACATATAAAACACGGTACGACGAGCACCTGGGAACATATAAAACACGGTACGACGTGCACCTGGGAACATATAAACATGCAACGCGGTACGACGTGCACCTGGGAACATATAAAACACGGTACGACTTGCACCTGGGAACATATAAACATGCAACACGGTACGACGTGCACCTGGGAACATATAAAACACGGTACGACGTGCACCTGAGAACATATAAAACACGGTACAACGCGGACCTGGGAACATATAAAACACGGTACGACTTGCACCTGGGAACATATAAACATGCAAGGCGGTACGACGTGCACCTGGGAACATACAAAACATGCAACACGGTACGACGTGCACCTGGGAACATATAAAACACGGTACGACTTGCACCTGGGAACATATAAAACATCGTACGACTTGCACCTGGGAACATATAAAACACGGTACGATGTGCACCTGGGAACATATAAAACATCGTACGACTTGCACCTGGGAACATATAAAACACGGTACGACTTGCACCTGGGAACATATAAAACACGATACGACGTGTACCTGGGAACATATAAAACACGGTACGACTTGCACCTGGGAATATATAAACATGCAACACAGTACGACGTGCATCTGGGAACATATAAAACACGGTACGACGTGCACCTGAGAACATATAAAACACGGTACAACGTGGACCTGGGAACATATCAAACACGGTACGCCGTTTACCTAGGAACATATAAATCACGGTACGACGTGGACTTTGGAACATATAAAGCACGGTACGACGTGCACCTGGGAACATATAAAACACGGTACGACTTGCACCTAGGAACATATAAAACACGGTACGACTTGCACCTGGGAACATATAAAACACGGTACGACTTGCACCTGGGAACATATAAGCATGCAACACGGTACGACGTGCACCTGGGAACATATAAAACACGGTACGACGTGCACCTGAGAACATATAAAACACGGTCCAACGCGGACCTGGGAACATATAAAACACGGTACGCCGTTTACCTAGGAACATATAAATCATGGTACGACGTGGACTTTGGAACATATAAAGCACGGTACGACGTGCACCTGGGAACATATAAAACACGGTACGACGTGCACCTGGGAACAAATAAAAGACGGTAAGACGTCCACCTGGGAACATATAAACATGCAACGCGGTACGACGTGCACCTGAGAACATATAAAAGACAGTACGACTTGCACCTGGGAACATATAAAACACGGTACGACGTCCACCTGGGAACAAATAAACATGCAACGCGGTACGACGTGCACCTGAGAACATATAAAACACGGTACGACTTTCACCTTGGAACATATAAAAGACGGTACGACTTGCACCTAGGAACATATAAAACACGGTACGACTTGCACCTGGGAACATATAAAACACGGTACGACTTGCACCTGGGAACATATAAACATGCAACGCGGTACGACGTGCACCTGGGAACATATAAACATGCAAGGCGGTACGACTTGCACCTGGGAACATATAAACATGCAACACGGTACGACGTGCACCTGGGAACATATAAAACACGGTACGATGTGCACCTGGGAACATATATCGTACGACTTGCACCTGGGAACATATAAAACACGGTACGACTTGCACCTGGGAACATATAAAATACGATACGACATGCACCTGGGAACATATAAAACACGGTACGACTTGCACCTGGGAACATATAAACCACGGTACGACTTGCACCTGGGAACATATAAAACACGGTACGACGAGCACCAGGGAACATATAAAACACGGTACGACGTGCACCTGGGAACATATAAACATGCAACGCGGTACGACGTGCACCTGGGAACATATAAAAGACAGTACGACTTGCACCTGGGAACATATAAACATGCAACATGGTACGACATGCACCTGGGAACATATAAAACACGGTACGACGTGCACCTGAGAACATATAAAACACGGTACAACGTGGACCTGGGAACATATAAAACACGGTACGCCGTTTACCTAGGAACATATAAATCACGGTACGACGTGGACTTTGGAACATATAAAGCATGGTACGACGTGCACCTGGGAACATATAAAACACGGTACGACGTGCACCTGGGAACAAATAAAACACGGTACGACGTGCACCTGGGAACAAATAAAAGACGGTAAGACGTCCACCTGGGAACATATAAACATGCAACGCGGTACGACGTGCACCTGAGAACATATAAAACACGGTACGACTTTCACCTTGGAACATATAAAAGACGGTACGACTTGCATCTAGGAACATATAAAACACGGTACGACTTGCACCTGGGAACATATAAAACGCGGTACGACGTGCACCTGGGAACATATAAACATGCAAGGCGGTACGACGTGCACCTGGGAACATTCAAAACATGCAACACGGTACGACGTGCACCTGGGAACATATAAAACACGGTACGACTTGCACCTGGGAACATATAAAACACAGTACGACGTGCACCTGGGAACATATAAAACATCATACGACTTGCACCTGGGAACATATAAAACACGGTACGACTTGCACCTGGGAACATATAAAACACGATACGACGTGCACCTGGGAACATATAAAACACAGTACGTCTTGCACCTGGGAACATATAAAACACGGTACGACTTGCACCTGGGAACATATAAAACACGGTATGACTTGCACCTGGGAACATATAAAACATGGTACGACGTGCACCTGGGAACATATAAACATGCAACGCGGTACGACGTGCACCTGGGAACATATAAAAGACAGTACGACTTGCACCTGGGAACATATAAACATGCAACACGGTACCACGTGCACCTGGGAACATATGAAACATGATACGACGTCACCTGGGAACATATAAAACATTGTACGACTTGCACCTGGGAACATATCAAACACGGTACGACATGTACCTGGGAACATACAAACATGCAACGCGGTACGAAGTCAACCTGCGCATATATAAACATGCAACATGGTACGACGTGCACCTGGGAACATATAAAACACGGTACGACGTCCACCTGGGAACAAATAAACATGCAACGCGGTACGACGTGCACCTGAGAACATATAAAACACGGTACGACTTTCACCTTGGAACATATAAAAGACGGTACGACTTGCACCTAGGAACATATAAAACACGGTACGACTTGCACCTGGGAACATATAAAACGCGGTACGACGTGCACCTGGGAACATATAAACATGCAAGGCGGTACGACGTGCACCTGGGAACATACAAAACATGCAACACGGTACGACGTGCACCTGGGAACATATAAAACACGGTACGACTTGCACCTGGGAACATATAAAACATCGTACGACTTGCACCTGGGAACATATAAAACACGGTACGATGTGCACCTGGGAACATATAAAACATCGTACGACTTGCACCTGGGAACATATAAAACACGGTACGACTTGCACCTGGGAACATATAAAACACGATACGACGTGTACCTGGGAACATATAAAACACGGTACGACTTGCACCTGGGAACATATAAAACACGGTATGACTTGCACCTGGGAACATATAAAACACGGTACGACGAGCACCTGGGAACATATAAAACACGGTACGACGTGCACCTGGGAACATATAAACATGCAACGCGGTACGACGTGCACCTGGGAACATATAAAACACGGTACGACTTGCACCTGGGAACATATAAACATGCAACACGGTACGACGTGCACCTGGGAACATATAAAACACGGTACGACGTGCACCTGGGAACATATAAAACACGGTACAACGCGGACCTGGGAACATATAAAACACGGTACGACTTGCACCTGGGAACATATAAACATGCAAGGCGGTACGACGTGCACCTGGGAACATACAAAACATGCAACACGGTACGACGTGCACCTGGGAACATATAAAACACGGTACGACTTGCACCTGGGAACATATAAAACATCGTACGACTTGCACCTGGGAACATATAAAACACGGTACGATGTGCACCTGGGAACATATAAAACATCGTACGACTTGCACCTGGGAACATATAAAACACGGTACGACTTGCACCTGGGAACATATAAAACACGATACGACGTGTACCTGGGAACATATAAAACACGGTACGACTTGCACCTGGGAACATATAAAACACGGTATGACTTGCACCTGGGAACATATAAAACACGGTACGACGAGCACCTGGGAACATATAAAACACGGTACGACGTGCACCTGGGAACATATAAACATGCAACGCGGTACGACGTGCACCTGAGAACATATAAAACACGGTACGACTTTCACCTTGGAACATATAAAAGACGGTACGACTTGCACCTAGGAACATATAAAACACGGTACGACTTGCACCTGGGAACATATAAAACACGGTACGACTTGCACCTGGGAACATATAAACATGCAAGGCGGTACGACGTGGACCTGGGAAAATATAAACATGCAACATGGTACGACGTGCACCTGGGAACATATAAAACACGGTACGATGTGCACCTGGGAACATATAAAACATCGTACGACTTGCACCTGGGAACATATAAAACACGGTACGACTTGCACCTGGGAACATATAAAACACGATACGACATGCACCTGGGAACATATAAAACACGGTACGACTTGCACCTGGGAACATATAAAACACGGTACGACTTGCACCTGGGAACATATAAAACACGGTACGACGAGCACCAGGGAACATATAAAACACGGTACGACGTGCACCTGGAAACATATAAACATGCAACGCGGTACGACGTGCACCTGGCAACATATAAAAGACAGTACGACTTGCACCTGGGAACATATAAACATGCAACACGGTACGACATGCACCTGGGAACATATAAAACACGGTACGACGTGCACCTGAGAACATATAAAACACGGTACGACGTGGACTTTGGAACATATAAAGCATGGTACGACGTGCACCTGGGAACATATAAAACACGGTACGACGTGCACCTGGGAAAAAATAAAACACGGTACGACGTGCACCTGGGAACAAATAAAAGACGGTAAGACGTCCACCTGGGAACATATAAACATGCAACGCGGTACGACGTGCACCTGAGAACATATAAAACACGGTACGACTTTCACCTTGGAACATATAAAAGACGGTACGACTTGCACCTAGGAACATATAAAACACGGTACGACTTGCACCTGGGAACATATAAAACGCGGTACGACGTGCACCTGGGAACATATAAACATGCAAGGCGGTACGACGTGCACCTGGGAACATACAAAACATGCAACACGGTACGACGTGCACCTGGGAACATATAAAACACGGTACGACTTGCACCTGGGAACATATAAAACACAGTACGACGTGCACCTGGGAACATATAAAACATCATACGACTTGCACCTGGGAACATATAAAACACGGTACGACTTGCACCTGGGAACATATAAAACACGATACGACGTGCACCTGGGAACATATAAAACACAGTACGACTTGCACCTGGGAACATATAAAACACGGTACGACTAGCACCTGGGAACATATAAAACACGGTACGACGAGCACCTGGGAACATATAAAACACGGTACGACGTGCACCTGGGAACATATAAAACACGGTACGACGTGCACCTGGGAACATATAAAAGACAGTACGACTTGCACCTGGGAACATATAAACATGCAACACGGTACGACGTGCACCTGGGAACATATAAAACATGATACGACGTCACCTGGGAACATATAAAACATTGTACGACTTGCACCTGGGAACATATCAAACACGGTACGACATGTACCTGGGAACATACAAACATGCAACGCGGTACGAAGTCAACCTGCGCATATATAAACATGCAACATGGTACGACGTGCACCTGGGAACATATAAAACACGGTACGACGTCCACCTGGGAACAAATAAACATGCAACGCGGTACGACGTGCACCTGAGAACATATAAAACACGGTACGACTTTCACCTTGGAACATATAAAAGACGGTACGACTTGCACCTAGGAACATATAAAACACGGTACGACTTGCACCTGGGAACATATAAAACGCGGTACGACGTGCACCTGGGAACATATAAACATGCAAGGCGGTACGACGTGCACCTGGGAACATACAAAACATGCAACACGGTACGACGTGCACCTGGGAACATATAAAACACGGTACGACTTGCACCTGGGAACATATAAAACATCGTACGACTTGCACCTGGGAACATATAAAACACGGTACGATGTGCACCTGGGAACATATAAAACATCGTACGACTTGCACCTGGGAACATATAAAACACGGTACGACTTGCACCTGGGAACATATAAAACACGATACGACGTGTACCTGGGAACATATAAAACACGGTACGACTTGCACCTGGGAACATATAAAACACGGTATGACTTGCACCTGGGAACATATAAAACACGGTACGACGAGCACCTGGGAACATATAAAACACGGTACGACGTGCACCTGGGAACATATAAACATGCAACGCGGTACGACGTGCACCTGGGAACATATAAAACACGGTACGACTTGCACCTGGGAACATATAAACATGCAACACGGTACGACGTGCACCTGGGAACATATAAAACACGGTACGACGTGCACCTGGGAACATATAAAACACGGTACAACGCGGACCTGGGAACATATAAAACACGGTACGACTTGCACCTGGGAACATATAAACATGCAAGGCGGTACGACGTGCACCTGGGAACATACAAAACATGCAACACGGTACGACGTGCACCTGGGAACATATAAAACACGGTACGACTTGCACCTGGGAACATATAAAACATCGTACGACTTGCACCTGGGAACATATAAAACACGGTACGATGTGCACCTGGGAACATATAAAACATCGTACGACTTGCACCTGGGAACATATAAAACACGGTACGACTTGCACCTGGGAACATATAAAACACGATACGACGTGTACCTGGGAACATATAAAACACGGTACGACTTGCACCTGGGAACATATAAAACACGGTATGACTTGCACCTGGGAACATATAAAACACGGTACGACGAGCACCTGGGAACATATAAAACACGGTACGACGTGCACCTGGGAACATATAAACATGCAACGCGGTACGACGTGCACCTGAGAACATATAAAACACGGTACGACTTTCACCTTGGAACATATAAAAGACGGTACGACTTGCACCTAGGAACATATAAAACACGGTACGACTTGCACCTGGGAACATATAAAACACGGTACGACTTGCACCTGGGAACATATAAACATGCAAGGCGGTACGACGTGGACCTGGGAAAATATAAACATGCAACATGGTACGACGTGCACCTGGGAACATATAAAACACGGTACGATGTGCACCTGGGAACATATAAAACATCGTACGACTTGCACCTGGGAACATATAAAACACGGTACGACTTGCACCTGGGAACATATAAAACACGATACGACATGCACCTGGGAACATATAAAACACGGTACGACTTGCACCTGGGAACATATAAAACACGGTACGACTTGCACCTGGGAACATATAAAACACGGTACGACGAGCACCAGGGAACATATAAAACACGGTACGACGTGCACCTGGAAACATATAAACATGCAACGCGGTACGACGTGCACCTGGCAACATATAAAAGACAGTACGACTTGCACCTGGGAACATATAAACATGCAACACGGTACGACATGCACCTGGGAACATATAAAACACGGTACGACGTGCACCTGAGAACATATAAAACACGGTACGACGTGGACTTTGGAACATATAAAGCATGGTACGACGTGCACCTGGGAACATATAAAACACGGTACGACGTGCACCTGGGAAAAAATAAAACACGGTACGACGTGCACCTGGGAACAAATAAAAGACGGTAAGACGTCCACCTGGGAACATATAAACATGCAACGCGGTACGACGTGCACCTGAGAACATATAAAACACGGTACGACTTTCACCTTGGAACATATAAAAGACGGTACGACTTGCACCTAGGAACATATAAAACACGGTACGACTTGCACCTGGGAACATATAAAACGCGGTACGACGTGCACCTGGGAACATATAAACATGCAAGGCGGTACGACGTGCACCTGGGAACATACAAAACATGCAACACGGTACGACGTGCACCTGGGAACATATAAAACACGGTACGACTTGCACCTGGGAACATATAAAACACAGTACGACGTGCACCTGGGAACATATAAAACATCATACGACTTGCACCTGGGAACATATAAAACACGGTACGACTTGCACCTGGGAACATATAAAACACGATACGACGTGCACCTGGGAACATATAAAACACAGTACGACTTGCACCTGGGAACATATAAAACACGGTACGACTAGCACCTGGGAACATATAAAACACGGTACGACGAGCACCTGGGAACATATAAAACACGGTACGACGTGCACCTGGGAACATATAAAACACGGTACGACGTGCACCTGGGAACATATAAAAGACAGTACGACTTGCACCTGGGAACATATAAACATGCAACACGGTACGACGTGCACCTGGGAACATATAAAACATGATACGACGTCACCTGGGAACATATAAAACATTGTACGACTTGCACCTGGGAACATATCAAACACGGTACGACATGTACCTGGGAACATACAAACATGCAACGCGGTACGAAGTCAACCTGCGCATATATAAACATGCAACATGGTACGACGTGCACCTGGGAACATATAAAACACGGTACGACGTGCACCTGGGAACAAATAAAAGACGGTAAGACGTCCACCTGGGAACATATAAACATGCAACGCGGTACGACGTGCACCTGAGAACATATAAAACACGGTACGACTTTCACCTTGGAACATATAAAAGACGGTACGACTTGCACCTAGGAACATATAAAACACGGTACGACTTGCACCTGGGAACATGTAAAACGCGGTACGACGTGCACCTGGGAACATATAAACATGCAAGGCGGTACGACGTGCACCTGGGAACATATAAAACACGGTACGACTTGCACCTGGGAACATATAAAACACGATACGACGTGCACCTGGGAACATATAAAACACAGTACGACTTGCACCTGGGAACATATAAAACACGGTACGACTAGCACCTGGGAACATATAAAACACGGTACGACGAGCACCTGGGAACATATAAAACACGGTACGACGTGCACCTGGGAACATATAAACATGCAAGGCGGTACGACGTGCACCTGGGAACATACAAAACATGCAAGGCGATACGACGTGCACCTGGGAACATATGAAACAAGGTACGACGTGCACCTGGGAACATATAAAACACGGTACGACTTGCACCTGGGAACATATAAAACACGGTACGACTTGCACCTGGGAACATATAAACATGCAACGCGGTACGACGTGCTGCTGGGAACATATAAAAGACAGTACGACGTGCATCTGGGAACATATAAAACACGTTACAACTTGCACCTGGGAACATATAAAACACGGTACGACGAGCACCTGGGAACATATAAAACAAGGTACGACTTTCACCTGGGAACATATAAAGATGCAACGCGGTACGACGTGCAACTGGGAACATATAAAACACGGTACGACGTGCACCTGGGAACATATAAAACACAGTACGACGTGCACCTGGGAACATATAAAACACGGTACAACATGTACCTGGGAACATATAAACATGCAAAATGGTACGACGTGCACCTGGGAATATATAAAACATGCAACACGGTACGACGTGCACCTGGGAACATATAAACATGCAACACGGTACGACGTGCACCTGGGAACATATAAAACACGGTATGACGTGCACCTGGGAACATATAAACATGGAACACGGTACAACGTGCACCTGGGAACATACAAAACATGCAACACGGTACGACGTGCACCTGGGAACATATAAAACACGGTACGACTTGCAACTGGGAACATATAAAACACAGTACGACGTGCACCTGGGAACATATAAAACATCATACGACTTGCACCTGGGAACATATAAAACACGGTACGACTTGCACCTGGGAACATATAAAACACGATACGACGTGCACCTGGGAACATATAAAACACAGTACGACTTGCACCTGGGAACATATAAAACACGGTACGACGTGCACCTGGGAACATATAAACATGCAACGCGGTACGACGTGCACCTGGGAACATATAAAAGACAGTACGACTTGCACCTGGGAACATATAAACATGCAACACGGTACGACGTGCACCTGGGAACATATAAAACATGATACGACGTCACCTGGGAACATATAAAACATTGTACGACTTGCACCTGGGAACATATCAAACACGGTACGACATGTACCTGGGAACATACAAACATGCAACGCGGTACGAAGTCAACCTGCGCATATATAAACATGCAACATGGTACGACGTGCACCTGGGAACATATAAAACACGGTACGACGTGCACCTGGGAACAAATAAAACACGGTACGACGTGCACCTGGGAACAAATAAAAGACGGTAAGACGTCCACCTGGGAACATATAAACATGCAACGCGGTACGACGTGCACCTGAGAACATATAAAACACGGTACGACTTTCACCTTGGAACATATAAAAGACGGTACGACTTGCACCTAGGAACATATAAAACACGGTACGACTTGCACCTGGGAACATATAAAACGCGGTATGACGTGCACCTGGGAACATATAAACATGCAAGGCGGTACGACGTGCACCTGGGAACATACAAAACATGCAACACGGTACGACGTGCACCTGGGAACATATAAAACACGGTACGACTTGCACCTGGGAACATATAAAGCACAGTACGACGTGCACCTGGGAACATATAAAACATCGTACGACTTGCACCTGGGAACATATAAAACACGGTACGACTTGCACCTGGGAACATATAAAACACGATACGACGTGCACCTGGGAACATATAAAACACAGTACGACTTGCACCTGGGAACATATAAAACACGGTACGACTAGCACCTGGGAACATATAAAACACGGTACGACGAGCACCTGGGAACATATAAAACACGGTACGACGTGCACCTGGGAACATATAAACATGCAAGGCGGTACGACGTGCACCTGGGAACATACAAAACATGCAAGGCGATACGACGTGCACCTGGGAACATATGAAACAAGGTACGACGTGCACCTGGGAACATATAAAACACGGTACGACTTGCACCTGGGAACATATAAAACACGGTACGACTTGCACCTGGGAACATATAAACATGCAACGCGGTACGACGTGCAGCTGGGAACATATAAAAGACAGTACGACGTGCACCTGGGAACATATAAAACACGTTACAACTTGCACCTGGGAACATATAAAACACGGTACGACGAGCACCTGGGAACATATAAAACACGGTACGACTTTCACCTGGGAACATATAAAGATGCAACGCGGTACGACGTGCAACTGGGAACATATAAAACACGGTACGACGTGCACCTGGGAACATATAAAACACGGTACGACGTGCACCTGGGAACATATAAAACACGGTACAACATGTACCTGGGAACATATAAACATGCAACATGGTACGACGTGCACCTGGGAATATATAAAACATGCAACACGGTACGACGTGCACCTGGGAACATATAAACATGCAACACGGTACGACGTGCACCTGGGAACATATAAAACACGGTATGACGTGCACCTGGGAACATATAAACATGGAACACGGTACAACGTGCACCTGGGAACATACAAAACATGCAACACGGTACGACGTGCACCTGGGAACATACAAAACATGCAAGGCGGTACGACGTGCACCTGGGAACATATAAACATGCAAGGCGGTACGACGTGCACCTGGGAACATATAAAACACGGTACGACTTGCACCTGGGAACATATAAACATGCAAGGCGGTACGACGTGCACCTGGGAACATACAAAACATGCAAGGCGATACGACGTGCACCTGGGAACATATAAAACACAGTACGACTTGCACCTGGGAACATATAAAACACGGTACGACTAGCACCTGGGAACATATAAAACACGGTACGACGAGCAGCTGGGAACATATAAAACACGGTACGACGTGCACCTGGGAACATATAAATCACGGTATGACGTGGGCCTAGTGACATATAAAACACGGTACGACGTTTACCTAGGAACATATAAATCACGGTACGACGTGGACCTTGGAACATATAAAGCACGGTGCGACTTGCACCTGGGAACATATAAAAGACGGTACGACGTGCATCTGGGAACATATAAAACACGGTACGACGTGCACCTGGGAACATATTAAACACGGTATGACGTGCACCTGGGAACATATAAACATGCAACACGGTACGACGTGCCCCTGGGAACATATAAACATGCAACGCGGTACGACGTGCACCTGAGAACATATAAAACACGGTACGACTTTCACCTTGGAACATATAAAAGACGGTACGACTTGCACCTAGGAACATATAAAACACGGTACGACTTGCACCTGGGAACATATAAAACACGGTACGACTTGCACCAGGGAACATATAAAACACGGTACGACGTGCACCTGGGAACATATAAACATGCAACACGGTACGACGTGCACCTGGGAACATATAAAAGACGGTACGATGTGCACCTGGGAACATATAAAACATCGTACGACTTTCACCTGGGAACATATAAAACACGGTACGACTTGCACCTGGGAACATATAAAACACGATACGACGTGCACCTGGGAACATATAAAAGAAGGTACGACTTGCACCTGGGAACATATAAAACACGGTACGACTTGCACCTGGGAACATATAAAACATGGTACGACGAGCACCAGGGAACATATAAAACACGGTACGACGTGCACCTGGGAACATATAAACATGCAACGCTGTACGACGTGCACCTGGGAACATATAAAAGACAGTACGACTTGCACCTGGGAACATATAAACATGCAACACGGTACGACGTGCACCTGGGAACATATAAAACACGGTACGACGTGCACCTGGGAACAAATAAAACACGGTACGACGTGCACCTGGGAACAAATAAAACACGGTACGACGTGCACCTGGGAACAAATAAAAGACGGTAAGACGTCCACCTGGGAACATATAAACATGCAACGCGGTACGACGTGCACCTGAGAACATATAAAACACGGTACGACTTTCACCTTGGAACATATAAAAGACGGTACGACCTGCACCTAGGAACATATAAAACACGGTACGACTTGCACCTGGGAACATATAAAACGCGGAACGACGTGCACCTGGGAACATATAAACATGCAAGGCGGTACGACGTGCACCTGGGAACATACAAAACATGCAACACGGTACGACGTGCACCTGGGAACATATAAAACACGGTACGACTTGCACCTGGGAACATATAAAACACAGTACGACGTGCACCTGGGAACATATAAAACATCGTACGACTTGCACCTGGGAACATATAAAACACGGTACGACTTGCACCTGGGAACATATAAAACACGATACGACGTGTACCTGGGAACATATAAAACACAGTACGACTTGCACCTGGGAACATATAAAACACGGTACGACTAGCACCTGGGAACATATAAAACACGGTACGACGAGCACCTGGGAACATATAAAACACGGTACGACGTGCACCTGGGAACATATAAACATGCAACGCGGTACGACGTGCACCTGGGAACATATAAAAGACAGTACGACTTGCACCTGGGAACATATAAACATGCAACACGGTACGACGTGCACCTGGGAACATATAAAACATGATACGACGTCACTTGGGAACATATAAAACATTGTACGACTTGCACCTGGGAACATATCAAACACGGTACGACATGTACCTGGGAACATACAAACATGCAACGCGGTACGAAGTCAACCTGCGCATTGATAAACATGCAACATGGTATGACGTGCACCTGGGAATATATAAACATGCAACACGGTACGACGTGCACCTGGGAACATATAAAACACGGTATGACGTGCACCTGGGAACATATAAAACACGGTACGACGTGCACCTGGGAACATATAAAATACGGTACGACGTGCACCTGGGAACATATAAAACACGATACGACTTGCACCTGGGAACATATAAAACAAGGTACGACTTGCAACTGGGAACATATAAAACACGGTACGACTTGCACCTGGGAACATATAAACATGCAACGCGGTACGACGTGCAGCTGGGAACATATAAAAGACAGTACGACGTGCACCTGGGAACATATAAAACACGGTACGACGTGCACCTGGGAACATATAAAATACGGTACGACGTGCACCTGGGAACATATAAAATACGGTACGACGTGCACCTGGGAACATATAAAACACGATACGACTTGCACCTGGGAACATATAAAACAAGGTACGACTTGCACCAGGGAACATATAAAACACGGTACGACGTGCACCTGGGAACATATAAACATGCAACACGGTACGACGTGCACCTGGGAACATATAAAAGACGGTACGATGTGCACCTGGGAACATATAAAACATCGTACGACTTTCACCTGGGAACATATAAAACACGGTACGACTTGCACCTGGGAACATATAAAACACGATACGACGTGCACCTGGGAACATATAAAAGAAGGTACGACTTGCACCTGGGAACATATAAAACACGGTACGACTTGCACCTGGGAACATATAAAACACGGTACGACGAGCACCAGGGAACATATAAAACACGGTACGACGTGCACCTGGGAACATATAAACATGTAACGCTGTACGACGTGCACCTGGGAACATATAAAAGACAGTACGACTTGCACCTGGGAACATATAAACATGCAACACGGTACGACGTGCACCTGGGAACATATAAAACACGGTACGACGTGCACCTGGGAACAAATAAAACACGGTACGACGTGCACCTGGGAACAAATAAAACACGGTACGACGTGCACCTGGGAACAAATAAAAGACGGTAAGACGTCCACCTGGGAACATATAAACATGCAACGCGGTACGACGTGCACCTGAGAACATATAAAACACGGTACGACTTTCACCTTGGAACATATAAAAGACGGTACGACCTGCACCTAGGAACATATAAAACACGGTACGACTTGCACCTGGGAACATATAAAACGCGGAACGACGTGCACCTGGGAACATATAAACATGCAAGGCGGTACGACGTGCACCTGGGAACATACAAAACATACAACACGGTACGACGTGCACCTGGGAACATATAAAACACGGTACGACTTGCACCTGGGAACATATAAAACACAGTACGACGTGCACCTGGGAACATATAAAACATCGTACGACTTGCACCTGGGAACATATAAAACACGGTACGACTTGCACCTGGGAACATATAAAACACGATACGACGTGCACCTGGGAACATATAAAACACAGTACGACTTGCACCTGGGAACATATAAAACACGGTACGACTAGCACCTGGGAACATATAAAACACGGTACGACGAGCACCTGGGAACATATAAAACACGGTACGACGTGCACCTGGGAACATATAAACATGCAACGCGGTACGACGTGCACCTGGGAACATATAAAAGACAGTACGACTTGCACCTGGGAACATATAAACATGCAACACGGTACGACGTGCACCTGGGAACATATAAAACATGATACGACGTCACTTGGGAACATATAAAACATTGTACGACTTGCACCTGGGAACATATCAAACACGGTACGACATGTACCTGGGAACATACAAACATGCAACGCGGTACGAAGTCAACCTGCGCATATATAAACATGCAACATGGTACGACGTGCACCTGGGAATATATAAACATGCAACACGGTACGACGTGCACCTGGGAACATATAAAACACGGTATGACGTGCACCTGGGAACATATAAAACACGGTACGACGTGCACCTGGGAACATATAAAATACGGTACGACGTGCACCTGGGAACATATAAAACACGATACGACTTGCACCTGGGAACATATAAAACAAGGTACGACTTGCAACTGGGAACATATAAAACACGGTAAGACTTGCACCTGGGAACATATAAACATGCAACGCGGTACGACGTGCAGCTGGGAACATATAAAAGACAGTACGACGTGCACCTGGGAACATATAAAACGTGGTACGACGTGCACCTGGGAACATATAAAATACGGTACGATGTGCACCTGGGAACATATAAAATACGGTACGACGTGCACCTGGGAACATATAAAACACGATACGACTTGCACCTGGGAACATATAAAACAAGGTACGACTTGCACCTGGGAACATATAAAACACGGTACGACTTGCACCTGGGAACATATAAACATGCAACGCGGTACGACGTGCAGCTGGGAACATATAAAAGACAGTACGACGTGCACCTGGGAACATATAAAACACGGTATGACGTGCACCTGGGAACATATAAAATACGGTACGACGTGCACCTGGGAACATATAAAACACGATACGACGTGCACCTGGGAACATATGAAACAAGGTACGACGTGCACCTGGGAACATATAAAACACGGTACGACTTGCACCTGGGAAAATATAAAACACGGTACGACTTGCACCTGGGAACATATAAACATGCAACGCGGTATGACGTGCACCTGGGAACATATAAAACACGTTACAACTTGCACCTGGGAACATATAAAACACGGTACGACGAGCACCTGGGAACATATAAAACACGGTACGACTTTCACCTGGGAACATATAAAGATGCAACGCGGTACGACGTGCAACTGGGAACATATAAAACACGGTACGACGTGCACCTGGGAACATATAAAACACGGTACGACGTGCACCTGGGAACATATAAAACACGGTACAACATGTACCTGGGAACATATAAACATGCAACGCGGTACGAAGTCCACCTGCGCATATATAAACATGCAAAATGGTACGACGTGCACCTGGGAATATATAAAACATGCAACACGGTACGACGTGCACCTGGGAACATATAAACATGCAACACGGTACGACGTGCACCTGGGAACATATAAAACACGGTATGACGTGCACCTGGGAAAATATAAACATGGAACACGGTACAACGTGCACCTGGGAACATATAAAACATGCAATGCGGTACGACGTGCACCTGCGCACATATAAACATGCAACACGGTACGACGTACACCTGGGAACATATAAAACACGGTACGACGTTGACCTGGGAACATATAAAACACGGTACGACGTGCACCTGGGAACATATAAATCACGGTATGACGTGGGCCTAGTGACATATAAAACACGGTACGACGTTTACCTAGGAACATATAAATCACGGTACGACGTGGACCTTGGAACATATAAAGCACGGTACGACTTGCACCTGGGAACATATAAAAGACGGTACGACGTGCATCTGGGAACATATAAAACACGGTACGACGTGCACCTGGGAACATATAAAACACGGTACGACGTGCACCTGGGAACATATAAAACACGGTCCGACGTGCACCTGGGAACATATAAAACACGGTAGGACTTGCACCTGCGCATATATAAACATGCAACACGGTACGACGTGCAACTGGGAACATATAAAAGACGGTACTACTTGCACCTGGGAATATATAAAACACGATACGACGTGCACCTGGGAACATAAAAACATGCAACGTAGTACGACATGCACCTGGGAACATATAAAACATGGTACGACTTGCACCTGGGAAAATATAAACATGCAACGCAGTACGACGTGCATCTGGGAACATATAAAACACGGTACGACGTGCACCTGGGATCATATAAAACACGGTACGACATGCACCTGGGAACATATAAACATGCAACGCGGTTCGACGTGCACCTGGGAACATATAAACATGCAACGCGGTACGACGTGCACCTGCGCATATATAAACATGCAACACGGTACGACTTGCAACTGGGAACATATAAACATGCACCGCGGTACGAAGTCCACCTGCGCATATATAAACATGCAACAAGGTACGACGAGCACCTGGGAAATTATAAAACACGGTATGACTTGCACCTGGGAACATATAAAACACGGTATGACTTGCACCTGGAAACATATAAAACACGGTACGACTTGCACCTGGGAACATATAAACATGCAACGCGGTACGACGTGCAGCTGGGAACATATAAAAGACAGTACGACGTGCACCTGGGAACATATAAAACACGGTACAACTTGCACCTGGGAACATATAAAACACGGTACGACGAACACCTGGGAACATATAAAACATGGTACGACGTGCACCTGGGAACATATAAAACATGCAACACGGTACGACGTGCACCTGGGAACATATAAAACACGGTATGACGTGCACCTGGGAACATATAAACATGGAACACGGTACAATGTGCACCTGGGAACATATAAAACATGCAATGCGGTACGACGTGCACCTGCGCACATATAAACATGCAACACGGTACGACATACACCTGGGAACATATAAAACACGGTACGACGTTGACCTGGGAACATATAAAACACGGTACGACGTGCACCTAGGAACATATAAATCACGGTACGACGTGGACCTTGGAACATATAAAGCACGGTAGGACGTGCACCTGGGAACATATAAAAGACGTTACGATGTGCACCTGGGAACATATAAAACACGGTATGACGTGCACCTGGGAACATATAAAACACGGTACGACGTGCACCTGGGAATATATAAAACACGATACGACGTGCACCTGGGAACATGAAAACATGCAACGTAGTACGACATGCACCTGGGAACATATAAAACACGGTATGACGTGCACCTAGGAACATATAAATCACGGTACGACGTGGACCTTGGAACATATACAGCACGGTAGGACGTGCACCTGGGAACATATAAAAGACGTTACGATGTGCACCTGGGAACATATAAAACATGGAACGACGTGCACCTGGGAACATATAAAACACGGTACGACGTGCACCTGGGCACATATAAAACACGGTACGATGTGCACCTGGGAACATATAAACATGCAACGCGGTTCGACGTGCACCTGGGAACATATAAACATGCAACGCGGTACGACGTGCACCTGCGCATATATAAACATGCAACACGGTACGACTTGCAACTGGGAACATATAAACATGCAACGCGGTACGACGTGCAGCTGGGAACATATAAAAGACAGTACGACGTGCACCTGGGAACATATAAAACACGGTACAACTTGCACCTGGGAACATATAAAACACGGTACGACGAGCACCTGGGAACATATAAAACACGGGACGACGTGCACCTGGGAACATATAAAACACGGTACGACGTGCACCTGGGAACATATAAAACACGGTACGACATGTACCTGGGAACATATAAACATGCAACACGGTACGAAGTCCACCTGGGAACATATAAAACACGGTATGACGTGCACCTGGGAACATATAAACATGCAACACGGTACGACGTGCACCTGGGAACATATAAACATGCAACACGGTACGACGTGCACCTGGGAACATATAAAACACGGTATGACGTGCACCTGGGAACATATAAACATGCAACACGGTACGACGTGCACCTGGGAACATATAAACATGCAACACGGTACGATGTGCACCTGGGAACATATAAAACACGGTATGACGTGCACCTGGGAACATATAAACATGCAACACGGTACGACGTGCACCTGGGAACATATAAACATGCAACACGGTACGACGTGCACCTGGGAACATATAAAACACGGTACGACGTGCACCTGGGAACATATAAATCACGGTACGACGTGGGCCTAGGAACATATAAATCACGGTACGACGTGGACCTTGGAACATATAAAGCA
The DNA here is from genome assembly GCF_933228915.1 of Telmatherina bonti. Lineage (NCBI taxonomy): Eukaryota > Metazoa > Chordata > Actinopteri > Atheriniformes > Telmatherinidae > Telmatherina > Telmatherina bonti. Next base: position 1,612,001 of record NC_136622.1, on the reverse strand, counting down.
TGGTACGACGTGCACCTGGGAACATATAAAAGACGGTACGACGTGTACCTGGGAACATATAAAACACGGTACGACGTGCACCTGGGAACATATAAAACACGGTACGACTTGCACCTGGGAACATATAAAACACGGTACGACTTGCACCTGGGAACATATAAAACACGGTACAACTTGCACCTGGGAACATATAAACATGCAACACGGTACGACGTGCCCCTGGGAACATATAAACATGCAACGCGGTACGACGTGCACCTGCGCATATATAAACATGCAACACGGTACGACGTGCAACTGGGAACATATAAACATGCACCACGGTATGACGTGCACCTGGGAATATATAACACACGATACGACGTGCACCTGGGAACATAAAAACATGTAACGTAGTACGACATGCACCTGGGAACATATAAAACACGGAACGACGTGCACCTGGGAACATATAAAACACGGTCCGACGTGCACCTGGAAAAATATAAAACACGGTACGACGTGCACCTGGGAACATATAAAACACGGTACGACGTGCACCTGGGAACATATAAACATGCAACACGGTACGACGTGCACCTGGGAACATATAAACATGCAACACGGTACGATGTGCACCTGGGAACATATAAAACACGGTATGACGTGCACCTGGGAACATATAAACATGCAACACGGTACGACGTGCACCTGGGAACATATAAACATGCAACACGGTACGACGTGCACCTGGGAACATATAAAACACGGTACGACGTGCACCTGGGAACATATAAATCACGGTACGACGTGGGCCTAGGAACATATAAATCACGGTACGACGTGGACCTTGGAACATATAAAGCATGGTACGACGTGCACCTGGGAACATATAAAAGACGGTACGACGTGTACCTGGGAACATATAAAACACGGTATGACGTGCACCTGGGAACATATAAAACACGGTACGACTTGCACCTGGGAACATATAAAACACGGTACGACCTGCACCTGGGAACATATAAAACACGGTACAACTTGCACCTGGGAACATATAAACATGCAACACGGTACGACGTGCCCCTGGGAACATATAAACATGCAACGCGGTACGACGTGCACCTGCGCATATATAAACATGCAACACGGTACGACGTGCAACTGGGAACATATAAACATGCACCACGGTATGACGTGCACCTGGGAATATATAACACACGATACGACGTGCACCTGGGAACATAAAAACATGTAACGTAGTACGACATGCACCTGGGAACATATAAAACACGGAACGACGTGCACCTGGGAACATATAAAACACGGTCCGACGTGCACCTGGAAAAATATAAAACACGGTACGACGTGCACCTGGGAACATATAAAACACGGTACGACGTGCACCTGGGAACATATAAAACACGGTACGACGTGCACCTGGGAATATATAAACATGCAACGTGGTTCGACGTGCACCTGGGAACATATAAACATGCAACGCGGTACGACGTGCACCTGCGCATATATAAACATGCAACACGGTACGACTTGCAACTGGGAACATATAAACATGCACCACGGTATGACGTGCACCTGGGAACATATAAAAGATAGTACGACTTGCACCTGGGAATATATAAACATGCAACGTAGTACGACGTGCACTTGGGAACATATAAAACACGGTACGACGTGCACCTGGGAACATATAAAACACGGTACGACATGCACCTGGGAACATATAAAACATTTAAAGCGGTACGACGTTGACCTGGGAACATATAAAACACGGTACGACGTGCACCTGGGAACATATAAATCACGGTACGACGTGCACCTGGGAACATATAAAACACGGTACGACGTGCATCTGGGAACATATGAACATGCAACAAGGCACAACGTGCACCTGGGAACATATAAACATGCAATACGGCACGACGTGCACCTGGGAACATATAAAACACGGTACGACTTACACCAGGGAACATATATACATGCAACACGGTACGACGTGACCCTAGGAACATATAAGCATGCAACACGGCACGACGTTCACCTGGGAACATATAAAACACGGTACGACGTGAACCTGGGAACATATAAAACACGGTACGACTTGCACCTGGGAACATATAAACATGCAACGCAGTATGACGTGCACCTGGGAACATATAAACTTGCAACACGGAACGACGTGCACCTGGGAACATATAAAACACGGTACGACGTGCACCTGGGAACATATAAAACACGGTATGACGTGCACCTGGGAACATATAAACATGCAACACGGTACGACGTGCACCTGGGAACATATGAAACATGCAACGCGGTACGACATGCACCTGCGCACATATAAACATGCAACACGGTACGACGTACACCTGGGAACATATAAAACACGGTACGACGTGGGCGTAGTAACATATAAATCACGGTACGACGTGGACGTTGGAACATATCAATCACGGTACGACGTGGGCCTAGTACCATATAAAACACGGTACGACGTGCACCTAGGAACATATAAAACACGGTACGACTTGCACCTGGGAACAAATATACATGCAACACGGTATGACGTGACCCTAGGAACATATAAACATGCAACACGGCACGACGTGCACCTGGGAACATATAAAACAGGGTACGACTTGCACCTGGGAACATATATACATGCAACACGGTATGACGTGACCCTAGGAACATATAAACATGCAACACGGCATGACGTGCACCTGGGAACATATAAAACACGGTACAATGTGTACCTGGGAACATATACACATGCAACACGGTACGACGTGACCCTAGGAACATATAAACATGCAACACGGCACGACGTGCACGTGGGAAATTATAAAACACGGTACGACTTGCACCTGGGAACGTATATACATGCAACACGTTATGACGTGACCCTAGGAACATATAAACATGGAACACGGCACGACATTCACCTGGGAACATATAAAACACGGTACAACGTGCACCTGGGAACATATATGCATGCAACACGGTACGACGTGCACCTGGGAACATATAAAACACGGTACGACTTGCACCTGGGAACATATAAAACACGGTACGACTTGCACCTGGGAACATATAAACATGCAACGCAGTACGACGTGCACCTGGGAACATATAAACATGCAACACGGAACGACGTGCACCTGGGAACATATAAAACACGGTACGACGTGCACCTGGGAAGATATAAAACACGTTATGACGTGCACCTGGGAACATATAAACATGCAACACGGTACGATGTGCACCTGGGAACATATAAAACATGCAACGCGGTACGACATGCACCTGCGCACATATAAACATGCAACACGGTACGACGTACACCTGGGAACATATAAAACACGGTACGACGTGGGCCTAGTAACATATAAATCACGGTACGACGTGGACGTTGGAACATATAAAGCACGGTACGACGTGGGCCTAGTAACATATAAAACACGGTACAATGTTTACCTAGGAACATATAAAGCACGGTACAACGTGCACCTAGGAACATATAAAACACGGTACGACTTGCACCTGGGAACATATATACATGCAACACGGTATGACGTGACCCTGGGAACATATAAACATGCAACACGGCACGACGTGCACCTGGGAACATATAAACATGCAACACGGTACGATGTGCACCTGGGAACATATAAAACATGCAACGCGGTACGACATGCACCTGCGCACATATAAACATGCAACACGGTACGACGTACACCTGGGAACATATAAAACACGGTACGACGTGGGCCTAGTAACATATAAATCACGGTACGACGTGGACGTTGGAACATATAAAGCACGGTACGACGTGGGCCTAGTAACATATAAAACACGGTACAATGTTTACCTAGGAACATATAAAGCACGGTACAACGTGCACCTAGGAACATATAAAACACGGTACGACTTGCACCTGGGAACATATATACATGCAACACGGTATGACGTGACCCTGGGAACATATAAACATGCAACACGGCACGACGTGCACCTGGGAACATATAAAACAAGGTACAACGTGTACCTGGGAACATATATACATGCAACACGGTACGACGTGACCCTAGGAACATATAAACATGCAACACGGCACGACGTGCACCTGGGAACATATAGAACACGGTACGACTTGCACCTGGGAACATATATACATGCAACACGGTATGACGTTACCCTAGGTACATATAAACATGCAACACGGCACGACGTTCACCTGGGAACATATAAAACACGGTACGACGTGCACCTGGGAACATATAAAACACGGTACGACGTGCACCTGGGAACATATAACACACGGTACGACTTGCACCTGGGAACATATAAAACACGGTACGACTTGCACCTGGGAACATATAAACATGCAACGCGGTACGAAGTCCAACTGCGCATATATAAACATGCAACATGGTATGACGTGCATCTGGGAACATATGAAACATGCAACGCTGGACGACGTGCACCTGCGCACATATAAACATGCAACACGGTACGACGTGCACCTGGGAACATATAAAACACGGTACAACGTGCACCTGGGAACATATAAATCACGGTACGACGTGGGCCTAGTAACATATAAAACACCGTACGACGTTTACCTATTAACATATAAAGCATGGTACGACGTGCACCTGGGAACATATAAAACACGGTTCGACGTGCACCTGGGAACATATATACATGCAACACGGTATGACGTGACCCTAGGAACATATAAACATGCAACACGGCACGACGTGCACCTGGGAACATATAAAACACGGTACGACGTGCACCGGGGAACATATAAAACACGGTACGACTTGCACCTGGGAACATATAAAACACGGTACGACTTGCACCTGGGAACATATAAAACACGGTAAAACTTGCACCTGGGAAAATATAAAACACGGTACGACGTGCACCTGGGAACATATAAATATGCAACGCGGTACGACGTGCACCTGGGAACATATAAAACACGGTACGACTTGCACCTGGGAACATATAAAACACGGTACGACTTGCACCTGGGAACATATAAAACACGGTACGACTTGCACCTGGGAAAATATAAAACACGGTACGACGTACACCTGGGAACATATAAATATGCAACGCGGTACGACGTGCACCTGGGAACATATAAAACACGGTACGACGAGCACCTGGGAACATATAAAACACGGTACGACGTGCACCTGGGAACATATAAAACACGGTACGACTTGCACCTGGGAACATATAAAACATGCAACACGGTACGACGTGCACCTGGGAACATATAAAACACGGTACGACGTGCACCTGGGAACATATAAAACACCGTACGACGTGCACCTGGGAACATATAAAACACGGTGCGACTCGCACCTTGGAACATATAAAACACGGTACGACTTGCACCTGGGAACATATAAAAGACAGTACGACGTGCACCTGGGATCATATAAAACACGGTACGACTTGCACCTTGGAACATATAAAACACGGTACGACGTGCACCTTGGAACATATAAAACACGGTATGACTTGCACCTTGGAACATATAAAACACGGTACGACGTGCACCTGGGAACATATAAAACACGGTACGACGTGCACCTGGGAACATATAAAACACGGTACGACTTGCACCTTGGAACATATAAAACTCGGTACGACGTGCACCTGGGATCATATAAAACACGGTACGACTTGCACCTGGGAACATATTAAACATGGCACGACGTGCACCTGGGAACATATAAAACACGGTACGACGTGCACCTGGGACCATATAAAACACGGTATGATGTGCACCTGGGAACATATTAAACATGGCACGACGTGCACCTGGGAACATATAAAACATGGCACGACGTGCACCTGGGACCATATAAAACACGGTACGACGTGCACCTGGGAACATATAAAACACTTGTTTTAAGAACTGTTATATTGAGGAAGATTAAAACTAGTCAAACTGGTTCTGCCAGACCGGTCTACAGTTTGTTTCAACTACACAAAGAACAGCTTTTAGAGTTTGTGTGTGTGTGTGTCTTTGTTTGTGTGTGTGTTTGTGTGTGTGTGTGTGTGTGTCTGTGTGTGTGTAAGGTTCTCCTGTACGCGTTGCTTTATAGTTGTGGATACAGAAAGTAATGCTTGCTCATACTGGTTTTTCACATTTCATGAGTAAAGAACTCCTTGATGAGCAGGAAGGAAACATTTGAAGTGAATCTCCTTTCCTCTCTTTCACACTTCCACTCCAGCAGATAATAATGATTAATTTAAATAGTTTCTTACGAGTGAATGGAGATTCAAGTCTTTGGATGTCATCATTATGTAAAATAATTGTTTAAAGAAAATGCATTTATAATTTGTGAAATGTAGGATTTGTTTTTCTTTTAATGGATGAGAGAAGGTATGTAGGATGCATCCACACTGGCATTGTTTGGTTCACTCATCTTACAATGTTTCAGCTTGCTTCCAGCTGTGAGAATCACCAAAGCAGGTTTATACCATTGAATTTACTATAAAGTAAGACCACACGTCTCAGAAACTGTAACATACTGTAAATAATACGTTCCACTCTTATGGCTAAACTGTTATGTCCATTATTTTAAGCACATCTCAAATTATTTAGAAAGAACCGTTGGTCTCTCTTCTGCCCCCTAAAGGCCAGTTTCTGCTCCCTGCTGAATGAACAGGTTCTTCTGTGTCAAACATCCTTGTCCTTGTTCATGTGGTTGCGAGGCAAAACGTTCACCAGAGGGCAGTGAGGAGGTCAGAGTTGACCTCTAAGATTCTGGCAACTAACATGGAGACAAATGATGATGACATTTATTCTCATTTAGAGACATAAAAAGATGCATAGCAGATGGAGGTTGATTGTGTGGGCGTTTAAAGGTTTTTCTTCTTCTTTGCTCCTTTTGCAGGTTGCACATCAGCCACCATGCTCAACACTGCCCCCATGGTTTTGAATGTTACAGCTCTGTCACAAAAGATGCAGGTAAAAGATGCAAAGATGGATTAATGCTAAGTATCTATCATTAACGTAGAGGCTTCAGGTCAGTGTGTCCTCATGCAAATATGTTGTGATTTATTTCCTGGGAACTTCATTCAAGGAGGAGGTCCTTAGCATGGGACAGCCACCACAAGAGGATACAAGTTCACACATGATCACTTGTTTTTGCACTGAGTCTCATTATTCAGCATTTTGATCAGTGTAGAACCAGCTCTTCGACATGTCAGGATATGTTCGAAGGAAGCAGTAACAGATCACCTCAGCAGAGCAAGAAAAGACCTGTCTGCTGATGTTTCCGGCTCTACTGTTTCTACATCATTCTCTCACACAAACCCACACACACATTCATTTATTACCTGCACACTTACCCTCTATTCCACATTACCACATGTTTAAATTTTGCATCATATTTTTCTCTGTCTTATCAGAGATGTTTCCACATGCTCATATTGGAGCTCCTCCTAAGCAGAAATCTGTTGCTGTTGGACAGAAACTGGGTCTGAATTGTGTGAGATGTTCAGCTCTTCAGACCTGTTTGGCTGATGCTGTTGCTCTTAGAAGGAACCTTTTTGCTCTTTACTCAAACTGTGACAACTTCATTTCAGCTCTCCTCTTCACAAACCATCTTATGTCTGAAATTGTTTAAACCAACCCTGAATTAACGGCCTTTGTGTATCTTATTCTTATATTCAGCTTATTCATACAAAACATACGTTAAGCAGCAAACAATGTAAATCAGCAGCTTTTAGAACAACATTATGAGTTAAAATCGTCACTCATGAGCACGATCCACCTGATGAGGCCATGACTGTTTCCTGCATACCAATGCTGTGTCCTCGCGGGACAGACCCACAGCTACTCTACCCATCAGCCTGTCCCCGTCCTTGGACGGACAATCAGAACTCACCTGGGACGTCTCCAGCACTGTTTCCTCTTTTCTGGCTCTCCTTGCAAAACTTGGATGTATGGAATGATACAGCACTGATGTAGACTGATAAAAAGACAAGAATAAGGGGAAGAAAACGCCCTGTATACTCCTCTCCACGCCTCCACGCTCTCTCTCTCATCTCTCTACCCCAGAAAACCGGTTGGGGCGGTTATACCCTTGAGGAACACAAACATCGAGGCCTGGGCAAGTTCTCCCTTGATATTCCTGTTTTGCTGGAATCCCACCGAACTGGCTGAACCAGTCCCGTTAAGCCCTGCAGTGATACAGGGACAAACCCAACTGGGAAACCGAAATGCGCCACTCTGCAGTCTGAAATCAGACATGATAGAGATGATCTTCTGAACTACAATCATCATCCTCACAACATCAGGGATTATATAAAGAGCTCAGTCAGACCAACTATTTTTATTTCCTTACTTAGCATGATGGCAAATGTGATGTCTAAAGAGTCCTGTAATGTCCTGTTTAGTTGTGTAAAGTTTTTTTTTACATTCCATAATGTCCTGTAATGTCCTGTTATGTCCAGTAATGTCCTGATATGTCCCGAAATGTCTTGTAATGCCCCATTTACTCTTATAAAGCTTTTAATTTGTGATTAAATGGACAGCATAAGGCTGGTTTCAGTCATATTTATATGATAGATATCAGTTTGCCAATCTTAATGAAAAGTCTTTCTCATACACTGAAGCAGATCATGGAGTTCCTCAGGGTTCCATAGTTGGACCAATACTTTTCACATTATACATGCTTCCAGTAATAAGTAGTATCATCTGACACCAAGGCATAAGCTTTTTCTGCAATCCAGATTATACTCAGATTTACTGTATCTATAAAGTCAGTCAGTAGGATAACTGCAAATTTTCTTCTTTTAAACTCAGACAAGACTGAAGTCACTGTCTTTGGGCCTAAAAAATGTGGGACAGAGTTGTTTAGCTAATCTGGATGGCATTTATTTCGCTTATAGGGAGGAGCCTTGAGTTGACCAGAATTTGTCCTTTGGCTCACAACTAAAACAGGTTTCTAAGGCCTTCTTCCTACATGATATTGCAAAAATGGTATCCTGTCTCAGAGAGATACAGAAAAATTAGTCCATGCTTCTCTCTGGTAAGCAGAGACAAGCACTAGAACCAAGCAGAAAATGGCAACTCAAGATGAACCCCGTTTCATTTAGTTCAGACCCACCCTTCAGCTCCTCCATTGGCTCTGTTTTGTCTTGTGTGACTGTAACGGGGTGAATGAACCAATAACCAGCTCTTCCGAGGAGCAAACTGCCAGTCAGCACACAGTTCCTGCAGTAAAATGGGCACACAGTTTGTTAAAAGCAAGGAAGTTACAAAAGGGAGTCAGAGTTCTTTTCCTTCTTCTCTTGTCGAGGGGGGTATGCTTCCTTGGTGGCCGGTGGTCCAGATCCTTCTAGGGCTGTGACCACTCCTCCGACTGCATTGGATCCACTGCAGCCAAGGGAGAAAGTCTCTAAATCCGATGTCACACAAATAAATAAAAACCATGCGATAAACAGGCGTTCGGAATCGTGGTCATCCACCCTCCAAGCAAGTCGAATAAGATTGGAGGGGTGTAGCGTACGTCACCCCTCCTGTGTTGGCCAAGGCATCCTCTCTCTTTCCGTAGTGTCCCCGTCTCTGCTGTGTCCTTTTCCTGCCTTTGGCCTCCTCAATCCTCACTGTCCCCGCCGTTGGAGTTGGCCTCTCGGCCTTCGCTCTCGGCTTCCACCTCTCCCAGGAGCTCTCCGTGTCGTGCTCAAGCCTGCTCCAGACACTCGCTGGTGTTCCCACTTAACAATTAGTGTTGACTTTGACGGGCCTCCAGGGGGGGGATTAGTAGCGGCACAGCAAAAGTTAAAAACACATGCAATAAAACAATTCCATTTAAAAGCATGCCTTTGACCCCGTCACATGATTGGCTGTCCCTGCTGTCATTCCACCTTGCTTGCACATCGGTAGCTAGAGGTCAAGAGTTCTTCCAAATGAAATGAAAGGAAATGAAATCAAAGTTAATTTCTTTTATGTTTTATTATTAGCTTAGCTAAAAAAGGTGGGTGATGACTCGCTTTTTAAAAATATCAACAGTCTCTGCAGCCTTGAGGCTCTCTGGCAGGCTACCCCACAGTTGAGGACCATAACAATGGAAAGAGGCTTCACCGTATGTTTTAGTTTTGACCTTAGGAACAACTAAAAGGCCAGTCCCAGAGGACCTCAGGGTCCACAGGGAGTCATAATTTAAAAGAAGGTCAGATACATAAGAAGGCCCAAGACCACTGAGGCATTTATTAACAACTAAAAGAATCTTAAAATCAATCCTGAAATGCATGGGGAGTCAATGCAGTAATTTTAAAACTGGTGAAATGTGTTCCCGCCCTCTGGTCCTCCTCAGAACCCGTGCCATTGAGTTCAGAAGTAATTGTAGGCTGGAAATAGATTTTTTGGGAAGACCAGAGAGCAGGGCATTACTGTAATCTAATTTATTGGAAAAAAAAAACCGTGAGCACCTTTCTGCTGGCGGGAATGAAAAATGCACGAACTCTGGCGATGTTTTTTAGATGATAAAAGATGTTTTTGTTACATTTTTTATGTGTGGAATAAAATCAAGCTCGGAGTCAAGAACACCCAGATTTCTCCCACACTGGGAGGGATTAAAATGTAATGTTGATTAAAGAATCTCTCTCCTGCCTTCAGGACCGATGATTCAAACTTCAGTTTTGTCCTGGTTGAGCTGTAAAAAGTTCTCTGCCATCCATGACTTTATATCTGAAATACAGTTTAAAGAACATTAAGTGGCTCCAGGTCATCAGGAGACACGGCGATGTAAAGCTGTGTATCATCAGCATAGCTGTGGACATCAACGCCGTGTTGCCTGATGACGTTCCCAAGTGGTAACATATACAAGTTGAGATTGATCTTTCCTCTGGGAACCCCGTTTTTATTCATAGGTTCCTGAGGAGCATGGGCCCATACTTATGAAAAATTGCCGATCTGAGAAGTTGGAATTGAACCACTTGAGAGCAGTACCTGAGAGGCCCATCAAACTTCTTAGTCTGTTTAACCCCTTAACCGTCGGGGGCCCGCCTGCGGGCCGTTTTACGCATTTTTTTTATATCACGCTCGTACAATTTCTTAGACGTTTTCTTTTCAATAAAACTGCGCATGATGCACTGGTAGGCTCTCCCCTTCTGATTGACCCCATTTCTGACCAGCTGGATTGGTCCATGGTCCTTCCTTAGCCAATAATACACACTGAGTGTCAACCTAGGTCTGCTTCCAGACCTCGCCCTCCAGCTCTGATGCCAGTTCTGACCCCACTGCCGTAAAGCCAATAAAATTCCCGTCACAGCGATGTGCAGCTTCTGTGTGGGATGTAAAACGGCTTCAGGGGGTCTGTGCGTAAACATTTGTGACAACGTGCGTACTTGTGTGCGTCCGTGTGCAAAAGCAGAGGAAGCCTTTTTGTCCGCTTTTCCTCTGTTTTTCTTTTTCTCTGCTCTCCTGCTTTTTTACTTTACTTTTACAAACACTCTTTATCAGACAATAGTTCAAATCTAATGTAAATATGTAAATTGTATTGTGTTATGATGCTTTTATTATTCCATTTTGTTTACATTACATAACATGGCATTACATTGTTTACATATATAAACATGATGACCGTAAAACTTATTCTGACTCTTTTATTATAATGCACCGTAGAAAAAATAAGCTTTTAGTGTGTTTATGCATCACCTGGTGAATTTCAATAATACTGATAGTAAATATGAATATATAACAAGATTCCTCTTGATACCACCTTTCATTAGAGTCTCATTGATGACTGTATGTTGAAGTGTTCTGGAGTTATAGCTTATTGAAGTGTTCTAGAGTTATAGCTTATTGAAGTTGGAGACTCCAAATGGTCACTTTGGGGAGCGCATGAACATACTTACAGTAAAACCCTCTGCTTGGGTCATGTTTGCAGGAAGGATTGTTACCGGTAAATTAATTTACATAAATAATTGATATTGCATCCATGTGCATGCATGCGTGCATGTGTAGGTGTGTGTGTTTGGTAATAGGTGCTGAAAAAGGTGGACATTTGAGATTTCTTTAAGTTAAATTCAACTTTATTTATAAAGCCTCAAAGAAATGTGTCCCACCCATCCTGCAACACCCAGGCCAGCCGAGAGATATAATCCCTCCAGCGTGTCCTGGGTCTTCCCCGGGGTCTCCTCCCAGAGGGACGTGCCTGGAACACCTCACCAGGGAGGTCCAGGAGGCATCCTGACCAGATGCCCGAGCCACCTCAACTGGTTCCTCTCGATGCGAAGGAGCAGCGGCTCTACTCTGATCTCCTCCCGGATGACCGAGCTCCTCACCCTATCTCTAAGGGAGAGCCCGGCCACCCTGCGGAGGAAACTCATTTCAGCCGCCTGTATACGAGATCTCCTTCTTTCGGTAACGACCCACAGCTCATGACCATAGGTGAGGGTAGGAACGTAGATCGACTGGTAAATCGAGAGCTTCGCCTTCTGGCTCAGCTCCTTCTTCACCACGACAGACCGGCGCAGAGTCCGCATTACTGCAGACGCCGCACTGATCCGCACCGATCCGCACTCGTGAACAAGACCCCGAGATATTTAAACTCCTCCACTTGAGGCAGGACCTGACTCCCGACCCGGAGAGGACAATCCACCCTATTCCGGCTGAGGACCATGGTCTCAGATTTGGAGGTGCTGATTCTCATCCCAGCCGCTTCACACTCGGCTGAATCAGAATCATCTGGTTCTGTTTCAAGATGAAAATGGTGGATGTGGCTGTTGCCAGCATCAGAAATGGATCCAAAAGAAATCCACAACTAGGTCCTGCAGCCATCAGTCCTTTCAGTTCTGTCCTCTGCTGCAAAAACTGAGTCTTCACTGGGCCAGCTGACAGAAGGGCATGAAACAAAATAGTTCGATATGGACTTTAAAGCTGCTAAAGACAGAACCAGGTGAGGATGAGAACAGAACTATGTTCACTTCAGGTCAGAAAGAGGTCTGATCCAGGACAGAACCAGGCCAGAACTGAAGAGGTTTCTATATTGCTTTTCTTCTAGTTTCTGGGTTTTGAAGGTACAAGCTAAGCTAAGGCTAAGCTGAGCTGGACAAAACTAAGCTAAAGTAATCTTTTTTAAATAAGCAAAGCTAATTTGACTGATAAACTGGACTTTTTGAACCGGATTAGTGACCGATAAAGAATCTGATTAATAACCTTGGAAGTTTTGTTCTCAGTGAATGACAGATCAGAAGTAAAGTATTTCGGGACCTGGTTTCTGTCTGTCAACGTTTGTCTGTCTCAAGACACTGTTCTTGTTCCTGTTCCTGGTCACTGTCTGTGGTTTGCAGGTCAGGTTATGGAGCTGAAGCGGAACCTTCAGCTATGTCTGGATGTGGCCAAGTTGACAGTGGGTGGAGGAGATGGCGATGAAAGACAGAAGAGTGGAGGTCACAGATATGTTGGACCAGTAGCTAATCCAATAGTATTCCAAGTTGAGCAGCTGAACAAGAAGGGGCCAAAGTATTGTGCAGCATATTTCTGTTTGAATTTGTGGACTGTCTGAAACATGGCATGTGGAATTACTTTTCACAGATAAGTATGAATATTACCATTTGTCATATTTATGAGTTGACTATTACTGTGCTGTATTTATGCCCATCCACAAAATTGTAGCTAGCTTGGTAGGCTATTCTTAGTGTCGGCAACAACCTGAGCACCTTATAAATCATTGTACAGTCTTAGATTACAACTGGCACAAGAACATTTATAGAAGTAGAACCAAAATTACTAGTCTGTGACATTGCTAATTTTAAACTGGTTTCAAAGCCTGTGTTATCGACATATTATTATGTTGTTATTATTGTTATTGAAATATATTTCACCAACAGTAAGCTACTTCTCATGTCTTATTCCATAACCATTTACCTGAAAATGCAGACAACTTAACATCTGAAAAGTTTAATCACAATTTTAAAAGAGTTGGTTCATTATAAACAGTTAAGCATCACAATAGTAGGCCTGAAAAGAAAAGTCAGGAGTTTCAAGTAAACAAATAAGCTTGACCATATCTGTGAAATGTTATGATATTGTCTACCAAGTTTTCAGTTTTCATTTTTAGGGTTCCCAAAGACAAGGATTTGAAGAGGGAAGGATTCAGCACCCAGTAAATCTGCACGGTGGCACTGTGGCCTCACAGCAAGAAGGTTGCTGGTTCAATCCTTGGCCGGGGCAAGGTCTGGTCAGTGGCCTTTCTGTGTGGAGTTTGCATGTTCTCCCCGTGTATGCGTTGGTTCTCTGCGGGTTCTCCGGCTTCCTCCCACCACCCACCACATGATGTTAGGTTAACTGGTTACTCTAGATCACCACTAGGAGTGAGTGGTTGTGTGTCCCAGCGATGGACTGGCGAGCTGTCCAAGGTGTACCCTGCCTTCGCCCAAAGCCAGCTGGGATAGGCTCCAGCTCCCCTGCAACCCTGAATTGGATTAAGTGGTTTAGAAAATTAATGAATGAAAGGATTCACCGCCAGTAGTTTTAGCGGGAAAACCTCTGTTAGATACTGTGTACATTTTAAATGTAATTTGTTTCTTTATTTTTTTTTTATTCAAGACCTTCCATTTTTCTGATGTTGGGCTTTTTCTTTGTAGCCAATTAATTGTGATCGGCTGAAAGGCACTTATTTGCATTATTCTAAACAAATATACATCATTTTGTTCTTTGATTTCATTTGGTGTTATTCCTAACAAAATTAAAGTTTTATACATTTGATTTCATTACATATTTGTTCCCAATATGATCCTGAGATTAGGCAGGACCAAAATATACGAGTATACATACTGGCTATATTCTCCCCACAATTGTGCCAACATTTTGATGATTTTATTTATTGATTTTTTTTAATATTATCTTTGTTGAATTGGTTTTATAAATGATCTCATTTGGCATTTCCAAGCAAATTCTTGCCACCATTTGGAGGCTGTAGTTTTGTGCATTGATATACTTATTTTTTCCCATTCATTTTGTGACACCGTTACTCCTAATTCTTCTTGCCATTTACTCTTTTCTTTTAAATCTACGCTTTCCTTGTTATAAACTAAGATTTGGTTGATTACTGAAATTTGGTTTTTGGGATTTATACACTCATATTTTCTTGTCCACCACTGTATTAAGGGGTGCAGGTCAGAAAAAATATCCCATGCATGTTAAATAGTTTTTCCACATAACTTCTGACCTGCAGATGACCTGCAGAAATGTGAATGTGGAAGTCCAAATTTCTTTTGTATAGCTTCAAATGACAATTCATTTTTTGTCCATGACTTCAGAGAATATTTTCAACCCGTCCTATTTGGCTGAAAATCTGGATCTCTACATATTTCCCTCAGTAAAGGCAGTTCTTTTTCCAGTTTAAACAATTCACTTATTTTTCTCCATACTTTTAGTATTTTTTAGTCCATCTATGATATAACTCTAAGTCTTTATTTTGCAGAGCCCATAAGTTTGAGCATTCCTTTTCACGGTCAAATGATCTCCATTTTGCCTGATTTTGATTGTTTTGCCATTGTTCTACCATTAAAATTTGGGAAGCATAATAATAATTCTGTAAATTGGGAACTGCCATTCCTCCGTTCTTTTTATTTAACTTAAGAGTTGTGAGTTTAATTCTATTTCTTTTAGTACCCCAAATGAATTTCAACCATATGCATTTTCTATCCCAACAATATCCTTATTCTTCCTGAATCCTACCGCAAGCGGCTCGATACACAGAGCAAAAATGAATGGTGATAACGAATCCCCCTGTTTTATTCCTCTTTGGGGTTCAAGGGTGTCTGATAATGTAACATTGACTTTTATCTGTGCATTTGATGTATTATACATAGTTTGTAACCATGAAATGAAGGTCTCACTAAGTCCAAAACTTCTGCTTATTTAAAAAATAAAGATCCAGTGAACTTCCTCCCTGCATTTTATTGTCTGAACACTGTATTTTCACTTTCTGGATAAATCTGGTCGTCTGTTGAGACGCGTTGACAGTGTCTGCCACCTGCTGACGCTCCTCTGCCTTTCTGGCAGTGCTGATGTCAATCCCATGTCCACCAAAGATTTTTATAACTTTATGTATTAGAATTCCCTGCTGAACCATCATGGAAATGAGATCATGAATATTTATCAGCTGCGATGGAATGGCGAGCTGTCCAGAGTGTCCAGCAGTTTGGATAATGGATGAATGAATGAATATTCATCAGGGCGTTCACCTGACCTTTCATAGCCATCAGTTGGGCGTGAGAAGATGTTCCCTCATGTCCACAAAATGTAGTGTCGATCCTGATTTATAAAGCGAAAGCATGCTGAGCAGCATGCTATCAGTTCAGAAATGAGGCCCCAGGTCACACCATGCTTCACTAATGATCCACCTGATGGCAGAATTTCTTTTCCTTAAGTTTAGTTTGGAGTAAAAGTGAAAAACGTTTTCCAATTTCCAAAGTTTAACATTTTACAAGTATTTAGTCTCAATTTGTGTCTCTATCATCAATCAGACGTCAATTTGTATAATAATGTAGTAAAACAATGTCAGATCTAATTTCTTGACTTAAGATGCCAACAAAGTCATATAAAGTCAAAACATATTTAAAAGTCAACAGCTGATCTGTGCCATAATGAGATGGTCACAGACCTCCTTTCAGGAGTTGCATTTCGAGGTCTTCTGCTGCATCATGTGACGTTTCTTCTCTGATATCAGCAGCTGAGATGTGATCATGTTCACCTCTAGCTCGCTCTCCAGCAGTTCCTATTTCTGTTCTTTCAGGTACGCACAACTTAACGCATCGGCATTGTGTAGCTCTTTTCCTGGTCGAAGTACAGTAAGACTATACTTCTGGAGCCTGAGTAGCATCCTTTGCAGTCTCACAGGAGTTTGATGTAAGGGTTTTTTTTAAAAGATGCTCTCCAGTGGCTTGTGGTCACTCTCGACAACAACGTCCTTCCCATACAATTACTGGGGATTTTTTTCACAGCCGTACACTATAGCAAGTAACTCCTTTTCGATCTGAGTATACCTGTGCTGACAGTCAGTAAGTGCTCTTGACCTATGCTACAGGTTGTTCTTCTTGTAGTATGACAGCTCCAATGCCTCCCGAGCTGGCATCAACCGAACGTGTCACCGGCTTGTCAACATCATAGAACTTTAATGTTGGAGCATCAGTGACAAGCTGTTTAAGATGCTCAAAACTTCTTTTCTGAGCTTCCTCCCAGTGCTACTCTGTGTCACCTTCCAGCAGTTTCCTCAGTGGTCCACTGGTATCTGACAAGTTTGGTATGAATTTTGCCAGGTACTGGATCATTCCCATGAATCTTAGCAGTTCTTGTTTGTTCTGTGGAGTTGCAGCTGAGTCACTGCTCTCCCCTTTTCCACATCCGGCCTTAGTCCTCTGTCACTAAGTGTGTGACCAATGTATTTGATTTCTTTTGTTCTGACCACACATTTGTTTTTTGTTAAGCTTCAAGTTGTTCTCTCTTGCTCTATCCAGCAACTTCCTGAGCTTACAGTCATGCTCCTCAATGGAATCTCCCCATACAAGCAAGTCATCGATGATATTAACAACTCCTTTGAGTCCTTCTATCATGTGCGCTAAAGCTCTGAAATACTACTGGTGCCGACGAGATCCCAAAAGGCAACCGCAGAAATCTGTATCTTCCAATCAGGGTATTGAATGTGCACAACTTGGAGCTTTCTTCATCAAGTTTGATCTGACAGAAGCCCTGGTTTGTATCTAGCACAGAAAAGTACTTTGCATTTGGGATATGTGACACAACTTCCTCTACAGTGAGCAGTAGGTAGTGCTCCCTTTTAATCACTCTATTCAAGTCTTTTGGGTCCATAAAGATACGGATTTTCTTGGGTTTAACCACGGTTACCACTTATTGACCCAGTCTGTTGGCTCAGTCTGTTTTGTGACTACTCCCAATTTCTGTAATTCGTCAATTACTCTGTCCCTGAGTGTCACTGGAATCCTCCTGGGAGCATGCACAACTGGGGTAAGACAGTGGTCAATCTGAATGTGGTGCTGACCAGGTAAGCAGCCTAGCCCATCCTTAAGCACATCACTTTCCTTGACCATGTTATGCTTACGCTTCAGTAGGCCAAGTATCACACAAGTAGCTCCTCCAAGTATCGGTGGTACATCCGGTTGTATGATTTCAAACTCAATGTTGTGCTTTTGGGCCCTGTGATGGACTGGCGAGCTGTCCAAGGTGTACCCTGCCTTTTGCCCAAAGACAGCTGGGATAGACTCCAGCTCCCCCGCGACCCTTCATTGGATTAAGCGGTTAGGATTTTGAATGAATGAATGAATGTTGTGCTTTTGCTTTTTGTACTGACATGTCAGAGCTATTATTCCTGAGCGGAGACATCCTCTGGCCAAAAAATGCAATGAGCTTACTGGGACTTGCTTTTAGCTTGCCATTATTTTGAGTGCATTTAATGTTTCAACTGACATTGCGTTGTAATCAGCACCAGCATCCAGTTTGGACATCACAACTTTCTTATTTATTGTCAGTTTTTCAGTCCAGTTTTCTGTTCCTGTGCTTGCCTCGGATGACGGCATTATATCGTTGTTCTGTTTCTTAACTGTTCCAGTAAACATGTCTCTTTTATCATCAGCAGTCTGTTCAACTGCATGCACTCTCTTTCCATGCCGGTGTTGCTGACCCTGGGATTTGCACATTTTGGCATAGTGTTTTTTCTTGTGGCATGACTTGCATGTTTGGCCAAAAGGAGGACCTCTTTTAATTCCATGTTTAAATCCACATCTGCTGCAGTTTAATTCATTCTGTCCACTATTGCCTGTGTTGCTTTTCTCTTTGCTGCCTTGTGGTTTATCTGTTAGTATTCTGTTAACTTCAACTTCCTTAGTGCTCTCATTTGGCTGGTGGTAATCTCACTTGCATGGCAGATATCAATGACCTTTTCTATTGTCAAGTCCATTTCCCTTAGCAGTCTGCCTTTCACTTGGTCATCAGTTATGCCACAAACAATTCTGTCACGTACCAGTGAGTCGTGCAGCTGTCCAAATTCACCGTATTTAGCCTTTTTTCTTTAGATCTGTGACATGCATCAATGGGTTCAGCGGGTTTCTGGACTTGCATTAAAAACATGTGACGTAGATACGGTAAGTTTTTTCTGGGCTCACAATAATCCTGGAACTTCTTCTTTAACACTTTTATTTTCCCTCTCTCTCCCTCCGTGAATTCAAACGTATTGCATACTCCAATAGCTTTTTCTCCTTCAACGTGGAGAAACGTTGCACACTGTACCTTCTCGGACTTTTCCGTGACACCGCTAGCTGTACGGAAGAGTTAAAAATGTTAAATCCAGTTTCTCCAGTTCTCTGGCAGGTTGCCTTTCAAACTCATGCTCGGTGGAGGTTGAAACTGCACCATGTCAGTTTTCTGTCAGAACGTCTGACACCATGTCATATTGTTGATACTTGAATGATGACCCAATGATGTCTTTTCTTAACTTTATTGTTTTACCACAAAGCAAAACTGATGACCGCTAAACACTATTCTGTTGGTGAAAACCCTGTTGCACTTGCGTGTACAATTTACAAACAATTACGAGTGCCCCTAGGGCCAAACCTCATTACATTACAAACTAAATGTATGTGCTGAAATCAGACAAAAACTACTTTATCTTCTTCGATACGTTTAAACTGCTCCAAACTGTCAAGAACTGCTTGAAACTGCTGAAACCAGATAGAAACAGCTGAAAATGGCTTTAAATCTTCAAAACTGGTCAAAACAGCCAAAAACTATTCAAAATGGCTGAAACCAGATAGAAACTGTTCAGTCTTGTTTGTAACGGTCAAAAAGTACTTGAACCTGTTTCAACTGTAACGAAAATGCTTGATCTTGTTCAATACGTTTAAACTGCTCTAAACGGTCAAAAACTGCTTGAAATTGCTGCAACCAGATATAAAACCAGCTATTGCTGGCTGCAAACCTGCAAAACTAATTAAAACAGCCAAAAACTACTCAAAATGGCTAAAATCAGATAGAAACACTTCAGTCTTGTTCGGAACGGTCAAAAACTACTTGAACCTGTAGAAACTGTGGGGAAACTGCTTGAACGTGTTCAATATGTTCAAACTGCTCTAAACTGTCAACAAATGCTTGAAACTATTGAAACCACAAAGAAAAAGCTGATACTGGCTTCAAACCTTCAAAACCGGCGCTGACGTTGCGGTAACGTATTGTGTCATTTCCTGTTTCCCTAGCGTGTGTCACTGCGGATTGCTACGAGCCGTTGGCTCCTTTAACTTCTTTCTAACTTCTATCTATTGTTAACCAACCACTTACTTTAGCGCACAATATCTTCCCAAACCACTGTTCTATATATTGCATTTATTTTCGGGGTCTTTGGCTTTCTGTTTACTGACTTAAACAGCTCAAGCACTCGGTTTTAGCATGGCTGCTAGCTCTCTTCCCACACCCCGGTCCCCTGCCTTTTCTTGCTCGGTGTGTCTGATGTTTAGCTACTCCTCCGCCTCCTTTAGTGATAACGGTAGGTGTATTAAGTGTAGCAGCTTGGCAGCTTTGGAGGCGAGGCTCTGTGAGTTAGAAGCCCAGCTCCGCACTCAGGGAAGCAGTTAGTCAGCAAGCCCCCATTAGCCAGTGTGGAGCTACCAGCCAGGGCAGCTAACCCACCTAGCGGTCCCTCAGCAGTTCCCGCGCAGCCGGGAGCCGAGGCGGGCTGGACGACGGTCAGGCGGAAGCGTAGCCCCAAACCAAAACCCACTGGCCACCACCGACCTGTTCACGTTTCTAACAGATTTTCCCCGCTCGGCGACACACCCGCTGAGGCAGAAACCCTGATTATAGGTAGTTCCATAGTCAGAAACGTGGCTCTAGAGACACCGGGGACCATAGTCAGATGCATTCCTGGGGCCAGAGCGGGCCACGTCGAATCGTATCTGAAACTGCTGGCTAAGGCTAAACGTAAATACCGTAAGATTGTAATTCACGTCGGCGGTAACGACACCCGGTTACGCCAATCGGAGGTCACTAAAATTAATGTTGCTTCGGTGTGTAACTTTGCCAAGAGCATGTCGGACTCCGTAGAGGAGTCTCGCTTAACCTGGAAAGAAAGTTTAATTGTATACAAAAAAGCCTTACGTACGGCAAGAACAGCTTATTATTCATCATTGATAGAGGAAAACAAAAACAACCCCCGGTTTCTTTTCAGCACTGTAGCTAGGCTTACTAGGAGCCGGAGCGCTGTGGAGCCATGTATTCCTTTCTCACTTAGCTGTGATGATTTCATGTATTTTTTCAGGAATAAAATTGATACTATTAGAGATCAAATTCACAATATTCTTCCTTCTACTTATAATGTTTAGCCTGTTGTGGTCTCCGAAGCATCCTTAGAACCAGGATCTGACTTGTGTCTAAATATTTTCTGTGAGGAGTCATTTACACCGGCGAGGAGGTGGTGGAGTCGTTTACACCGGCGAGGAGGTGGTGGAGTCGTTTACACCCGCGAGGAGGTGGTGGAGTCGTTTACACCCGGGAGGAGGTGGAGTAGTCATTTACACCCGGGAGGAGGTGGTGGAGTCGTTTACACCCGCGAGGAGGTGGAGTAGTCATTTACACCCGGGAGGAGGTGGTGGAGTCGTTTACACCCGCGAGGAGGTGGTGGAGTCGTTTACACCCGGGAGGAGGTGGTGGAGTCGTTTACACCCGCGAGGAGGTGGTGGAGTCATTTACACCGGCGAGGAGATGGAGGAGTCGTTTACACCTGCGAGGAGGTGGAGGAGTCGTATACACCGGCGAGGAGGTGGAGGAGTCGTTGACACCCGGGAGGAGGTGGTGGAGTCGTTTACACCGGCGAGGAGGTGGTGGAGTCGTTTACACCTGCGAGGAGGTGGAAGAGTCGTTTACACCCGCGAGGCGGTAGTTGAGTCGTTAACACCGGTGAGGAGGTGGTGGAGTCGTTTACACCCGCGAGGCGGTAGTTGAGTCGTTAACACTGGCGAGGAGGTGGTGGAGTCGTTTACACCGGCGAGGAGGTGGAGGAGTCGTTTACAACCGCGAGGAGGTGGAGGAGTGGTTTACACCCGAGAGGAGGTGGAGGAGTCGTTCACACCGGCGAGGAGGTGGAGGAGTCGTTTACACCCGGGAGAAGGAGGAGGAGTCGTCTACACCCGCGAGGCAGTGGTGGAGTCGTTTACACCCGGGAGGAGGTGGAGGAGTCATTTACACCGGCGAGGAGGTGGAGGAGTCGTTTACACCTGCGAAGAGGTGGAGGAGTCGTTGACACCCGGGAGGAGGTGGTGGAGTCGTTTACACCGGCGAGGAGGTGGTGGAGTCGTTTACACCCGGGAGGAGGTGGAGTAGTCATTTACACCCGGGAGGAGGTGGTGGAGTCGTTTACACCCGCGAGGAGGTGGAGTAGTCATTTACACCCGGGAGGAGGTGGTGGAGTCGTTTACACCCGCGAGGAGGTGGTGGAGTCGTTTACACCCGGGAGGAGGTGGAGTAGTCATTTACACCCGGGAGGAGGTGGTGGAGTCGTTTACACCCGCGAGGAGGTGGAGTAGTCATTTACACCCGGGAGGAGGTGGTGGAGTCGTTTACACCCGCGAGGAGGTGGTGGAGTCGTTTACACCCGGGAGGAGGTGGTGGAGTCGTTTACACCCGCGAGGAGGTGGTGGAGTCATTTACACCGGCGAGGAGATGGAGGAGTCGTTTACACCTGCGAGGAGGTGGAGGAGTCGTATACACCGGCGAGGAGGTGGAGGAGTCGTTGACACCCGGGAGGAGGTGGTGGAGTCGTTTACACCGGCGAGGAGGTGGTGGAGTCGTTTACACCTGCGAGGAGGTGGAAGAGTCGTTTACACCCGCGAGGCGGTAGTTGAGTCGTTAACACCGGTGAGGAGGTGGTGGAGTCGTTTACACCCGCGAGGCGGTAGTTGAGTCGTTAACACTGGCGAGGAGGTGGTGGAGTCGTTTACACCGGCGAGGAGGTGGAGGAGTCGTTTACAACCGCGAGGAGGTGGAGGAGTGGTTTACACCCGAGAGGAGGTGGAGGAGTCGTTCACACCGGCGAGGAGGTGGAGGAGTCGTTTACACCCGGGAGAAGGTGGAGGAGTCGTCTACACCAGCGAGGCAGTGGTGGAGTCGTTTACACCCGGGAGGAGGTGGAGGAGTCATTTACACCGGCGAGGAGGTGGAGGAGTCGTTTACACCTGCGAAGAGGTGGAGGAGTCGTTGACACCCGGGAGGAGGTGGTGGAGTCGTTTACACCGGCGAGGAGGTGGTGAAGTCGTTTACACTGGCGAGGAGGTGGAGGAGTCGTTTACACTGGCGAGGAGGTGGTGGAGTCGTTTACAACCGTGAGGAGGTGGAGGAGTCGTTTTCACCGGCGAGGAGGTGGAGGAGTCGTTGACACCTGCGAGGAGGTGGAGGAGTCGTTTACACCTGCGAGGCGGTAGTGGAGTCGTTTACACCGGCGAGGAGGTGGTGGAGTCGTTTACAACCGCGAGGAGGTGGAGGAGTCGTTTACACCAAGGAGGAGGTGGTGGAGTCGTTTACACCGGAGAGGAGGTGGTGGAGTCGTTTACACCGGCGAGGAGGTGGAGGAGTCGTTGACACCCGGGAGGAGGTGGTGGAGTTGTTTACACCGGCGAGGAGGTGGTGGTGTCGTTTACACCGGCGAGGAGGTTGAGGAGTCGTTTACACCCGCGAGGAGGTTGAGGAGTCGTTTACACCCGCGAGGCGGTGGTGGAGTCGTTTATATCCGGGAGGAGGTGGTGGAGTTGTTTACACCGGCGAGGAGGTGGTGGAGTCGCTTACACCCGCGAGGAGGTGGTGGAGTCGTTTACAACCGCGAAGAGGTGGAGGAGTCGTTTACACCCGGGAGGAGGTGGTTGAGTCATTTACACCGGCGACGAGGTGGAGGAGCAGTTTATACCGGCGAGGAGGTGGTGGAGCCGTTTATACCGGTGAAGGCGTGGTGGAGTAGTTTACACCCGCGAGGAGGTGGAGGAGTCGTTTACACCCGCGAGGAAGTGGTGGAGTAGTTTACACCCGCGAGGAGGTGGAGGAGTCGTTTACACCCGCGAGGAGGTGGTGGACTCATTTACACCCGCGAGGAGGTGGTGGAGTCGTTTACACCCGGGAGGAGGTGGAGTAGTTTTTTACACCGGTGAGGAGGTGGAGGAGTCGTCGACACCGGCGAGGAGGTGGTGGAGTCGTTTAAACCCGCGAGGAGGTGGAGGTGTCGTATACACCCGGGAGGAGATGGAGGAGTCGTTTACACCGGCGAGGAGGTGGTGGAGTTGTTTAAACCGGCGAGGAGGTGGAGGAGTCGTTTACTCCCTTGAGGAGGTGGTGGAGTCGTTTATACCGGCGAGGAGGTGGAGGACTCGTTTACACCCGCGAGGAGGTGGTGGAGTCAATTACACCCCTGAGGAGGTGGAGGAGTCGTTTACAACCGCGAGGAGGTGGAGGAGTCGTTTACACCCACGAGGCAGTGGTGGAGTCGTTCACACCGGCGAGGAGGTGGAGGAGTCGTTTACACCCGGGAGAAGGTGAAGGAGTCGTCTACACCCGCGAGGCGGTGGTGGAGTCGTTTACACCTGCGAGGAGGTGGAGGAGTCATTTACACCGGCGAGGAGGTGGAGGAGTCGTTTACACCCGCGAGGCAGAGGTGGAGTCGTTCACACCGGCGAGGAGGTGGAGGAGTCGTTTACACCCGCGAGGCGGTGGTGGAGTCGTTTACACCCGGGAGGAGGTGGAGGAGTCATTTACACCGGCGAGGAGGTGGAGGAGTCGTTTACACTGGCTAGGTGGTGGTGGAGTCGTTGACACCCGGGAGGAGGTGGTGGAGTCGTTTACACCGGCGAGGAGGTGGTGGAGTCGTTTACACTGGCTAGGTGGTGGTGGAGTCGTTTACAACCGTGAGGAGGTGGAGGAGTCGTTTACACCGGCGAGGAGGTGGAGGAGTCGTTTACACCGGCGAGGAGGTGGAGGAGTCGTTGACACCCGGGAGGAGGTGGTGGAGTTGTTTACACCGGCGAGGAGGTGGTGGAGTCGTTTACACTGGGGAGGAGGTGGTGGAGTCGTTTACACCGGCGAGGAGGTTGAGGAGTTGTTTACTCTCTTGAGGAGGTGGTGGAGTCGTTTACACCGGCGAGGAGGTGGTGGAGTCGATTACACCGGCGAGGAGGTGGAGGAGTCGTGTACACCCGCGAGGAGGTGGTGGAGTCAATTACACCCCTGAGGAGGTGGAGGAGTCGTTTACACCGTCGAGGACGTGGTGGACTCATTTACACCCGGGAGGAGGTGGAGGAGCCGTTTACACCAGCGAGGAGGTGGTGGAGTCGTCTGCACCGGCGAGGAGGTGGAGGAGTCTACACCTGAGAGGAGGTGGAGGAGTCGTTTATATCCGGGAGGAGGTGGTGGAGTTGTTTACACCGGCGACGAGGTGGAGGAGCAGTTTACACCCGCGAGGAGGTGGTGGAGCCGTTTACACCGGTGAGGGCGTGGTGGAGTCGTTTACACCCGGGAGGAGGTGGTGGAGCCGTTTACACCAGTGAGGGCGTGGAGGAGTCGTTTACACCCGCGAGGAAGTGGTGGAGTAGTTTACACCCGCGAGGAGGTGGAGGAGTCGGTTACACCGTCGAGGACGTGGTGGACTCATTTACACCCGCGAGGAGGTGGTGGAGTCGTTTACACCCGGGAGGAGGTGGAGTAGTTTTTTACACCGGTGAGGAGGTGGAGGAGTCGTCGACACCGGCGAGGAGGTGGTGGAGTCGTTTAAACCCGCGAGGAGGTGGAGGTGTCGTTTACACCCGGGAGGAGGTGGAGGAGTCGTTTACACCGGCGAGGAGGTGGTGGAGTCGTTTACACCGGCGAGGAGGTGATGGAGTTGTTTAAACCGGCGAGGAGGTGGAGGAGTCGTTTACTCCCTTGAGGAGGTGGTGGAGTTGTTTATACCGGCGAGGAGGTGGAGGACTCGTTTACACCCCTGAGGAGGTGGAGGAGTCGTTTACACCGGCGAGGAGGTGGTGGAGTCGTTTACACCCTGGAGGAGGTGGTTGAGTTGTTTACACCGGCGAGGAGGTGGTGGAGTCGTTCACACCGGCGAGGAGGTGGAGGAGTCGTTTACACCCGGGAGAAGGTGAAGGAGTCGTCTACACCCGCGAGGCGGTGGTGGAGTCGTTTACACCTGCGAGGAGGTGGAGGAGTCATTTACACCGGCGAGGAGGTGGTGGAGTCGTTTACACCCGCGAGAAGGTGGTGGAGTCGTTTACACCTGCGAGGAGGTGGAGGAGTCGTTTACACCCGCGAGGAGGTGGTGGAGTTGTTTAAACCGGCGAGGAGGTGGTGGAGTTGTTTACACCGGCGAGGAGGTGGTGGAGTCGCTTACACCCGCGAGAAGGTGGTGGAGTCGTTTACACCGGCGAGGAGGTGGTGGAGTTGTTTAAACCGGCGAGGAGGTGGTGGAGTTGTTTACACCGGCGAGGAGGTGGTGGAGTCGCTTACACCGGCGAGGAGGTGGTGGAGTCGTTTACAACCGCGAAGAGGTGGATGAGTCGTTTATACCGGCGACGACGTGGAGCAGCAGTTTACACCCGCGAGGAGGTGGTGGAGCCGTTTACACCGGTGAAGATGTGGTGGAGTCGTTTACACCCGGGAGGAGGTGGAGGAGTCGTTTACACCCGCGAGGAAGTGGTGGAGTCGTTTACACCCGCGAGGAGGTGGAGGAGTCGTTTACACCGTCGAGGACGTGGTGGACTCATTTACACCCGCGAGGAGGTGGTGGAGTCATTTACACCCGGGAGGAGGTGGTGGAGTCGTTTACACCCGCGAGGAGGTGGAGGAGTCATTTACACCGGCGAGGAGGTGGAGGAGTCGTTTACACCCGGGAGGAGGTGGAGGAGTCGTTTACACCCGGGAGGAGGTGGTGGAGTCGTTTACACCCGCGAGGAGGTGGTGGAGTCGTTTACACCCGGGAGGAGGTGGAGTAGTTTTTTACACCGGTGAGGAGGTGGAGGAGTCGTCGACACCGGCGAGGAGGTGGTGGAGTCGTTTAAACCCGCGAGGAGGTGGAGGTGTCGTTTACACCCGGGAGGAGGTGGAGGAGTCGTTTACACCGGCGAGGAGGTGGTGGAGTCATTTACACCGGCGAGGAGGTGGTGGAGTTGTTTAAACCGGCGAGGAGGTGGAGGAGTCGTTTACTCCCTTGAGGAGGTGGTGGAGTTGTTTATACCGGCGAGGAGGTGGAGGACTCGTTTAAACCCGCGAGGAGGTGGATGAGTCGTTTACACCGGTGAAGATGTGGTGGAGTCGTTTACACCCGGGAGGAGGTGGAGGAGTCGTTTACACCCGCGAGGAAGTGGTGGAGTCGTTTACACCCGCGAGGAGGTGGAGGAGTCGTTTACACCGTCGAGGACGTGGTGGACTCATTTACACCCGCGAGGAGGTGGTGGAGTCGTTTACACCCGGGAAGGAGGTGGTGGAGTCGTTTAGACCGGCGAGGAGGTGGAGGAGTCGTTTACACCCGGGAGGAGGTGGAGGAGTCGTTTACACCCGCGAGGAGGTGGATGAGTCGTTTATACCGGCGACGACGTGGAGGAGCAGTTTACACCCGCGAGGAGGTGGTGGAGCCGTTTACACCGGTGAAGATGTGGTGGAGTCGTTTACACCCGGGAGGAGGTGGTGGAGTCGTTTACACCCGCGAGGAGGTGGAGGAGTCATTTACACCGGCGAGGAGGTGGAGGAGTCGTTTACACCCGGGAGGAGGTGGAGGAGTCGTTTACACCCGGGAGGAGGTGGTGGAGTCGTTTACACCCGCGAGGAGGTGGTGGAGTCGTTTACACCCGGGAGGAGGTGGAGTAGTTTTTTACACCGGTGAGGAGGTGGAGGAGTCGTCGACACCGGCGAGGAGGTGGTGGAGTCGTTTAAACCCGCGAGGAGGTGGAGGTGTCGTTTACACCCGGGAGGAGGTGGAGGAGTCGTTTACACCGGCGAGGAGGTGGTGGAGTCATTTACACCGGCGAGGAGTTGGTGGAGTTGTTTAAACCGGCGAGGAGGTGGAGGAGTCGTTTACTCCCTTGAGGAGGTGGTGGAGTTGTTTATACCGGCGAGGAGGTGGAGGACTCGTTTAAACCCGCGAGGAGGTGGTGGAGTCAATTACACCCCTGAGGAGGTGGAGGAGTCGTTTACACCGGCAAGGAGGTGGTGGAGTCGTCTACACCCTGGAGGAGGTGGTGGAGTTGTTTACACCGGCGAGGAGGTGGTGGAGTCGTTTACACCGGCGAGGAGGTGGAGGAGTCGCTTACACCCGCGAGGCGGTGGTGGAGTCGTTTACACCTGCGAGGAGGTGGAGGAGTCGTATACACCGGCGAGGAGGTGGTGAAGTCGTTTACACCGGTGAGGAGGTGGTGGAGTCGTTTACACCCGCGAGGAGGTTGTGGAGTCGTTTACACCCGGGAGGAGGTGGAGTAGTTTTTTACACCGGTGAGGAGGTGGAGGAATCGTCGACACCGGCGAGGAGGTGGTGGAGTCGTTTAAACCCGCGAGGAGGTGGAGGTGTCGTTTACACCCGGGAGGAGGTGGAGGAGTCGTTTACACCGGCGAGGAGGTGGTGGAGTCATTTACACCGGCGAGGAGGTGGTGGAGTTGTTTAAACCGGCGAGGAGGTGGAGGAGTCGTTTACTCCCTTGAGGAGGTGGTGGAGTTGTTTATACCGGCGAGGAGGTGGAGGAGTCGTTTACACCGGCGAGGAGGTGGTGGAGTCGTCTACACCCTGGAGGAGGTGGTGGAGTTGTTTACACCGGCGAGGAAGTTGTGGAGTCGTTTACACCGGCAAGGAGGTGGAGGAGTCGTTTACAACCGCGAGGAGGTGGAGGAGTCGTTTACACCGGCGAGGCGGTGGTGGAGTCGTTTACACCTGCGAGGAGGTGGAGGAGTCGTTTACACCCGGGAGAAGGTGAAGGAGTCGTCTACACCCGCGAGGCGGTGGTGGAGTCGTTTACACCTGCGAGGAGGTGGAGGAGTCATTTACACCGGCGAGGAGGTGGAGGAGTCGTTTACACCTGCGAGGAGGTGGTGAAGTCGTTTACACCGGTGAGGAGGTGGTGGAGTCGTTTACACCAGCGAGTAGGTGGAGGAGTCGTTTACACCTGCGAGGAGGTGGAGGAGTCGTTTACACCCGCGAGGAGGTGGTGGAGTCGTTTAAACCGGCGAGGAGGTGGTGGAGTTGTTTACACCGGCGAGGAGGTGGTGGAGTCGCTTACACCCGCGAGAAGGTGGTGGAGTCGTTTACACCGGCGAGGAGGTGGTGGAGTTGTTTAAACCGGCGAGGAGGTGGTGGAGTTGTTTACACCGGCGAGGAGGTGGTGGAGTCGCTTACACCGGCGAGGAGGTGGTGGAGTCGTTTACAACCGCGAAGAGGTGGATGAGTCGTTTATACCGGCGACGAGGTGGAGGAGCAGTTTACACCCGCGAGGAGGTGGTGGAGCCGTTTACACCGGTGAAGATGTGGTGGAGTCGTTTACACCCGCGATGAGGTGGAGGAGTCGTTTACACCGTCGAGGACGTGGTGGACTCATTTACACCCGCGAGGAGGTGGTGGAGTCGTTTACACCCGGGAGGAGGTGGTGGAGTCGTTTACAACCGCGAAGAGGTGGATGAGTCGTTTACACCTGCGAGGAGGTGGAGGAGTCGTTTACACCGGCGAGGAGGTGGTGGAGTCGTTTACACCCCTGAGGAGGTGGAGGAGTCGTTTACACCGGCGAGGAGGTGGTGGAGTCGTTTACACCCTGGAGGAGGTGGTGGAGTTGTTTACACCGGCGAGGAGGTGGTGGAGTCGTTTACACCGTCGAGGACGTGGTGGACTCATTTACACCCGCGAGGAGGTGGTGGAGTCGTTTACACCCGGGAGGAGGTGGTGGAGTCGTTTACACCCGCGAGGAGGTGGAGGAGTCATTTATACCGGCGAGGAGGTGGAGGAGTCGTTTACACCCGGGAGGAGGTGGAGGAGTCGTTTACACCCGGGAGGAGGTGGTGGAGTCGTTTACACCGGCGAGGAGGTGGTGAAGTCGTTTTACGCCGGTGAGGAGGTGGTGGAGTCGTTTACACCGGCGAGTAGGTGGAGGAGTCGTTTACACCTGCGAGGAGGTGGAGGAGTCGTTTACACCCGCGAGAAGGTGGTGGAGTCGTTTACACCCGCGAGGAGGTGGAGGAGTCATTTACAACGGCGAGGAGGTGGAGGAGTCGTTTACACCTGCGAGGAGGTGGAGGAGTCATTTACACCGGCGAGGAGGTGGAGGAGTCGTTTACACCTGCGAGGAGGTGGAGGAGTCGTATACACCGGCGAGGAGGTGGAGGAGTCGTTTACACCCGGGAGGAGGTGGTGGAGTCGTTTACACCGGCGAGGAGGTGGAGGAGTGGTTTACACCCGCGAGAAGGTGGTGGAGTCGTTTACACCGGCGAGGAGGTGGAGGAGTCGTTTACACCCGGGAGGAGGTGGTGGAGTCGTTTACACCGGCGAGGAGGTGGAGGAGTGGTTTACACCCGCGAGAAGTTGGTGGAGTCGTTTACGCCTGCGAGGAGGTAGAGGAGTCGTGTACACCAGCGAGGAGGTGGTGGAGTCGTTTACACCCACGAGAAGGTGGTGGAGTCGTTTACACCGGCGAGGAGGTGGTTGAGTTGTTTACACCGGCGAGAAGGTGGTGGAGTCCTTTACACCGGCGAGGAGGTGGTGGAGTCGTTTACAACCGCGAGGAGGTGGAGGAGTCTTTTACACCCGGGAGGAGGTGGAGGAGTCGTTTACACCAGCGAGGAGGTGGTGGAGTCGTTTACACCCACGAGAAGGTGGTGGAGTCGTTTACACCGGCGAGGAGGTGGAGGAGTCGTTTACACCCAGGAGGAGGTGGTGGAGTCGTTTACACCGGGGAGGAGGTTGTGGAGTCGTTTAAACCGGCGAGGAGGTGGTGGAGTCGTTTACACCGGCGAGGAGGTGGTGGAGTTGTTTACACCGGTGAATAGGTGGTGGAGTCGTTTACACCGGCGAGGAGGTGGTGGAGTCGTTTACACCCTTGAGTAGGTGGTGAAGTCGTTTACACCGGCGAGGAGGTGGTGGAGTCGTTTACACCGGCGAGGAGGTGGTGGAGTCGTTTACACCGGCGAGGAGGTGGAGGAGTCGTTTACAACCGCGAGGAGGTGGAGGAGTCGTTTACACCCGCGAGGAGGTGGAGGAGTCGTTTACACCCACGAGGCAGTGGTGGAGTCGTTCACACCCGCGAGGCGGTGGTGGAGTCGTTTACACCTGCGAGGAGGTGGAGGAGTCATTTACAACGGCGAGGAGGTGGTGGAGTCGTTTACACCCCTGAGGAGGTGGAGGAGTCGTTTACACCGGCGAGGAGGTGGTGGAGTCATTTAGACCCTGGAGGAGGTGGTGGAGTTGTTTACAACGGCGAGGAGGTGGTGGAGTCGTTTACACCGGCGAGGAGGTGGAGGAGTCGTTTACAACCGCGAGGAGGTGGAGGAGTCGTTTACACCCGCGAGGAGGTGGAGGAGTCGTTTACACCCACGAGGCAGTGGTGGAGTCGTTCACACCCGCGAGGCGGTGGTGGAGTCGTTTACACCTGCGAGGAGGTGGAGGAGTCATTTACACCGGCGAGGAGGTGGTGGAGTCGTTTACACCCGCGAGAAGGTGGAGGAGTCGTTTACACCTGCGAGGAGGTGGAGGAGTCGTTTACACCCGCGAGGAGGTGGTGGAGTTGTTTAAACCGGCGAGGAGGTGGTGGAGTTGTTTACACCGGCGAGGAGGTGGTGGAGTCGCTTACACCCGCGAGAAGGTGGTGGAGTCGTTTACACCGGCGAGGAGGTGGTGGAGTCGTTTACACCCGCGAGAAGGTGGTGGAGTCGTTTACACCGGCGAGTAGGTGGAGGAGTCGTTTACACCTGCGAGGAGGTGGAGGAGTCGTTTACACCCGCGAGGAGGTGGTGGAGTTGTTTAAACCGGCGAGGAGGTGGTGGAGTTGTTTACACCGGCGTGGAGGTGGTGGAGTCGCTTACACCCGCGAGAAGGTGGTGGAGTCGTTTAAGCCGGCGAGGAGGTGGTGGAGTCGTTTACACCCTGGAGGAGGTGGTGGAGTTGTTTACACCGGCGTGGAGGTGGTGGAGTCGTTTACACCGGCGAGGAGGTGGTGGAGTCGTTTACACCGGCGAGGAGGTGGTGAAGTCGTTTTACGCCGGTGAGGAGGTGGTGGAGTTGTTTACACCGGCGTGGAGGTGGTGGAGTCGCTTACACCCGCGAGAAGGTGGTGGAGTCGTTTAAGCCGGCGAGGAGGTGGTGGAGTCGTTTACACCCTGGAGGAGGTGGTGGAGTTGTTTACACCGGCGTGGAGGTGGTGGAGTCGTTTACACCGGCGAGGAGGTGGTGGAGTCGTTTAAGCCGGCGAGGAGGTGGTGGAGTCGTTTACACCCTGGAGGAGGTGGTGGAGTTGTTTACACCGGCGAGGAGGTGGTGGAGTCGTTTACACCGTCGAGGACGTGGTGGACTCATTTACACCCGCGAGGAGGTGGTGGAGTCGTTTACACCCGGGAGGAGGTGGTGGAGTCGTTTACACCCGCGAGGAGGTGGAGGAGTCATTTACACCGGCGAGGAGGTGGAGGAGTCGTTTACACCCGGGAGGAGGTGGAGGAGTCGTTTACACCCGGGAGGAGGTGGTGGAGTCGTTTACACCCGCGAGGAGGTGGAGGAGTCATTTACACCGGCGAGGAGGTGGAGGAGTCGTTTACACCCGGGAGGAGGTGGAGGAGTCGTTTACACCCGGGAGGAGGTGGTGGAGTCGTTTACACCGGCGAGGAGGTGGTGAAGTCGTTTTACGCCGGTGAGGAGGTGGTGGAGTCGTTTACACCGGCGAGTAGGTGGAGGAGTCGTTTACACCTGCGAGGAGGTGGAGGAGTCGTTTACACCCGCGAGAAGGTGGTGGAGTCGTTTACACCCGCGAGGAGGTGGAGGAGTCATTTACAACGGCGAGGAGGTGGAGGAGTCGTTTACACCTGCGAGGAGGTGGAGGAGTCATTTACACCGGCGAGGAGGTGGAGGAGTCGTTTACACCTGCGAGGAGGTGGAGGAGTCGTATACACCGGCGAGGAGGTGGAGGAGTCGTTTACACCCGGGAGGAGGTGGTGGAGTCGTTTACACCGGCGAGGAGGTGGTGGAGTTGTTTAAACCGGCGAGGAGGTGGAGGAGTCGTTTACTCCCTTGAGTAGGTGGTGGAGTCGTTTACACCGGCGAGGAGGTGGTGGAGTCGTTTACACCGGCGAGGAGGTGGAGGAGTCGTTTACAACCGCGAGGAGGTGGAGGAGTCGTTTACACCCGCGAGGAGGTGGAGGAGTCGTTTACACCCACGAGGCAGTGGTGGAGTCGTTCACACCCGCGAGGCGGTGGTGGAGTCGTTTACACCTGCGAGGAGGTGGAGGAGTCATTTACAACGGCGAGGAGGTGGTGGAGTCGTTTACACCCCTGAGGAGGTGGAGGAGTCGTTTACACCGGCGAGGAGGTG
The DNA here is from genome assembly GCF_933228915.1 of Telmatherina bonti. Taxonomy (NCBI): domain Eukaryota; kingdom Metazoa; phylum Chordata; class Actinopteri; order Atheriniformes; family Telmatherinidae; genus Telmatherina; species Telmatherina bonti. The sequence goes on along the minus strand of NC_136622.1, from coordinate 1,578,437 downwards.
GTGGAGTCATTTAGACCCTGGAGGAGGTGGTGGAGTTGTTTACAACGGCGAGGAGGTGGTGGAGTCGTTTACACCGGCGAGGAGGTGGAGGAGTCGTTTACAACCGCGAGGAGGTGGAGGAGTCGTTTACACCCGCGAGGAGGTGGAGGAGTCGTTTACACCCGCGAGAAGGTGGTGGAGTCGTTTACACCGGCGAGGAGGTGGTGGAGTCGTTTACACCCGCGAGAAGGTGGTGGAGTCGTTTACACCGGCGAGTAGGTGGAGGAGTCGTTTACACCTGCGAGGAGGTGGAGGAGTCGTTTACACCCGCGAGGAGGTGGTGGAGTTGTTTAAACCGGCGAGGAGGTGGTGGAGTTGTTTACACCGGCGAGGAGGTGGTGGAGTCGCTTACACCCGCGAGAAGGTGGTGGAGTCGTTTACACCGGCGAGGAGGTGGTGGAGTCGTTTACACCGGCGAGGAGGTGGTGGAGTCGTTTACACCCGGGAGGAGGTGGTGGAGTCGTTTACACCCGCGAGGAGGTGGAGGAGTCATTTACACCGGCGAGGAGGTGGAGGAGTCGTTTACACCCGGGAGGAGGTGGAGGAGTCGTTTACACCCGGGAGGAGGTGGTGGAGTCGTTTACACCGGCGAGGAGGTGGTGAAGTCGTTTTACGCCGGTGAGGAGGTGGTGGAGTCGTTTACACCGGCGAGTAGGTGGAGGAGTCGTTTACACCTGCGAGGAGGTGGAGGAGTCGTTTACACCCGCGAGAAGGTGGTGGAGTCGTTTACACCCGCGAGGAGGTGGAGGAGTCATTTACAACGGCGAGGAGGTGGAGGAGTCGTTTACACCTGCGAGGAGGTGGAGGAGTCATTTACACCGGCGAGGAGGTGGAGGAGTCGTTTACACCTGCGAGGAGGTGGAGGAGTCGTATACACCGGCGAGGAGGTGGAGGAGTCGTTTACACCCGGGAGGAGGTGGTGGAGTCGTTTACACTGGCGAGGAGGTGGTGGAGTTGTTTAAACCGGCGAGGAGGTGGAGGAGTCGTTTACTCCCTTGAGTAGGTGGTGGAGTCGTTTACACCGGCGAGGAGGTGGTGGAGTCGTTTACACCGGCGAGGAGGTGGAGGAGTCGTTTACAACCGCGAGGAGGTGGAGGAGTCGTTTACACCCGCGAGGAGGTGGAGGAGTCGTTTACACCCACGAGGCAGTGGTGGAGTCGTTCACACCCGCGAGGCGGTGGTGGAGTCGTTTACACCTGCGAGGAGGTGGAGGAGTCATTTACAACGGCGAGGAGGTGGTGGAGTCGTTTACACCCCTGAGGAGGTGGAGGAGTCGTTTACACCGGCGAGGAGGTGGTGGAGTCATTTAGACCCTGGAGGAGGTGGTGGAGTTGTTTACAACGGCGAGGAGGTGGTGGAGTCGTTTACACCGGCGAGGAGGTGGAGGAGTCGTTTACAACCGCGAGGAGGAGGAGGAGTCGTTTACACCCGCGAGGAGGTGGAGGAGTCGTTTACACCCGCGAGAAGGTGGTGGAGTCGTTTACACCGGCGAGGAGGTGGTGGAGTCGTTTACACCCGCGAGAAGGTGGTGGAGTCGTTTACACCGGCGAGTAGGTGGAGGAGTCGTTTACACCTGCGAGGAGGTGGAGGAGTCGTTTACACCCGCGAGGAGGTGGTGGAGTTGTTTAAACCGGCGAGGAGGTGGTGGAGTTGTTTACACCGGCGAGGAGGTGGTGGAGTCGCTTACACCCGCGAGAAGGTGGTGGAGTCGTTTACACCGGCGAGGAGGTGGTGGAGTCGTTTACACCGGCGAGGAGGTGGTGGAGTTGTTTACACCGGCGAGGAGGTGGTGGAGTCATTTACAACCGTGAAGAGGTGGATGAGTCGTTTACAGCGGCGACGAGGTGGAGGAGCAGTTTACACCCGCGAGGAGGTGGTGGAGCCGTTTACACCGGTGAGGAGGTGGAGGAGTTGTTTACACCGGCGAGGAGGTGGTGGAGTCGTTTACACCGGCGTGGAGGTGGTGGAGTTGTTTAAACCGGCGAGGAGGTGGAGGAGTCGTTTACTCCCGCGAGGAGGTGGTGGAGTCGTTTACACCGGCGAGGAGGTGGTGGAGTCGTTTACACCGGCGAGGAGGTGGAGGAGTCGTTTACAACCGCGAGGAGGTGGAGGAGTCGTTTACACCCACGAGGCAGTGGTGGAGTCGTTCACACCCGCGAGGCGGTGGTGGAGTCGTTTACACCTGCGAGGAGGTGGAGGAGTCATTTACACCGGCGAGGAGGTGGTGGAGTCGTTTACACCCCTGAGGAGGTGGAGGAGTCGTTTACACCGGCGAGGAGGTGGTGGAGTCGTTTACACCCTGGAGGAGGTGGTGGAGTTGTTTAAACAGGCGAGGAGGTGGAGGAGTCGTTTACACCGGGGAGGAGGTTGTGGAGTCGTTTACACCGGCGAGGAGGTGGTGGAGTCGTTTACACCGGCGAGGAGGTGGTGGAGTTGTTTACACCGGTGAATAGGTGGTGGAGTCGTTTACACCGGCGAGGAGGTGGTGGAGTTGTTTAAACCGGCGAGGAGGTGGAGGAGTCGTTTACTCCCTTGAGTAGGTGGTGGAGTCGTTTACACCGGCGAGGAGGTGGTGGAGTCGTTTACACCGGCGAGGAGGTGGAGGAGTCGTTTACAACCGCGAGGAGGTGGAGGAGTCGTTTACACCCGCGAGGAGGTGGAGGAGTCGTTTACACCCACGAGGCAGTGGTGGAGTCGTTCACACCCGCGAGGCGGTGGTGGAGTCGTTTACACCTGCGAGGAGGTGGAGGAGTCATTTACAACGGCGAGGAGGTGGTGGAGTCGTTTACACCCCTGAGGAGGTGGAGGAGTCGTTTACACCGGCGAGGAGGTGGTGGAGTCATTTAGACCCTGGAGGAGGTGGTGGAGTTGTTTACAACGGCGAGGAGGTGGTGGAGTCGTTTACACCGGCGAGGAGGTGGAGGAGTCGTTCACACCCGCGAGGCGGTGGTGGAGTCGTTTACACCCGCGAGGAGGTGGAGGAGTCTTTTACACCCACGAGGCAGTGGTGGAGTCGTTCACAGCCGCGAGGCGGTGGTGGAGTCGTTTACACCTGCAAGGAGGTGGAGGAGTCATTTACACCGGCGAGGAGGTGGTGGAGTCGTTTACACCCGCGAGAAGGTGGTGGAGTCGTTTACACCTGCGAGGAGGTGGAGGAGTCGTATACACCGGCGAGGAGGTGGAGGAGTCGTTTACACCCGGGAGGAGGTGGTGGGGTCGTTTACACCGGCGAGTAGGTGGAGGAGTCGTTTACACCTGCGAGGAGGTGGAGGAGTCGTTTACACCCGCGAGGAGGTGGTGGAGTTGTTTAAACCGGCGAGGAGGTGGTGGAGTTGTTTACACCGGCGAGGAGGTGGTGGAGTCGCTTACACCCGCGAGAAGGTGGTGGAGTCGTTTACACCGGCGAGGAGGTGGTGGAGTCGTTTACAACCGTGAAGAGGTGGATGAGTCGTTTACAGCGGCGACGAGGTGGAGGAGCCGTTTACACCGGTGAAGATGTGGTGGAGTTGTTTACACCCGCGAGGAGGTGGAGGAGTCGTTTACACCGTCGAGGACGTGGTGGACTCATTTACACCCGCGAGGAGGTGGTGGAGTCGTTTACACCTGCGAGGAGGTGGAGGAGTCATTTACACCGGCGAGGAGGTGGTGGAGTCGTTTACACCAGCGAGAAGGTGGTGGAGTCGTTTACACCTGCGAGGAGGTGGAGGAGTCGTATACACCGGCGAGGAGGTGGAGGAGTCGTTCACACCCGGGAGGAGGTGGTGGGGTCGTTTACACCGGCGAGTAGGTGGAGGAGTCGTTTACACCTGCGAGGAGGTGGAGGAGTCGTTTACACCCGCGAGGAGGTGGTGGAGTTGTTTAAACCGGCGAGGAGGTGGTGGAGTTGTTTACAACCGAGAGGAGGTGGAGGAGTCGTTTACACCCGCGAGGAGGTGGAGGAGTCGTTTACACCCACGAGGCAGTGGTGGAGTCGTTCACACCCGCGAGGCGGTGGTGGAGTCGTTTACACCTGCGAGGAGGTGGAGGAGTCATTTACAACGGCGAGGAGGTGGTGGAGTCGTTTACACCCCTGAGGAGGTGGAGGAGTCGTTTACAACGGCGAGGAGGTGGTGGAGTCGTTTACACCGGCGAGGAGGTGGAGGAGTCGTTCACACCCGCGAGGCGGTGGTGGAGTCGTTTACACCCGCGAGGAGGTGGAGGAGTCATTTACACCGGCGAGGAGGTGGTGGAGTCGTTTACACCCGCGAGAAGGTGGTGGAGTCGTTTACACCTGCGAGGAGGTGGTGGAGTCGTTTACACCTGCGAGGAGGTGGAAGAGTCGTTTACACCCGCGAGGCGGTAGTTGAGTCGTTAACACCGGTGAGGAGGTGGTGGAGTCGTTTACACCCGCGAGGCGGTAGTTGAGTCGTTAACACTGGCGAGGAGGTGGTGGAGTCGTTTACACCGGCGAGGAGGTGGAGGAGTCGTTTACAACCGCGAGGAGGTGGAGGAGTGGTTTACACCCGAGAGGAGGTGGAGGAGTCGTTCACACCGGCGAGGAGGTGGAGGAGTCGTTTACACCCGGGAGAAGGTGGAGGAGTCGTCTACACCAGCGAGGCAGTGGTGGAGTCGTTTACACCCGGGAGGAGGTGGAGGAGTCATTTACACCGGCGAGGAGGTGGAGGAGTCGTTTACACCTGCGAAGAGGTGGAGGAGTCGTTGACACCCGGGAGGAGGTGGTGGAGTCGTTTACACCGGCGAGGAGGTGGTGAAGTCGTTTACACTGGCGAGGAGGTGGAGGAGTCGTTTACACTGGCGAGGAGGTGGTGGAGTCGTTTACAACCGTGAGGAGGTGGAGGAGTCGTTTTCACCGGCGAGGAGGTGGAGGAGTCGTTGACACCTGCGAGGAGGTGGAGGAGTCGTTTACACCTGCGAGGCGGTAGTGGAGTCGTTTACACCGGCGAGGAGGTGGTGGAGTCGTTTACAACCGCGAGGAGGTGGAGGAGTCGTTTACACCAAGGAGGAGGTGGTGGAGTCGTTTACACCGGAGAGGAGGTGGTGGAGTCGTTTACACCGGCGAGGAGGTGGAGGAGTCGTTGACACCCGGGAGGAGGTGGTGGAGTTGTTTACACCGGCGAGGAGGTGGTGGTGTCGTTTACACCGGCGAGGAGGTTGAGGAGTCGTTTACACCCGCGAGGAGGTTGAGGAGTCGTTTACACCCGCGAGGCGGTGGTGGAGTCGTTTATATCCGGGAGGAGGTGGTGGAGTTGTTTACACCGGCGAGGAGGTGGTGGAGTCGCTTACACCCGCGAGGAGGTGGTGGAGTCGTTTACAACCGCGAAGAGGTGGAGGAGTCGTTTACACCCGGGAGGAGGTGGTTGAGTCATTTACACCGGCGACGAGGTGGAGGAGCAGTTTATACCGGCGAGGAGGTGGTGGAGCCGTTTATACCGGTGAAGGCGTGGTGGAGTAGTTTACACCCGCGAGGAGGTGGAGGAGTCGTTTACACCCGCGAGGAAGTGGTGGAGTAGTTTACACCCGCGAGGAGGTGGAGGAGTCGTTTACACCCGCGAGGAGGTGGTGGACTCATTTACACCCGCGAGGAGGTGGTGGAGTCGTTTACACCCGGGAGGAGGTGGAGTAGTTTTTTACACCGGTGAGGAGGTGGAGGAGTCGTCGACACCGGCGAGGAGGTGGTGGAGTCGTTTAAACCCGCGAGGAGGTGGAGGTGTCGTATACACCCGGGAGGAGATGGAGGAGTCGTTTACACCGGCGAGGAGGTGGTGGAGTTGTTTAAACCGGCGAGGAGGTGGAGGAGTCGTTTACTCCCTTGAGGAGGTGGTGGAGTCGTTTATACCGGCGAGGAGGTGGAGGACTCGTTTACACCCGCGAGGAGGTGGTGGAGTCAATTACACCCCTGAGGAGGTGGAGGAGTCGTTTACAACCGCGAGGAGGTGGAGGAGTCGTTTACACCCACGAGGCAGTGGTGGAGTCGTTCACACCGGCGAGGAGGTGGAGGAGTCGTTTACACCCGGGAGAAGGTGAAGGAGTCGTCTACACCCGCGAGGCGGTGGTGGAGTCGTTTACACCTGCGAGGAGGTGGAGGAGTCATTTACACCGGCGAGGAGGTGGAGGAGTCGTTTACACCCGCGAGGCAGAGGTGGAGTCGTTCACACCGGCGAGGAGGTGGAGGAGTCGTTTACACCCGCGAGGCGGTGGTGGAGTCGTTTACACCCGGGAGGAGGTGGAGGAGTCATTTACACCGGCGAGGAGGTGGAGGAGTCGTTTACACTGGCTAGGTGGTGGTGGAGTCGTTGACACCCGGGAGGAGGTGGTGGAGTCGTTTACACCGGCGAGGAGGTGGTGGAGTCGTTTACACTGGCTAGGTGGTGGTGGAGTCGTTTACAACCGTGAGGAGGTGGAGGAGTCGTTTACACCGGCGAGGAGGTGGAGGAGTCGTTTACACCGGCGAGGAGGTGGAGGAGTCGTTGACACCCGGGAGGAGGTGGTGGAGTTGTTTACACCGGCGAGGAGGTGGTGGAGTCGTTTACACTGGGGAGGAGGTGGTGGAGTCGTTTACACCGGCGAGGAGGTTGAGGAGTTGTTTACTCTCTTGAGGAGGTGGTGGAGTCGTTTACACCGGCGAGGAGGTGGTGGAGTCGATTACACCGGCGAGGAGGTGGAGGAGTCGTGTACACCCGCGAGGAGGTGGTGGAGTCAATTACACCCCTGAGGAGGTGGAGGAGTCGTTTACACCGTCGAGGACGTGGTGGACTCATTTACACCCGGGAGGAGGTGGAGGAGCCGTTTACACCAGCGAGGAGGTGGTGGAGTCGTCTGCACCGGCGAGGAGGTGGAGGAGTCTACACCTGAGAGGAGGTGGAGGAGTCGTTTATATCCGGGAGGAGGTGGTGGAGTTGTTTACACCGGCGACGAGGTGGAGGAGCAGTTTACACCCGCGAGGAGGTGGTGGAGCCGTTTACACCGGTGAGGGCGTGGTGGAGTCGTTTACACCCGGGAGGAGGTGGTGGAGCCGTTTACACCAGTGAGGGCGTGGAGGAGTCGTTTACACCCGCGAGGAAGTGGTGGAGTAGTTTACACCCGCGAGGAGGTGGAGGAGTCGGTTACACCGTCGAGGACGTGGTGGACTCATTTACACCCGCGAGGAGGTGGTGGAGTCGTTTACACCCGGGAGGAGGTGGAGTAGTTTTTTACACCGGTGAGGAGGTGGAGGAGTCGTCGACACCGGCGAGGAGGTGGTGGAGTCGTTTAAACCCGCGAGGAGGTGGAGGTGTCGTTTACACCCGGGAGGAGGTGGAGGAGTCGTTTACACCGGCGAGGAGGTGGTGGAGTCGTTTACACCGGCGAGGAGGTGATGGAGTTGTTTAAACCGGCGAGGAGGTGGAGGAGTCGTTTACTCCCTTGAGGAGGTGGTGGAGTTGTTTATACCGGCGAGGAGGTGGAGGACTCGTTTACACCCCTGAGGAGGTGGAGGAGTCGTTTACACCGGCGAGGAGGTGGTGGAGTCGTTTACACCCTGGAGGAGGTGGTTGAGTTGTTTACACCGGCGAGGAGGTGGTGGAGTCGTTCACACCGGCGAGGAGGTGGAGGAGTCGTTTACACCCGGGAGAAGGTGAAGGAGTCGTCTACACCCGCGAGGCGGTGGTGGAGTCGTTTACACCTGCGAGGAGGTGGAGGAGTCATTTACACCGGCGAGGAGGTGGTGGAGTCGTTTACACCCGCGAGAAGGTGGTGGAGTCGTTTACACCTGCGAGGAGGTGGAGGAGTCGTTTACACCCGCGAGGAGGTGGTGGAGTTGTTTAAACCGGCGAGGAGGTGGTGGAGTTGTTTACACCGGCGAGGAGGTGGTGGAGTCGCTTACACCCGCGAGAAGGTGGTGGAGTCGTTTACACCGGCGAGGAGGTGGTGGAGTTGTTTAAACCGGCGAGGAGGTGGTGGAGTTGTTTACACCGGCGAGGAGGTGGTGGAGTCGCTTACACCGGCGAGGAGGTGGTGGAGTCGTTTACAACCGCGAAGAGGTGGATGAGTCGTTTATACCGGCGACGACGTGGAGCAGCAGTTTACACCCGCGAGGAGGTGGTGGAGCCGTTTACACCGGTGAAGATGTGGTGGAGTCGTTTACACCCGGGAGGAGGTGGAGGAGTCGTTTACACCCGCGAGGAAGTGGTGGAGTCGTTTACACCCGCGAGGAGGTGGAGGAGTCGTTTACACCGTCGAGGACGTGGTGGACTCATTTACACCCGCGAGGAGGTGGTGGAGTCATTTACACCCGGGAGGAGGTGGTGGAGTCGTTTACACCCGCGAGGAGGTGGAGGAGTCATTTACACCGGCGAGGAGGTGGAGGAGTCGTTTACACCCGGGAGGAGGTGGAGGAGTCGTTTACACCCGGGAGGAGGTGGTGGAGTCGTTTACACCCGCGAGGAGGTGGTGGAGTCGTTTACACCCGGGAGGAGGTGGAGTAGTTTTTTACACCGGTGAGGAGGTGGAGGAGTCGTCGACACCGGCGAGGAGGTGGTGGAGTCGTTTAAACCCGCGAGGAGGTGGAGGTGTCGTTTACACCCGGGAGGAGGTGGAGGAGTCGTTTACACCGGCGAGGAGGTGGTGGAGTCATTTACACCGGCGAGGAGGTGGTGGAGTTGTTTAAACCGGCGAGGAGGTGGAGGAGTCGTTTACTCCCTTGAGGAGGTGGTGGAGTTGTTTATACCGGCGAGGAGGTGGAGGACTCGTTTAAACCCGCGAGGAGGTGGATGAGTCGTTTACACCGGTGAAGATGTGGTGGAGTCGTTTACACCCGGGAGGAGGTGGAGGAGTCGTTTACACCCGCGAGGAAGTGGTGGAGTCGTTTACACCCGCGAGGAGGTGGAGGAGTCGTTTACACCGTCGAGGACGTGGTGGACTCATTTACACCCGCGAGGAGGTGGTGGAGTCGTTTACACCCGGGAAGGAGGTGGTGGAGTCGTTTAGACCGGCGAGGAGGTGGAGGAGTCGTTTACACCCGGGAGGAGGTGGAGGAGTCGTTTACACCCGCGAGGAGGTGGATGAGTCGTTTATACCGGCGACGACGTGGAGGAGCAGTTTACACCCGCGAGGAGGTGGTGGAGCCGTTTACACCGGTGAAGATGTGGTGGAGTCGTTTACACCCGGGAGGAGGTGGTGGAGTCGTTTACACCCGCGAGGAGGTGGAGGAGTCATTTACACCGGCGAGGAGGTGGAGGAGTCGTTTACACCCGGGAGGAGGTGGAGGAGTCGTTTACACCCGGGAGGAGGTGGTGGAGTCGTTTACACCCGCGAGGAGGTGGTGGAGTCGTTTACACCCGGGAGGAGGTGGAGTAGTTTTTTACACCGGTGAGGAGGTGGAGGAGTCGTCGACACCGGCGAGGAGGTGGTGGAGTCGTTTAAACCCGCGAGGAGGTGGAGGTGTCGTTTACACCCGGGAGGAGGTGGAGGAGTCGTTTACACCGGCGAGGAGGTGGTGGAGTCATTTACACCGGCGAGGAGTTGGTGGAGTTGTTTAAACCGGCGAGGAGGTGGAGGAGTCGTTTACTCCCTTGAGGAGGTGGTGGAGTTGTTTATACCGGCGAGGAGGTGGAGGACTCGTTTAAACCCGCGAGGAGGTGGTGGAGTCAATTACACCCCTGAGGAGGTGGAGGAGTCGTTTACACCGGCAAGGAGGTGGTGGAGTCGTCTACACCCTGGAGGAGGTGGTGGAGTTGTTTACACCGGCGAGGAGGTGGTGGAGTCGTTTACACCGGCGAGGAGGTGGAGGAGTCGCTTACACCCGCGAGGCGGTGGTGGAGTCGTTTACACCTGCGAGGAGGTGGAGGAGTCGTATACACCGGCGAGGAGGTGGTGAAGTCGTTTACACCGGTGAGGAGGTGGTGGAGTCGTTTACACCCGCGAGGAGGTTGTGGAGTCGTTTACACCCGGGAGGAGGTGGAGTAGTTTTTTACACCGGTGAGGAGGTGGAGGAATCGTCGACACCGGCGAGGAGGTGGTGGAGTCGTTTAAACCCGCGAGGAGGTGGAGGTGTCGTTTACACCCGGGAGGAGGTGGAGGAGTCGTTTACACCGGCGAGGAGGTGGTGGAGTCATTTACACCGGCGAGGAGGTGGTGGAGTTGTTTAAACCGGCGAGGAGGTGGAGGAGTCGTTTACTCCCTTGAGGAGGTGGTGGAGTTGTTTATACCGGCGAGGAGGTGGAGGAGTCGTTTACACCGGCGAGGAGGTGGTGGAGTCGTCTACACCCTGGAGGAGGTGGTGGAGTTGTTTACACCGGCGAGGAAGTTGTGGAGTCGTTTACACCGGCAAGGAGGTGGAGGAGTCGTTTACAACCGCGAGGAGGTGGAGGAGTCGTTTACACCGGCGAGGCGGTGGTGGAGTCGTTTACACCTGCGAGGAGGTGGAGGAGTCGTTTACACCCGGGAGAAGGTGAAGGAGTCGTCTACACCCGCGAGGCGGTGGTGGAGTCGTTTACACCTGCGAGGAGGTGGAGGAGTCATTTACACCGGCGAGGAGGTGGAGGAGTCGTTTACACCTGCGAGGAGGTGGTGAAGTCGTTTACACCGGTGAGGAGGTGGTGGAGTCGTTTACACCAGCGAGTAGGTGGAGGAGTCGTTTACACCTGCGAGGAGGTGGAGGAGTCGTTTACACCCGCGAGGAGGTGGTGGAGTCGTTTAAACCGGCGAGGAGGTGGTGGAGTTGTTTACACCGGCGAGGAGGTGGTGGAGTCGCTTACACCCGCGAGAAGGTGGTGGAGTCGTTTACACCGGCGAGGAGGTGGTGGAGTTGTTTAAACCGGCGAGGAGGTGGTGGAGTTGTTTACACCGGCGAGGAGGTGGTGGAGTCGCTTACACCGGCGAGGAGGTGGTGGAGTCGTTTACAACCGCGAAGAGGTGGATGAGTCGTTTATACCGGCGACGAGGTGGAGGAGCAGTTTACACCCGCGAGGAGGTGGTGGAGCCGTTTACACCGGTGAAGATGTGGTGGAGTCGTTTACACCCGCGATGAGGTGGAGGAGTCGTTTACACCGTCGAGGACGTGGTGGACTCATTTACACCCGCGAGGAGGTGGTGGAGTCGTTTACACCCGGGAGGAGGTGGTGGAGTCGTTTACAACCGCGAAGAGGTGGATGAGTCGTTTACACCTGCGAGGAGGTGGAGGAGTCGTTTACACCGGCGAGGAGGTGGTGGAGTCGTTTACACCCCTGAGGAGGTGGAGGAGTCGTTTACACCGGCGAGGAGGTGGTGGAGTCGTTTACACCCTGGAGGAGGTGGTGGAGTTGTTTACACCGGCGAGGAGGTGGTGGAGTCGTTTACACCGTCGAGGACGTGGTGGACTCATTTACACCCGCGAGGAGGTGGTGGAGTCGTTTACACCCGGGAGGAGGTGGTGGAGTCGTTTACACCCGCGAGGAGGTGGAGGAGTCATTTATACCGGCGAGGAGGTGGAGGAGTCGTTTACACCCGGGAGGAGGTGGAGGAGTCGTTTACACCCGGGAGGAGGTGGTGGAGTCGTTTACACCGGCGAGGAGGTGGTGAAGTCGTTTTACGCCGGTGAGGAGGTGGTGGAGTCGTTTACACCGGCGAGTAGGTGGAGGAGTCGTTTACACCTGCGAGGAGGTGGAGGAGTCGTTTACACCCGCGAGAAGGTGGTGGAGTCGTTTACACCCGCGAGGAGGTGGAGGAGTCATTTACAACGGCGAGGAGGTGGAGGAGTCGTTTACACCTGCGAGGAGGTGGAGGAGTCATTTACACCGGCGAGGAGGTGGAGGAGTCGTTTACACCTGCGAGGAGGTGGAGGAGTCGTATACACCGGCGAGGAGGTGGAGGAGTCGTTTACACCCGGGAGGAGGTGGTGGAGTCGTTTACACCGGCGAGGAGGTGGAGGAGTGGTTTACACCCGCGAGAAGGTGGTGGAGTCGTTTACACCGGCGAGGAGGTGGAGGAGTCGTTTACACCCGGGAGGAGGTGGTGGAGTCGTTTACACCGGCGAGGAGGTGGAGGAGTGGTTTACACCCGCGAGAAGTTGGTGGAGTCGTTTACGCCTGCGAGGAGGTAGAGGAGTCGTGTACACCAGCGAGGAGGTGGTGGAGTCGTTTACACCCACGAGAAGGTGGTGGAGTCGTTTACACCGGCGAGGAGGTGGTTGAGTTGTTTACACCGGCGAGAAGGTGGTGGAGTCCTTTACACCGGCGAGGAGGTGGTGGAGTCGTTTACAACCGCGAGGAGGTGGAGGAGTCTTTTACACCCGGGAGGAGGTGGAGGAGTCGTTTACACCAGCGAGGAGGTGGTGGAGTCGTTTACACCCACGAGAAGGTGGTGGAGTCGTTTACACCGGCGAGGAGGTGGAGGAGTCGTTTACACCCAGGAGGAGGTGGTGGAGTCGTTTACACCGGGGAGGAGGTTGTGGAGTCGTTTAAACCGGCGAGGAGGTGGTGGAGTCGTTTACACCGGCGAGGAGGTGGTGGAGTTGTTTACACCGGTGAATAGGTGGTGGAGTCGTTTACACCGGCGAGGAGGTGGTGGAGTTGTTTAAACCGGCGAGGAGGTGGAGGAGTCGTTTACTCCCTTGAGTAGGTGGTGAAGTCGTTTACACCGGCGAGGAGGTGGTGGAGTCGTTTACACCGGCGAGGAGGTGGAGGAGTCGTTTACAACCGCGAGGAGGTGGAGGAGTCGTTTACACCCGCGAGGAGGTGGAGGAGTCGTTTACACCCACGAGGCAGTGGTGGAGTCGTTCACACCCGCGAGGCGGTGGTGGAGTCGTTTACACCTGCGAGGAGGTGGAGGAGTCATTTACAACGGCGAGGAGGTGGTGGAGTCGTTTACACCCCTGAGGAGGTGGAGGAGTCGTTTACACCGGCGAGGAGGTGGTGGAGTCATTTAGACCCTGGAGGAGGTGGTGGAGTTGTTTACAACGGCGAGGAGGTGGTGGAGTCGTTTACACCGGCGAGGAGGTGGAGGAGTCGTTTACAACCGCGAGGAGGTGGAGGAGTCGTTTACACCCGCGAGGAGGTGGAGGAGTCGTTTACACCCACGAGGCAGTGGTGGAGTCGTTCACACCCGCGAGGCGGTGGTGGAGTCGTTTACACCTGCGAGGAGGTGGAGGAGTCATTTACACCGGCGAGGAGGTGGTGGAGTCGTTTACACCCGCGAGAAGGTGGAGGAGTCGTTTACACCTGCGAGGAGGTGGAGGAGTCGTTTACACCCGCGAGGAGGTGGTGGAGTTGTTTAAACCGGCGAGGAGGTGGTGGAGTTGTTTACACCGGCGAGGAGGTGGTGGAGTCGCTTACACCCGCGAGAAGGTGGTGGAGTCGTTTACACCGGCGAGGAGGTGGTGGAGTCGTTTACACCCGCGAGAAGGTGGTGGAGTCGTTTACACCGGCGAGTAGGTGGAGGAGTCGTTTACACCTGCGAGGAGGTGGAGGAGTCGTTTACACCCGCGAGGAGGTGGTGGAGTTGTTTAAACCGGCGAGGAGGTGGTGGAGTTGTTTACACCGGCGTGGAGGTGGTGGAGTCGCTTACACCCGCGAGAAGGTGGTGGAGTCGTTTAAGCCGGCGAGGAGGTGGTGGAGTCGTTTACACCCTGGAGGAGGTGGTGGAGTTGTTTACACCGGCGTGGAGGTGGTGGAGTCGTTTACACCGGCGAGGAGGTGGTGGAGTCGTTTAAGCCGGCGAGGAGGTGGTGGAGTCGTTTACACCCTGGAGGAGGTGGTGGAGTTGTTTACACCGGCGAGGAGGTGGTGGAGTCGTTTACACCGTCGAGGACGTGGTGGACTCATTTACACCCGCGAGGAGGTGGTGGAGTCGTTTACACCCGGGAGGAGGTGGTGGAGTCGTTTACACCCGCGAGGAGGTGGAGGAGTCATTTACACCGGCGAGGAGGTGGAGGAGTCGTTTACACCCGGGAGGAGGTGGAGGAGTCGTTTACACCCGGGAGGAGGTGGTGGAGTCGTTTACACCGGCGAGGAGGTGGTGAAGTCGTTTTACGCCGGTGAGGAGGTGGTGGAGTCGTTTACACCGGCGAGTAGGTGGAGGAGTCGTTTACACCTGCGAGGAGGTGGAGGAGTCGTTTACACCCGCGAGAAGGTGGTGGAGTCGTTTACACCCGCGAGGAGGTGGAGGAGTCATTTACAACGGCGAGGAGGTGGAGGAGTCGTTTACACCTGCGAGGAGGTGGAGGAGTCATTTACACCGGCGAGGAGGTGGAGGAGTCGTTTACACCTGCGAGGAGGTGGAGGAGTCGTATACACCGGCGAGGAGGTGGAGGAGTCGTTTACACCCGGGAGGAGGTGGTGGAGTCGTTTACACCGGCGAGGAGGTGGTGGAGTTGTTTAAACCGGCGAGGAGGTGGAGGAGTCGTTTACTCCCTTGAGTAGGTGGTGGAGTCGTTTACACCGGCGAGGAGGTGGTGGAGTCGTTTACACCGGCGAGGAGGTGGAGGAGTCGTTTACAACCGCGAGGAGGTGGAGGAGTCGTTTACACCCGCGAGGAGGTGGAGGAGTCGTTTACACCCACGAGGCAGTGGTGGAGTCGTTCACACCCGCGAGGCGGTGGTGGAGTCGTTTACACCTGCGAGGAGGTGGAGGAGTCATTTACAACGGCGAGGAGGTGGTGGAGTCGTTTACACCCCTGAGGAGGTGGAGGAGTCGTTTACACCGGCGAGGAGGTGGTGGAGTCATTTAGACCCTGGAGGAGGTGGTGGAGTTGTTTACAACGGCGAGGAGGTGGTGGAGTCGTTTACACCGGCGAGGAGGTGGAGGAGTCGTTTACAACCGCGAGGAGGTGGAGGAGTCGTTTACACCCGCGAGGAGGTGGAGGAGTCGTTTACACCCGCGAGAAGGTGGTGGAGTCGTTTACACCGGCGAGGAGGTGGTGGAGTCGTTTACACCCGCGAGAAGGTGGTGGAGTCGTTTACACCGGCGAGTAGGTGGAGGAGTCGTTTACACCTGCGAGGAGGTGGAGGAGTCGTTTACACCCGCGAGGAGGTGGTGGAGTTGTTTAAACCGGCGAGGAGGTGGTGGAGTTGTTTACACCGGCGAGGAGGTGGTGGAGTCGCTTACACCCGCGAGAAGGTGGTGGAGTCGTTTACACCGGCGAGGAGGTGGTGGAGTCGTTTACACCGGCGAGGAGGTGGTGGAGTCGTTTACACCCGGGAGGAGGTGGTGGAGTCGTTTACACCCGCGAGGAGGTGGAGGAGTCATTTACACCGGCGAGGAGGTGGAGGAGTCGTTTACACCCGGGAGGAGGTGGAGGAGTCGTTTACACCCGGGAGGAGGTGGTGGAGTCGTTTACACCGGCGAGGAGGTGGTGAAGTCGTTTTACGCCGGTGAGGAGGTGGTGGAGTCGTTTACACCGGCGAGTAGGTGGAGGAGTCGTTTACACCTGCGAGGAGGTGGAGGAGTCGTTTACACCCGCGAGAAGGTGGTGGAGTCGTTTACACCCGCGAGGAGGTGGAGGAGTCATTTACAACGGCGAGGAGGTGGAGGAGTCGTTTACACCTGCGAGGAGGTGGAGGAGTCATTTACACCGGCGAGGAGGTGGAGGAGTCGTTTACACCTGCGAGGAGGTGGAGGAGTCGTATACACCGGCGAGGAGGTGGAGGAGTCGTTTACACCCGGGAGGAGGTGGTGGAGTCGTTTACACTGGCGAGGAGGTGGTGGAGTTGTTTAAACCGGCGAGGAGGTGGAGGAGTCGTTTACTCCCTTGAGTAGGTGGTGGAGTCGTTTACACCGGCGAGGAGGTGGTGGAGTCGTTTACACCGGCGAGGAGGTGGAGGAGTCGTTTACAACCGCGAGGAGGTGGAGGAGTCGTTTACACCCGCGAGGAGGTGGAGGAGTCGTTTACACCCACGAGGCAGTGGTGGAGTCGTTCACACCCGCGAGGCGGTGGTGGAGTCGTTTACACCTGCGAGGAGGTGGAGGAGTCATTTACAACGGCGAGGAGGTGGTGGAGTCGTTTACACCCCTGAGGAGGTGGAGGAGTCGTTTACACCGGCGAGGAGGTGGTGGAGTCATTTAGACCCTGGAGGAGGTGGTGGAGTTGTTTACAACGGCGAGGAGGTGGTGGAGTCGTTTACACCGGCGAGGAGGTGGAGGAGTCGTTTACAACCGCGAGGAGGAGGAGGAGTCGTTTACACCCGCGAGGAGGTGGAGGAGTCGTTTACACCCGCGAGAAGGTGGTGGAGTCGTTTACACCGGCGAGGAGGTGGTGGAGTCGTTTACACCCGCGAGAAGGTGGTGGAGTCGTTTACACCGGCGAGTAGGTGGAGGAGTCGTTTACACCTGCGAGGAGGTGGAGGAGTCGTTTACACCCGCGAGGAGGTGGTGGAGTTGTTTAAACCGGCGAGGAGGTGGTGGAGTTGTTTACACCGGCGAGGAGGTGGTGGAGTCGCTTACACCCGCGAGAAGGTGGTGGAGTCGTTTACACCGGCGAGGAGGTGGTGGAGTCGTTTACACCGGCGAGGAGGTGGTGGAGTTGTTTACACCGGCGAGGAGGTGGTGGAGTCGTTTACAACCGTGAAGAGGTGGATGAGTCGTTTACAGCGGCGACGAGGTGGAGGAGCAGTTTACACCCGCGAGGAGGTGGTGGAGCCGTTTACACCGGTGAGGAGGTGGAGGAGTTGTTTACACCGGCGAGGAGGTGGTGGAGTCGTTTACACCGGCGTGGAGGTGGTGGAGTTGTTTAAACCGGCGAGGAGGTGGAGGAGTCGTTTACTCCCGCGAGGAGGTGGTGGAGTCGTTTACACCGGCGAGGAGGTGGTGGAGTCGTTTACACCGGCGAGGAGGTGGAGGAGTCGTTTACAACCGCGAGGAGGTGGAGGAGTCGTTTACACCCACGAGGCAGTGGTGGAGTCGTTCACACCCGCGAGGCGGTGGTGGAGTCGTTTACACCTGCGAGGAGGTGGAGGAGTCATTTACACCGGCGAGGAGGTGGTGGAGTCGTTTACACCCCTGAGGAGGTGGAGGAGTCGTTTACACCGGCGAGGAGGTGGTGGAGTCGTTTACACCCTGGAGGAGGTGGTGGAGTTGTTTAAACAGGCGAGGAGGTGGAGGAGTCGTTTACACCGGGGAGGAGGTTGTGGAGTCGTTTACACCGGCGAGGAGGTGGTGGAGTCGTTTACACCGGCGAGGAGGTGGTGGAGTTGTTTACACCGGTGAATAGGTGGTGGAGTCGTTTACACCGGCGAGGAGGTGGTGGAGTTGTTTAAACCGGCGAGGAGGTGGAGGAGTCGTTTACTCCCTTGAGTAGGTGGTGGAGTCGTTTACACCGGCGAGGAGGTGGTGGAGTCGTTTACACCGGCGAGGAGGTGGAGGAGTCGTTTACAACCGCGAGGAGGTGGAGGAGTCGTTTACACCCGCGAGGAGGTGGAGGAGTCGTTTACACCCACGAGGCAGTGGTGGAGTCGTTCACACCCGCGAGGCGGTGGTGGAGTCGTTTACACCTGCGAGGAGGTGGAGGAGTCATTTACAACGGCGAGGAGGTGGTGGAGTCGTTTACACCCCTGAGGAGGTGGAGGAGTCGTTTACACCGGCGAGGAGGTGGTGGAGTCATTTAGACCCTGGAGGAGGTGGTGGAGTTGTTTACAACGGCGAGGAGGTGGTGGAGTCGTTTACACCGGCGAGGAGGTGGAGGAGTCGTTCACACCCGCGAGGCGGTGGTGGAGTCGTTTACACCCGCGAGGAGGTGGAGGAGTCTTTTACACCCACGAGGCAGTGGTGGAGTCGTTCACAGCCGCGAGGCGGTGGTGGAGTCGTTTACACCTGCAAGGAGGTGGAGGAGTCATTTACACCGGCGAGGAGGTGGTGGAGTCGTTTACACCCGCGAGAAGGTGGTGGAGTCGTTTACACCTGCGAGGAGGTGGAGGAGTCGTATACACCGGCGAGGAGGTGGAGGAGTCGTTTACACCCGGGAGGAGGTGGTGGGGTCGTTTACACCGGCGAGTAGGTGGAGGAGTCGTTTACACCTGCGAGGAGGTGGAGGAGTCGTTTACACCCGCGAGGAGGTGGTGGAGTTGTTTAAACCGGCGAGGAGGTGGTGGAGTTGTTTACACCGGCGAGGAGGTGGTGGAGTCGCTTACACCCGCGAGAAGGTGGTGGAGTCGTTTACACCGGCGAGGAGGTGGTGGAGTCGTTTACAACCGTGAAGAGGTGGATGAGTCGTTTACAGCGGCGACGAGGTGGAGGAGCCGTTTACACCGGTGAAGATGTGGTGGAGTTGTTTACACCCGCGAGGAGGTGGAGGAGTCGTTTACACCGTCGAGGACGTGGTGGACTCATTTACACCCGCGAGGAGGTGGTGGAGTCGTTTACACCTGCGAGGAGGTGGAGGAGTCATTTACACCGGCGAGGAGGTGGTGGAGTCGTTTACACCAGCGAGAAGGTGGTGGAGTCGTTTACACCTGCGAGGAGGTGGAGGAGTCGTATACACCGGCGAGGAGGTGGAGGAGTCGTTCACACCCGGGAGGAGGTGGTGGGGTCGTTTACACCGGCGAGTAGGTGGAGGAGTCGTTTACACCTGCGAGGAGGTGGAGGAGTCGTTTACACCCGCGAGGAGGTGGTGGAGTTGTTTAAACCGGCGAGGAGGTGGTGGAGTTGTTTACAACCGAGAGGAGGTGGAGGAGTCGTTTACACCCGCGAGGAGGTGGAGGAGTCGTTTACACCCACGAGGCAGTGGTGGAGTCGTTCACACCCGCGAGGCGGTGGTGGAGTCGTTTACACCTGCGAGGAGGTGGAGGAGTCATTTACAACGGCGAGGAGGTGGTGGAGTCGTTTACACCCCTGAGGAGGTGGAGGAGTCGTTTACAACGGCGAGGAGGTGGTGGAGTCGTTTACACCGGCGAGGAGGTGGAGGAGTCGTTCACACCCGCGAGGCGGTGGTGGAGTCGTTTACACCCGCGAGGAGGTGGAGGAGTCATTTACACCGGCGAGGAGGTGGTGGAGTCGTTTACACCCGCGAGAAGGTGGTGGAGTCGTTTACACCTGCGAGGAGGTGGAGGAGTCGTATACACCGGCGAGGAGGTGGAGGAGTCGTTTACACCCGGGAGGAGGTGGTGGGGTCGTTTACACCGGCGAGTAGGTGGAGGAGTCGTTTACACCTGCGAGGAGGTGGAGGAGTCGTTTACACCCGCGAGGAGGTGGTGGAGTTGTTTAAACCGGCGAGGAGGTGGTGGAGTTGTTTACACCGGCGAGGAGGTGGTGGAGTCGCTTACACCCGCGAGAAGGTGGTGGAGTCGTTTACACCGGCGAGGAGGTGGTGGAGTCGCTTACACCGGCGAGGAGGTGGTGGAGTCGTTTACAACCGTGAAGAGGTGGAGGAGCAGTTTACACCCGCGAGGAGGTGGTGGAGCCGTTTACACCGGTGAAGATGTGGTGGAGTTGTTTACACCCGCGAGAAGGTGGTGGAGTCGTTTACACCGGCGAGGAGGTGGTGGAGTCGCTTACACCGGCGAGGAGGTGGTGGAGTCGTTTACAGCGGCGACGAGGTGGAGGAGCAGTTTACACCCGCGAGGAGGTGGTGGAGCCGTTTACACCGGTGAAGATGTGGTGGAGTTGTTTACACCCGCGAGGAGGTGGAGGAGTCGTTTACACCGTCGAAGACGTGGTGGACTCATTTACACCCGCGAGGAGGTGGTGGAGTCGTTTACACCGGCGAGTAGGTGGTGGAGTCGTTTACACCCCCGAGGAGGTGGTGGAGTCGTTTACACCCGGGAGGAGGTGGTGGAGTCGTTTACACTGGCGAGGAGGTGGAGGAGTCGTTTACACCCACGAGAAGGTGGTGGAGTCGTTTACACCGGCGAGGAGGTGGAGGAGTCGTTTACACCCAGGAGGAGGTGGTTGAGTCGTTTACACCGGGGAGGAGGTGGTGGAGTCGTTTACACCCACGAGAAGGTGGTGGAGTCGTTTACACCGGCGAGGAGGTGGAGGAGTCGTTTACACCCAGGAGGAGGTGGTGGAGTTGTTTAAACCGGCGAGGAGGTGGTGGAGTTGTTTACAACCGAGAGGAGGTGGAGGAGTCGTTTACACCCGCGAGGAGGTGGAGGAGTCGTTTACACCCACGAGGCAGTGGTGGAGTCGTTCACACCCGCGAGGCGGTGGTGGAGTCGTTTACACCTGCGAGGAGGTGGAGGAGTCATTTACAACGGCGAGGAGGTGGTGGAGTCGTTTACACCCCTGAGGAGGTGGAGGAGTCGTTTACAACGGCGAGGAGGTGGTGGAGTCGTTTACACCGGCGAGGAGGTGGAGGAGTCGTTCACACCCGCGAGGCGGTGGTGGAGTCGTTTACACCCGCGAGGAGGTGGAGGAGTCATTTACACCGGCGAGGAGGTGGTGGAGTCGTTTACACCCGCGAGAAGGTGGTGGAGTCGTTTACACCTGCGAGGAGGTGGAGGAGTCGTATACACCGGCGAGGAGGTGGAGGAGTCGTTTACACCCGGGAGGAGGTGGTGGGGTCGTTTACACCGGCGAGTAGGTGGAGGAGTCGTTTACACCTGCGAGGAGGTGGAGGAGTCGTTTACACCCGCGAGGAGGTGGTGGAGTTGTTTAAACCGGCGAGGAGGTGGTGGAGTTGTTTACACCGGCGAGGAGGTGGTGGAGTCGCTTACACCCGCGAGAAGGTGGTGGAGTCGTTTACACCGGCGAGGAGGTGGTGGAGTCGCTTACACCGGCGAGGAGGTGGTGGAGTCGTTTACAACCGTGAAGAGGTGGAGGAGCAGTTTACACCCGCGAGGAGGTGGTGGAGCCGTTTACACCGGTGAAAATGTGGTGGAGTTGTTTACACCCGCGAGAAGGTGGTGGAGTCGTTTACACCGGCGAGGAGGTGGTGGAGTCGCTTACACCGGCGAGGAGGTGGTGGAGTCGTTTACAGCGGCGACGAGGTGGAGGAGCAGTTTACACCCGCGAGGAGGTGGTGGAGCCGTTTACACCGGTGAAGATGTGGTGGAGTTGTTTACACCCGCGAGGAGGTGGAGGAGTCGTTTACACCGTCGAAGACGTGGTGGACTCATTTACACCCGCGAGGAGGTGGTGGAGTCGTTTACACCGGCGAGTAGGTGGTGGAGTCGTTTACACCCCCGAGGAGGTGGTGGAGTCGTTTACACCCGGGAGGAGGTGGTGGAGTCGTTTACACCCACGAGAAGGTGGTGGAGTCGTTTACACCGGCGAGGAGGTGGAGGAGTCGTTTACACCCAGGAGGAGGTGGTGGAGTCGTTTACACTGGCGAGGAGGTGGTGGAGTCGTTTACACCCACGAGAAGGTGGTGGAGTCGTTTACACCGGCGAGGAGGTGGAGGAGTCGTTTACACCCAGGAGGAGGTGGTTGAGTCGTTTACACCGGGGAGGAGGTTGTGGAGTCGTTTACACCGGCGAGGAGGTGGAGGACTCGTTTACACCCGCGAGGAGGTGGTGGAGTCGTTTACACCCGCGAGGAGGTGGAGGAGTCGTTTACACCGTCGAGGACGTGGTGGACTCATTTACACCCGCGAGGCGGTGGTGGAGTCGTTTACACCTGCGAGGAGGTGGAGGAGTCATTTACACCGGCGAGGAGGTGGTGGAGTCGTTTACACCCGCGAGAAGGTGGTGGAGTCGTTTACACCTGCGAGGAGGTGGAGGAGTCGTATACACCGGCGAGGAGGTGGAGGAGTCGTTTACACCCGGGAGGAGGTGGTGGGGTCGTTTACACCGGCGAGTAGGTGGAGGAGTCGTTTACACCTGCGAGGAGGTGGAGGAGTCGTTTACACCCGCGAGGAGGTGGTGGAGTTGTTTACACCCGGGAGGAGGTGGTGGAGTCGTTTACACCGGCGAGGAGGTGGTGAAGTCGTTTTACGCCGGTGAGGAGGTGGTGGAGTCGTTTACACCGGCGAGGAGGTGGAGGAGTCGTTTACACCCGGGAGGAGGTGGTGGAGTCATTTACACCGGCGAGGAGGTGGAGGAGTGGTTTACACCCGCGAGAAGGTGGTGGAGACATTTACACCTGCGAGGAGGTGGAGGAGTCGTGTACACCGGCGAAAAGGTGGTGGAGTCCTTTACACCGGCGAGGAGGTGGTGGAGTCGTTTACAACCGCGAGGAGGTGGAGGAGTCTTTTACACCCGGGAGGAGGTGGAGGAGTCGTTTACACCAGCGAGGAGGTGGTGGAGTCGTTTAAACCCGGGAGGAGGTGGAGGAGTCGTTTACACTGGCGAGGAGGTGGAGGAGTTGTTGACACCCGGGTGGAGGTGGTGGAGTCGTTTACACCGGCGAGTAGGTGGTGGAGTCGTTTACACCGGCGAGTAGGTGGTGGAGTCGTTTACACCCCCGAGGAGGTGGTGGAGTCGTTTACACCCGGGAGGAGGTGGTGGAGTCGTTTACACTGGCGAGGAGGTGGAGGAGTCGTTTACACCCACGAGAAGGTGGTGGAGTCGTTTACACCGGCGAGGAGGTGGAGGAGTCGTTTACACCCAGGAGGAGGTGGTTGAGTCGTTTACACCGGGGAGGAGGTGGTGGAGTCGTTTACACCCACGAGAAGGTGGTGGAGTCGTTTACACCGGCGAGGAGGTGGAGGAGTCGTTTACACCCAGGAGGAGGTGGTGGAGTCGTTTACACTGGCGAGGAGGTGGTGGAGTCGTTTACACCCACGAGAAGGTGGTGGAGTCGTTTACACCGGCGAGGAGGTGGAGGAGTCGTTTACACCCAGGAGGAGGTGGTTGAGTCGTTTACACCGGGGAGGAGGTTGTGGAGTCGTTTACACCGGCGAGGAGGTGGAGGACTCGTTTACACCCGCGAGGAGGTGGTGGAGTCGTTTACACCCGCGAGGAGGTGGAGGAGTCGTTTACACCGTCGAGGACGTGGTGGACTCATTTACACCCGCGAGGCGGTGGTGGAGTCGTTTACACCTGCGAGGAGGTGGAGGAGTCATTTACACCGGCGAGGAGGTGGTGGAGTCGTTTACACCCGCGAGAAGGTGGTGGAGTCGTTTACACCTGCGAGGAGGTGGAGGAGTCGTATACACCGGCGAGGAGGTGGAGGAGTCGTTTACACCCGGGAGGAGGTGGTGGGGTCGTTTACACCGGCGAGTAGGTGGAGGAGTCGTTTACACCTGCGAGGAGGTGGAGGAGTCGTTTACACCCGCGAGGAGGTGGTGGAGTTGTTTAAACCGGCGAGGAGGTGGTGGAGTTGTTTACACCGGCGAGGAGGTGGTGGAGTTGCTTACACCGGCGAGAAGGTGGTGGAGTCGTTTACACCGGCGAGGAGGTGGTGGAGTTGTTTAAACCGGCGAGGAGGTGGTGGAGTTGTTTACACCGGCGAGGAGGTGGTGGAGTCGTTTACACCGGCGAGGAGGTGGTGGAGTCGTTTACAACCGCGAGGAGGTGGAGGAGTCGTTTAGACCCACGAGGCAGTGGTGGAGTCGTTCACACCCGCGAGGCGGTGGTGGAGTCGTTTACACCTGCGAGGAGGTGGAGGAGTCATTTACAACGGCGAGGAGGTGGTGGAGTCGTTTACACCCCTGAGGAGGTGGAGGAGTCGTTTACACCGGCGAGGAGGTGGTGGAGTCATTTAGACCCTGGAGGAGGTGGTGGAGTTGTTTACAACGGCGAGGAGGTGGTGGAGTCGTTTACACCGGCGAGGAGGTGGAGGAGTCATTTACACCGGCGAGGAGGTGGTGGAGTCGTTTACACCCGCGAGAAGGTGGTGGAGTCGTTTACACCTGCGAGGAGGTGGAGGAGTCGTATACACCGGCGAGGAGGTGGAGGAGTCGTTTACACCCGGGAGGAGGTGGTGGGGTCGTTTACACCGGCGAGTAGGTGGAGGAGTCGTTTACACCTGCGAGGAGGTGGAGGAGTCGTTTACACCCGCGAGGAGGTGGTGGAGTTGTTTAAACCGGCGAGGAGGTGGTGGAGTTGTTTAAACCGGCGAGGAGGTTGTGGAGTCGCTTACACCCGCGAGAAGGTGGTGGAGTCGTTTACACCGGCGAGGAGGTGGTGGAGTCGCTTACACCGGCGAGGAGGTGGTGGAGTCGTTTACAACCGTGAAGAGGTGGAGGAGCAGTTTACACCCGCGAGGAGGTGGTGGAGCCGTTTACACCGGTGAAGATGTGGTGGAGTTGTTTACACCCGCGAGAAGGTGGTGGAGTCGTTTACACCGGCGAGGAGGTGGTGGAGTCGCTTACACCGGCGAGGAGGTGGTGGAGTCGTTTACAGCGGCGACGAGGTGGAGGAGCAGTTTACACCCGCGAGGAGGTGGTGGAGCCGTTTACACCGGTGAAGATGTGGTGGAGTTGTTTACACCCGCGAGGAGGTGGAGGAGTCGTTTACACCGTCGAGGACGTGGTGGACTCATTTACACCCGCGAGGAGGTGGTGGAGTCGTTTACACCTGCGAGGAGGTGGAGGAGTCATTTACACCGGCGAGGAGGTGGTGGAGTCGTTTACACCCGCGAGAAGGTGGTGGAGTCGTTTACACCTGCGAGGAGGTGGAGGAGTCGTATACACCGGCGAGGAGGTGGAGGAGTCGTTTACACCCGGGAGGAGGTGGTGGGGTCGTTTACACCGGCGAGTAGGTGGAGGAGTCGTTTACACCTGCGAGGAGGTGGAGGAGTCGTTTACACCCGCGAGGAGGTGGTGGAGTTGTTTAAACCGGCGAGGAGGTGGTGGAGTTGTTTACACCGGCGAGGAGGTGGTGGAGTCGCTTACACCGGCGAGAAGGTGGTGGAGTCGTTTACACCGGCGAGGAGGTGGTGGAGTTGTTTACACCGGCGAGGAGGTGGTGGAGCCGTTTACACCGGTGAAGATGTGGTGGAGTCGTTTACACCCGCGAGGAGGTGGAGGAGTCGTTTACACCGTCTAGGACGTGGTGGAGTCGTTTACACCCGCGAGGAGGTGGTGGAGTCGTCTACACCCGCGAGGAGGTGGAGGAGTCGTTTACACCGTCGAGGACGTGGTGGACTCATTTACACCCGCGAGGAGGTGGTGGAGTCGTTTACACCCGGGAGGAGGTGGTGGAGTCGTTTACACCCGCGAGGAGGTGGAGGAGTCATTTACACTGGCGAGGAGGTGGAGGAGTCGTTTACACCCGGGAGGAGGTGGAGCAGTCGTTTACACCCGGGAGGAGGTGGTGGAGTCGTTTACACCGGCGAGGAGGTGGTGAAGTCGTTTTACGCCGGTGAGGAGGTGGTGGAGTCGTTTACACCGGTGAGTAGGTGGAGGAGTCGTTTACACCTGGGAGGAGGTGGTGGAGTCGTTTACACCCGCGAGGAGGTGGAGGAGTCATTTACACCGGCGAAGAGGTGGAGGAGTCGTTTACACCTGCGAGGAGGTGGAGGAGTCGTATACACCGGCGAGGAGGTGGAGGAGTCGTTTACACCCGGGAGGAGGTGGTGGAGTCGTTTACACCGGCGAGGAGGTGGAGGAGTGGTTTACACCCGCGAGAAGGTGGTGGAGACATTTACACCTGCGAGGAGGTGGAGGAGTCGTGTACACCGGCGAAAAGGTGGTGGAGTCCTTTACACCGGCGAGGAGGTGGTGGAGTCGTTTACAACCGCGAGGAGGTGGAGGAGTCTTTTACACCCGGGAGGAGGTGGAGGAGTCGTTTACACCAGCGAGGAGGTGGTGGAGTCGTTTAAACCCGGGAGGAGGTGGAGGAGTCGTTTACACTGGCGAGGAGGTGGAGGAGTTGTTGACACCCGGGTGGAGGTGGTGGAGTCGTTTACACCGGCGAGTAGGTGGTGGAGTCGTTTACACCGGCGAGTAGGTGGTGGAGTCGTTTACACCCCCGAGGAGGTGGTGGAGTCGTTTACACCCGGGAGGGGGTGGTGGAGTCGTTTACACTGGCGAGGAGGTGGTGGAGTCGTTTACACCCACGAGAAGGTGGTGGAGTCGTTTACACCGGCGAGGAGGTGGAGGAGTCGTTTACACCCAGGAGGAGGTGGTGGAGTCGTTTACACCGGGGAGGAGGTTGTGGAGTCGTTTACACCGGCGAGGAGGTGGAGGACTCGTTTACACCCGCGAGGAGGTGGTGGAGTCGTTTACACCCGCGAGGAGGTGGAGGAGTCGTTTACACCGTCGAGGACGTGGTGGACTCATTTACACCCGCGAGGCGGTGGTGGAGTCGTTTACACCTGCGAGGAGGTGGAGGAGTCATTTACACCGGCGAGGAGGTGGTGGAGTCGTTTACACCCGCGAGAAGGTGGTGGAGTCGTTTACACCTGCGAGGAGGTGGAGGAGTCGTATACACCGGCGAGGAGGTGGAGGAGTCGTTTACACCCGGGAGGAGGTGGTGGGGTCGTTTACACCGGCGAGTAGGTGGAGGAGTCGTTTACACCTGCGAGGAGGTGGAGGAGTCGTTTACACCCGCGAGGAGGTGGTGGAGTTGTTTAAACCGGCGAGGAGGTGGTGGAGTTGTTTACACCGGCGAGGAGGTGGTGGAGTCGCTTACACCGGCGAGAAGGTGGTGGAGTCGTTTACACCGGCGAGGAGGTGGTGGAGTTGTTTAAACCGGCGAGGAGGTGGTGGAGTTGTTTACACCGGCGAGGAGGTGGTGGAGTCGTTTACACCGGCGAGGAGGTGGTGGAGTCGTTTACAACCGCGAGGAGGTGGAGGAGTCGTTTACACCGTCGAGGACGTGGTGGAGTCGTTTACACCCGCGAGGAGGTGGTGGAGTCGTTTACACCCGGGAGGAGGTGGTGGAGTCGTTTACACCCGCGAGGAGGTGGAGGAGTCATTTACACTGGCGAGGAGGTGGAGGAGTCGTTTACACCCGGGAGGAGGTGGAGCAGTCGTTTACACCCGGGAGGAGGTGGTGGAGTCGTTTACACCGGCGAGGAGGTGGTGAAGTCGTTTTACGCCGGAGAGGAGGTGGTGGAGTCGTTTACACCGGTGAGTAGGTGGAGGAGTCGTTTACACCTGGGAGGAGGTGGTGGAGTCGTTTACACCCGCGAGGAGGTGGAGGAGTCATTTACACCGGCGAGGAGGTGGAGGAGTCGTTTACACCTGCGAGGAGGTGGAGGAGTCGTATACACCGGCGAGGAGGTGGAGGAGTCGTTTACACCCGGGAGGAGGTGGTGGAGTCATTTACACCGGCGAGGAGGTGGAGGAGTGGTTTACACCCGCGAGAAGGTGGTGGAGACATTTACACCTGCGAGGAGGTGGAGGAGTCTTTTACACCCGGGAGGAGGTGGAGGAGTCGTTTACACCAGCGAGGAGGTGGTGGAGTCGTTTAAACCCGGGAGGAGGTGGAGGAGTCGTTTACACTGGCGAGGAGGTGGAGGAGTTGTTGACACCCGGGTGGAGGTGGTGGAGTCGTTTACACCGGCGAGTAGGTGGTGGAGTCGTTTACACCGGCGAGTAGGTGGTGGAGTCGTTTACACCCCCGAGGAGGTGGTGGAGTCGTTTACACCCGGGAGGAGGTGGTGGAGTTGTTTACACTGGCGAGGAGGTGGTGGAGTCGTTTACACCCACGAGAAGGTGGTGGAGTCGTTTACACCGGCGAGGAGGTGGAGGAGTCGTTTACACCCAGGAGGAGGTGGTGGAGTCGTTTACACCGGGGAGGAGGTTGTGGAGTCGTTTACACCGGCGAGGAGGTGGAGGACTCGTTTACACCCGCGAGGAGGTGGTGGAGTCAATTACACCCCTGAGGAGGTGGAGGAGTCGTTTACACCGGCGAGGAGGTGGTGGAGTCGTTTAAACCGGCGAGGAGGTGGTGGAGTTGTTTACACCGGCGAGGAGGTGGTGGAGTCGTTTACACCGGCGAGGAGGTGGAGGAGTCGTTTACACCCACGAGGTAGTGGTGGAGTCGTTTACACCGGCGAGTAGGTGGAGGAGTCGTTTACACCTGCGAGGAGGTGGAGGAGTCATTTACACCGGCGAGGAGGTGGAGGAGTCGTTTACACCCGCGAGGAGGTGGTGGAGTTGTTTAAACCGGCGAGGAGGTGGTGGAGTTGTTTACACCGGCGAGGAGGTGGTGGAGTCGCTTACACCGGCGAGGAGGTGGTGGAGTTGTTTAAACCGGCGAGGAGGTGGTGGAGTCGCTTACACCGGCGAGGAGGTGGTGGAGTCGTTTACAACCGCGAAGAGGTGGATGAGTCGTTTACAGCGGCGACGAGGTGAAGGAGCAGTTTACACCCGCGAGGAGGTGGTGGAGCCGTTTACACCGGTGAAGATGTGGTGGAGTCGTTTACACCCGCGAGGAGGTGGAGGAGTCGTTTACACC
This sequence comes from Telmatherina bonti, assembly GCF_933228915.1. Classification (NCBI taxonomy): domain Eukaryota; kingdom Metazoa; phylum Chordata; class Actinopteri; order Atheriniformes; family Telmatherinidae; genus Telmatherina; species Telmatherina bonti. Next base: position 1,550,227 of record NC_136622.1, on the reverse strand, counting down.
GTCGAGGACGTGGTGGAGTCGTTTACACCCGCGAGGAGGTGGTGGAGTCGTTTACACCCGCGAGGAGGTGGAGGAGTCGTTTACACCGTCGAGGACGTGGTGGAGTCGTTTACACCCGGGAGGAGGTGGTGGAGTCGTTTACACCGGCGAGGAGGTGGTGAAGTCGTTTTACGCCGGTGAGGAGGTGGTGGAGTCGTTTACACCGGTGAGTAGGTGGAGGAGTCGTTTACACCTGGGAGGAGGTGGTGGAGTCGTTTACACCCGCGAGGAGGTGGAGGAGTCATTTACACCGGCGAGGAGGTGGAGGAGTCGTTTACACCTGCGAGGAGGTGGAGGAGTCGTGTACACCGGCGAGGAGGTGGAGGAGTCGTTTACACCCGGGAGGAGGTGGTGGAGTCGTTTACACCGGCGAGGAGGTGGAGGAGTTGATTTACACCCGCGAGAAGGTGGTGGAGTCATTTACACCTGCGAGGAGGTGGAGGAGTCGTGTACACCGGCGAGGAGGTGGTGGAGTCGTTTACAACCGCGAGGAGGTGGAGGAGTCTTTTACACCCGGGAGGAGGTGGAGGAGTCGTTTACACCAGCGAGGAGGTGGTGGAGTCGTTTAAACCCGGGAGGAGGTGGAGGAGTTGTTGACACCCGGGTGGAGGTGGTGGAGTCGTTTACACCCCCGAGGAGGTGGTGGTGTCGTTTACACCCGGGAGGAGGAGGTGGAGTCGTTTACACTGGCGAGGAGGTGGTGGAGTCGTTTACACCCACGAGAAGGTGGTGGAGTCGTTTACACCGGCGAGGAGGTGGAGGAGTCGTTTACACCCAGGAGGAGGTGGTGGAGTCGTTTACACCGGGGAGGAGGTTGTGGAGTCGTTTAAACCTGCGAGGAGGTGGAGGAGTCGTTGACACCCGGGAGGAGGTGGTGGAGTTGTGTACACCCGCGAGGCGGTGTTGTAGATGTTTACACCCGGGAGGAGGTGTTGGAGTCATTTACACCGGCGAGGAGGTGGTGAAGTCGTTTACACCCGCGAGGAGGTGGTGGAGTCGTTAACACCCGCGAGGAGGTGGAGGAGTCGTTGACACCCGAGAGGAGGTGGTGGAGTCGTTTACATTGGCGAGGAGGTGGAGGAGTCGTTTATCCCTGCGAGGACGTGGAGGAGTCGTTTATACCCGGGTGGAGGTGGTGGAGTTGTTTACACCGGCGAGGAGGTGGTGGATTCGCTTACACCGGTGAGGAAGTGGTGGAGTCGTTTACACCGGCGAGGAGGTGGTGGAGTCGTTTACACCGGCGAGGAGGTGGAGGAGTCGTGTACACCCGGGAGGAGGTGGTGGAGTTGTGTACACCGGCGAGGAGGTGGTGGAGTCGTTTACACCGCCGAGGAGGTGGAGGAGTCGTTTACACCTGCGAGGAGTTGGAGGAGTCGTTTACACCCGCGAGGCGGTGGTGTAGATGTTTACACCCGGGAGGAGGTGGTGGAGTCATTTACACCGGCGAGGAGGTGGTGAAGTCGTTTACACCCGCGAGGAGGTGGTGGAGTCGTTAACACCCGCGAGGAGGTGGAGGAGTCGTTGACACCCGGGAAGAGGTAGTGGAATCGTTTACATTGGCGAGGAGGTGGAGGAGTCGTTTTTCCCAGCGAGGAGGTGGAGGAGTCGTTTATACCCGGGTGGAGGTGGTGGAGTTGTTTACACCGGCGTGGAGGTGGTGGAGTCGCTTACACCGGCGAGGAGGTAGTGGAGTCGTTTACACCTGCGAGGAGTTGGAGGAGTCGTTTACACCCGGGAGGAGGTGGTGGATTCATTTACATTGGCGAGGAGGTGGAGGAATCGTTTATACCTGCGAGGAGGTGGTGGAGTCGTTTACACCGGTGAGGAGGTGGAGGAGTCGTTGACACACGGGAGGAGGAGGAGGAGTCGTTTACACGCGGGAGGAGGTGGAGGAGCCGTTTACACCCGCGAGGAGGTGGTGGAGTCGTTTACACCCGCGAGGAGGTGGAGGAGTCGTTAACACCCGGGAGGAGGTGGAGGAGTCGTTTACACCGGCGAGGAATTGGAGGAGTCGTTTACACTGGCGAGGAGGTGGTGGAGTCGTTTACAGCCGTGAGAAGGTGGTGGAGTCGTTTACACCGGCGAGGAGGTGGAGGAGTCGTTTACACCCAGGAGGAGGTGGTGGAGTCGTTTACAACCGCGAGGAGGTGGAGGAGTCGTTTACACCCGGGAGGAGGTGGAGGAGTCGTTTACACCAGCGAGGAGGTGGTGGAGTCGTTTACACCCGGGAGGAGGTGGAGGAGTCGTTTACACCGGCGAGGAGGTGGAGGAGTCATATACACCGGCGAGGAGGTGGTGGAGTTGTTTACACCGGCGAGGAGGTGGTGGAGTTGTTTAAACCGGCAAGGAGGTGGAGGAGTCGTTTACTCCCTTGAGGAGGTGGTGGAGTCGTGTACAGCGGCGAGGAGGTGGTGGAGTTGTTTACACACGGGAGGAGGTGGTGGAGTCAATTACACCCGCGAGGAGGTGGTGGAGTCGTTTGCACCGGCGAGGAGGTGGAGGAGTTGTTGACACCCGGGAGGAGGTGGTGGAGTCCTTTACACCGGCAAGGAGGTGGTGGAGTCGTTTAAACCGGTGAGGAGGTAGTGGAGTTGTTTAAACCGGCGAGGAGGTGGTGGAGTTGTTTACACCGGCGAGGAGGTGGTGGAGTCGCTTACACCGGCGAGGAGGTGGTGGAGTCCTTTACACCGGCGAGTAGGTGGTGGAGTCGTTTACAACCGCGAAGAGGTGGATGAGTCGTTTACACCCGGGACGAGGTGGTTGAGTCATTTACACCGGCGACGAGGTGGAGGAGCAGTTTACACCCGCGAGGAGGTGGTGGAGTCGTTTACACCGGTGAGTAGGTGGAGGAGTCGTTTACACCTGGGAGGAGGTGGTGGAGTCGTTTACACCCGCGAGGAGGTGGAGGAGTCATTTACACCGGCGAGGAGGTGGAGGAGTCGTTTACACCTGCGAGGAGGTGGAGGAGTCGTGTACACCGGCGAGGAGGTGGAGGAGTCGTTTACACCCGGGAGGAGGTGGTGGAGTCGTTTACACCGGCGAGGAGGTGGAGGAGTTGATTTACACCCGCGAGAAGGTGGTGGAGTCATTTACACCTGCGAGGAGGTGGAGGAGTCGTGTACACCGGCGAGGAGGTGGAGGAATCGTTTATACCTGCGAGGAGGTGGTGGAGTCGTTTACACCGGTGAGGAGGTGGAGGAGTCGTTGACACACGGGAGGAGGAGGAGGAGTCGTTTACACGCGGGAGGAGGTGGAGGAGCCGTTTACACCCGCGAGGAGGTGGTGGAGTCGTTTACACCCGCGAGGAGGTGGAGGAGTCGTTAACACCCGGGAGGAGGTGGAGGAGTCGTTTACACCGGCGAGGAATTGGAGGAGTCGTTTACACTGGCGAGGAGGTGGTGGAGTCGTTTACAGCCGTGAGAAGGTGGTGGAGTCGTTTACACCGGCGAGGAGGTGGAGGAGTCGTTTACACCCAGGAGGAGGTGGTGGAGTCGTTTACAACCGCGAGGAGGTGGAGGAGTCGTTTACACCCGGGAGGAGGTGGAGGAGTCGTTTACACCAGCGAGGAGGTGGTGGAGTCGTTTACACCCGGGAGGAGGTGGAGGAGTCGTTTACACCGGCGAGGAGGTGGAGGAGTCATATACACCGGCGAGGAGGTGGTGGAGTTGTTTACACCGGCGAGGAGGTGGTGGAGTTGTTTAAACCGGCAAGGAGGTGGAGGAGTCGTTTACTCCCTTGAGGAGGTGGTGGAGTCGTGTACAGCGGCGAGGAGGTGGTGGAGTTGTTTACACACGGGAGGAGGTGGTGGAGTCAATTACACCCGCGAGGAGGTGGTGGAGTCGTTTGCACCGGCGAGGAGGTGGAGGAGTTGTTGACACCCGGGAGGAGGTGGTGGAGTCCTTTACACCGGCAAGGAGGTGGTGGAGTCGTTTAAACCGGTGAGGAGGTAGTGGAGTTGTTTAAACCGGCGAGGAGGTGGTGGAGTTGTTTACACCGGCGAGGAGGTGGTGGAGTCGCTTACACCGGCGAGGAGGTGGTGGAGTCCTTTACACCGGCGAGTAGGTGGTGGAGTCGTTTACAACCGCGAAGAGGTGGATGAGTCGTTTACACCCGGGACGAGGTGGTTGAGTCATTTACACCGGCGACGAGGTGGAGGAGCAGTTTACACCCGCGAGGAGGTGGTGGAGTCGTTTACACCGGTGAGTAGGTGGAGGAGTCGTTTACACCTGGGAGGAGGTGGTGGAGTCGTTTACACCCGCGAGGAGGTGGAGGAGTCATTTACACCGGCGAGGAGGTGGAGGAGTCGTTTACACCTGCGAGGAGGTGGAGGAGTCGTGTACACCGGCGAGGAGGTGGAGGAGTCGTTTACACCCGGGAGGAGGTGGTGGAGTCGTTTACACCGGCGAGGAGGTGGAGGAGTTGATTTACACCCGCGAGAAGGTGGTGGAGTCATTTACACCTGCGAGGAGGTGGAGGAGTCGTGTACACCGGCGAGGAGGTGGTGGAGTCGTTTACAACCGCGAGGAGGTGGAGGAGTCTTTTACACCCGGGAGGAGGTGGAGGAGTCGTTTACACCAGCGAGGAGGTGGTGGAGTCGTTTAAACCCGGGAGGAGGTGGAGGAGTTGTTGACACCCGGGTGGAGGTGGTGGAGTCGTTTACACCCCCGAGGAGGTGGTGGTGTCGTTTACACCCGGGAGGAGGAGGTGGAGTCGTTTACACTGGCGAGGAGGTGGTGGAGTCGTTTACACCCACGAGAAGGTGGTGGAGTCGTTTACACCGGCGAGGAGGTGGAGGAGTCGTTTACACCCAGGAGGAGGTGGTGGAGTCGTTTACACCGGGGAGGAGGTTGTGGAGTCGTTTACACCTGCGAGGAGGTGGAGGAGTCGTTGACACCCGGGAGGAGGTGGTGGAGTTGTGTACACCCGCGAGGCGGTGTTGTAGATGTTTACACCCGGGAGGAGGTGTTGGAGTCATTTACACCGGCGAGGAGGTGGTGAAGTCGTTTACACCCGCGAGGAGGTGGTGGAGTCGTTAACACCCGCGAGGAGGTGGAGGAGTCGTTGACACCCGAGAGGAGGTGGTGGAGTCGTTTACATTGGCGAGGAGGTGGAGGAGTCGTTTATCCCTGCGAGGACGTGGAGGAGTCGTTTATACCCGGGTGGAGGTGGTGGAGTTGTTTACACCGGCGAGGAGGTGGTGGATTCGCTTACACCGGTGAGGAAGTGGTGGAGTCGTTTACACCGGCGAGGAGGTGGTGGAGTCGTTTACACCGGCGAGGAGGTGGAGGAGTCGTGTACACCCGGGAGGAGGTGGTGGAGTTGTGTACACCGGCGAGGAGGTGGTGGAGTCGTTTACACCGCCGAGGAGGTGGAGGAGTCGTTTACACCTGCGAGGAGTTGGAGGAGTCGTTTACACCCGCGAGGCGGTGGTGTAGATGTTTACACCCGGGAGGAGGTGGTGGAGTCATTTACACCGGCGAGGAGGTGGTGAAGTCGTTTACACCCGCGAGGAGGTGGTGGAGTCGTTAACACCCGCGAGGAGGTGGAGGAGTCGTTGACACCCGGGAAGAGGTAGTGGAATCGTTTACATTGGCGAGGAGGTGGAGGAGTCGTTTTTCCCAGCGAGGAGGTGGAGGAGTCGTTTATACCCGGGTGGAGGTGGTGGAGTTGTTTACACCGGCGTGGAGGTGGTGGAGTCGCTTACACCGGCGAGGAGGTAGTGGAGTCGTTTACACCTGCGAGGAGTTGGAGGAGTCGTTTACACCCGGGAGGAGGTGGTGGATTCATTTACATTGGCGAGGAGGTGGAGGAATCGTTTATACCTGCGAGGAGGTGGTGGAGTCGTTTACACCGGTGAGGAGGTGGAGGAGTCGTTGACACACGGGAGGAGGAGGAGGAGTCGTTTACACGCGGGAGGAGGTGGAGGAGCCGTTTACACCCGCGAGGAGGTGGTGGAGTCGTTTACACCCGCGAGGAGGTGGAGGAGTCGTTAACACCCGGGAGGAGGTGGAGGAGTCGTTTACACCGGCGAGGAATTGGAGGAGTCGTTTACACTGGCGAGGAGGTGGTGGAGTCGTTTACAGCCGTGAGAAGGTGGTGGAGTCGTTTACACCGGCGAGGAGGTGGAGGAGTCGTTTACACCCAGGAGGAGGTGGTGGAGTCGTTTACAACCGCGAGGAGGTGGAGGAGTCGTTTACACCCGGGAGGAGGTGGAGGAGTCGTTTACACCAGCGAGGAGGTGGTGGAGTCGTTTACACCCGGGAGGAGGTGGAGGAGTCGTTTACACCGGCGAGGAGGTGGAGGAGTCATATACACCGGCGAGGAGGTGGTGGAGTTGTTTACACCGGCGAGGAGGTGGTGGAGTTGTTTAAACCGGCAAGGAGGTGGAGGAGTCGTTTACTCCCTTGAGGAGGTGGTGGAGTCGTGTACAGCGGCGAGGAGGTGGTGGAGTTGTTTACACACGGGAGGAGGTGGTGGAGTCAATTACACCCGCGAGGAGGTGGTGGAGTCGTTTGCACCGGCGAGGAGGTGGAGGAGTTGTTGACACCCGGGAGGAGGTGGTGGAGTCCTTTACACCGGCAAGGAGGTGGTGGAGTCGTTTAAACCGGTGAGGAGGTAGTGGAGTTGTTTAAACCGGCGAGGAGGTGGTGGAGTTGTTTACACCGGCGAGGAGGTGGTGGAGTCGCTTACACCGGCGAGGAGGTGGTGGAGTCCTTTACACCGGCGAGTAGGTGGTGGAGTCGTTTACAACCGCGAAGAGGTGGATGAGTCGTTTACACCCGGGACGAGGTGGTTGAGTCATTTACACCGGCGACGAGGTGGAGGAGCAGTTTACACCCGCGAGGAGGTGGTGGAGCCGTTTACACCGGTGAGGACGTGGTGGAGTCGTTTACACCCAGGAGGAGGTGGAGGAGTCGTTTACACCCGCGAGGAAGTGGTGGAGTCGTTTACACCCGCGAGGAGGTGGAGGAGTCGTTTACACCGTCGAGGACGTTGTGGACTCATTTACACCCGCGAGGAGGTGGAGGAGTCGTTTACACCTGCGAGGAGGTGGAGGAGTCGTTTACACCGTCGAGGACGTTGTGGACTCATTTACACCCGCGAGATAGTGGTGGAGTCGTTTACACCTGCGAGGAGGTGATGGAGTCGTTTACACCCGCGACGAGGTGGAGGAGTCGTTTAAACCGGCGAGGAGGTGGTGGAGTCGTTTACACCTGCGAGGAGTTGGAGGAGTCGTTTACACCGGCGAGGAGGTGGTGGAGTCGCTTACACCGGCGAGGAGGTGGTGGAGTCGTTTACAACCGCGAAGAGGTGGATGAGTCGTTTACACCCGGGACGAGGTGGTTGAGTCATTTACACCGGCGACGAGGTGGAGGAGCAGTTTACACCGGCGAGGAGGTGGTGGAGCCGTTTACACCGGTGAGGACGTGGTGGAGTCGTGTACACCCAGGAGGAGGTGGAGGAGTCGTTTACACCCGCGAGGAAGTGGTGGAGTCGTTTACACCCGCGAGGAGGTGGAGGAGTCGTTTACACCGTCGAGGACGTTGTGGACTCATTTACACCCGCGAGGAGGTGGAGGTGTCGTTTACACCCGGGAGGAGGTGGAGGAGTTGTTTGCACAGGCGAGGAGGTGGTGGAGTCGTTTACACCGGCGAGGAGGTGGTGGAGTTGTTTAAACCGGCAAGGAGGTGGAGGAGTCGTTTACACCCGCGAGGAGGTGGAGGAGTCGTTTACACCGTCGAGGACGTGGTGGACTCATTTACACCCGGGAGGAGGTGGTGAAGCCAATTACACCCCCGAGGAGGTGGAGGAGTCGTTTACACCGGCAAGGAGGTGGTGGAATCGCTTACACCCTGGAGGAGGTGGTGGAGTTGTTTACACCGGTGAGGACGTGGTGGAGTCATTTACACCCAGGAGGAGGTGGAGGAGTCGTTTACATCCGCGAGGAAGTGGTGGAGTCGTTTACACCCGCGAGGAGGTGGTGGACTCATTTACACCCGCGAGGAGGTGGAGGTGTCGTTTACACCCGGGAGGAGGTGGAGGAGTCGTTTACACCGGCGAGGAGGTGGTGGAGTCGTTTACACCGGCGAGGAGGTGGTGGAGTTGTTTAAACCGGCAAGTAGGTGGAGGAGTCGTTTACACCGTCGAGGACGTGGTGGACTCATTTACACCCGCGAGGAGGTGGAGGTGTCGTTTACACCCGGGAGGAGGTGGAGGAGTCGTTTACACCGGCGAGGAGGTGGTGGAGTCGTTTACACCGGCGAGGAGGTGGTGGAGTTGTTTAAACCGGCAAGGAGGTGGAGGAGTCGTTTACTCCCTTGAGGAGGTGGTGGAGTCGTGTACACCAGCGAGGAGGTGGTGGAGGACTCGTTTACACCCGCGAGGAGGTGGTGGAGTCAATTACACCCCCGAGGAGGTGGTGGAGTCGTTTGCACCGGCGAGGAGGTGGAGGATTTGTTGACACCCGGGAGGAGGTGGTGGAGTCCTTTACACCGGCGAGGAGGTGGTTGAGTCGTTTACACTGGCGAGGAGGTGGTGAAGTCGTTTACACCTGCGAGATAGTGGTGGAGTCGTTTACACCTGCGAGGAGGTGATGGAGTCGTTTACACCCGCGACGAGGTGAAGGAGTCGTTTAAACCGGCGAGGAGGTGGTGGAGTCGTTTAAACCGGCGAGGAGGTGGTGGAGTCGTTTACACCGGCAAGGAGGTGGTGGAGTCGTTTACAACCGCGAAGAGGTGGAGGAGCAGTTTACACCCGCGAGGAGGTGGTGGAGCCGTTTACACCGGTGAAGATGTGGTGGAGTCGTTTACACCCGCGAGGAGGTGGAGGAGTCGTTTACACCGTCGAGGACGTGGTGGAGTCGTTTACACCCGCGAGGAGGTGGTGGAGTCGTTTACACCCGCGAGGAGGTGGAGGAGTCGTTTACACCGTCGAGGACGTGGTGGACTCATTTACACCCGCGAGGAGGTGGTGGAGTCGTTTACACCCGGGAGGAGGTGGTGGAGTCGTTTACACCCGCGAGGAGGTGGAGGAGTCGTTTACACCCGCGACGAGGTGAAGGAGTCGTTTAAACCGGCGAGGAGGTGGTGGAGTCGTTTAAACCGGCGAGGAGGTGGATGAGTCGTTTACACCCGGGAGGAGGTGGTTGAGTCATTTACACCGGCGACGAGGTGGAGGAGCAGTTTACACCGTCGAGGACGTGGTGGACTCATTTACACCCGCGAGGAGGTGGAGGTGTCGTTTACACCCGGGAGGAGGTGGAGGAGTCGTTTACACCGGCGAGGAGGTGGTGGAGTCGTTTACACCGGCGAGGAGGTGGTGGAGTTGTTTAAACCGGCAAGGAGGTGGAGGAGTCGTTTACTCCCTTGAGGAGGTGGTGGAGTCGTGTACACCGGCGAGGAGGTGGAGGACTCGTTTACACCCGCGAGGAGGTGGTGGAGTCAATTACACCCCCGAGGAGGTGGAGGAGTCGTTTACACCGGCGAGGAGGTGGTGGAGTCGTTTACACCCTGGAGGAGGTGGTGGAGTTGTTTACACCGGCGAGGAGGTGGTGGAGTGGTTTACACCGGCGAGGAGGTGGAGGAGTCGTTTACACCCGCGAGGAGGTGGAGGAGTCGTTTACACCGGCGAGGAGGTGGTGGAGTTGTTTACACCCTGGAGGAGGTGGTGGAGTTGTTTACACCGGCGAGGAAGTGGTGGAGTCGTTTACACCGGCGAGGAGGTGGAGGAGTCGTTTACAACCGCGAGGAGGTGGAGGAGTCGTTTACACCGGCGAGGAGGTGGAGGAGTCGTTTACACACGCGAAGCAGTGGTGGAGTCGTTCACACCGGCGAGGCGGTGGTGGAGTAGTTTACACTCGGGAGGAGGTGGTGGAGTCGTTTACAACCGCGAGGAGGTGGAGGAGTCGTTTACACCTGCGAGGAGGTGGAGGAGTCGTATACACCGGCGAGGAGGTGATGGAGTCGTTTACACCGTCGAGGAGGTGGTGAAGTCGTTTTACACCGGTGAGGAGGTGGTGGAGTCGTTTACACCGGCAAGTAGGTGGTGGAGTCGTTTACACCGGCGAGGAGGTGGAGGAGTGATTTACACCGGCGAGGAGGTGGTGGAGTCGTTTACAACCGCGAGGAGGTGGAGGAGTCGTTTACACCCGGGAGGAGGTGGAGGAGTCGTTTACACCAGCGAGGAGGTGGTGGAGTCGTTTACACCCGGGAGGAGGTGGTGGATTCGTTTACACCCGGGAGGAGGTGGTGGAGTCGTTTACACCGGCGAGGAGGTGGTGGATTCGTTTACACCCGTGAGAAGGTGGTGGAGTCGTTTACACCGGCGAGGAGGTGGTGAAGTCGTTTTACACCGGTGAGGAGGTGGTGGAGTCGTTTACACCGGCGAGTAGGTGGTGGGGTCGTTTACACCCGCGAGAAGGTGGTGGAGTCGTTTACACCGGCGAGGAGGTGGAGGAGTCATTTACACCGGCGAGGAGGTGGTGGAGTCGTTTACAACCGCGAGGAGGTGGAGGAGTCGTTTACACCCGGGAGGAGGTGGAGGAGTCGTTTACACCAGCGAGGAGGTGGTGGAGTCGTTTACACCCGGGAGGAGGTGGTGGATTCGTTTACACCGGCGAGGAGGTGGTGAAGTCGTTTACACCCGGGAGGAGGTGGTGGAGTCGTTTACACTGGCGAGGAGGTGGTGGATTCGTTTACACCCGTGAGAAGGTGGTGGAGTCGTTTACACCCGGGAGGAGGTGGTGGAGTCGTTTACACCCGGGAGGAGGTGGTGGTGTCGTTTACACTGGCGAGGAGGTGGTGGATTCGTTTACACCCGTGAGAAGGTGGTGGAGTCGTTTACACCGGCGAGGAGGTGGAGGAGTCGTTTAAACCCAGGAGGAGGTGGTACAGTTGTTTACACCGGGGAGGAGTTGGTGGAGTCGTTTATACCGGCGAGGAGGTGGAGGAGTGGTTGACACCCCGGAAGAGGTGGTGGAGTTGTTTACACCGGCGAGGAGGTGGAGGAGTCGTTTACAACCACGAGGAGGTGGAGGAGTCGTTTACACCCACGAGGAGGTGGAGGAGTCGTTCACACCGTCGAGGCGGTGGTGGAGTCGTTTACACCCGGGAGGAGGTGAAGGAGTCGTTTACTCCCTTGAGGAGGTGGTGGAGTCGTTTACACCGGCGAGGAGGTGGTGGAGTTGTTTACACCCTGGAGGAGGTGGTGGAGTTGTTTACACCGGCGAGGAGGTGGTGGAGTCGTTTACACCGGCGAGGAGGTGGAGGAGTCGTTTACACCCGGGAGGAGGTGGAGGAGTCGTTTACACCCGGGAGGAGGTGGTGGAGTCCTTTACACCGGCGAGTAGGTGGTGGAGTCGTTTACACCCGCGAGGAGGTGGTGGAGTCGTTTACACTGGCGAGAAGGTGGTGGAGTCGTTTACACCTGCGAGGAGGTGATGGAGTCGTTTACACCCGCGACGAGGTGGAGGAGTCGTTTACACCGTCGAGGACGTGGTGGACTCATTTACACCCGGGAGGAGGTGGTGAAGTCAATTACACCCCCGAGGAGGTGGAGGAGTTGTTGACACCCGGGAGGAGGTGGTGGAGTCCTTTACACCGGCGAGTAGGTGGTGGAGTCGTTTACACCGGCGAGGCAGTGGTGGAGTCGTTCACACCGGCGAGGCGGTGGTGGAGTCGTTTAAACCCACGAGGAGGTGGTGGAGTCGCTTACACCGGTGAGGAGGTGGTGGAGTCGTTTACACCCGCGACGAGGTGGAGGAGTCGTTTAAACCGGCGAGGAGGTAGTGGAGTTGTTTAAACCGGCGAGGAGGTGGTGGAGTTGTTTACACCGGCGAGGAGGTGGTGGAGTCGTTTACAACCGCGAAGAGGTGGATGAGTCGTTTACACCCGGGAGGAGGTGGTTGAGTCATTTACACCGGCGACGAGGTGGAGGAGCAGTTTACACCCGCGAGGAGGTGGTGGAGCCGTTTACACCGGTGAGGACGTGGTGGAGTCGTTTACACCCAGGAGGAGGTGGAGGAGTCGTTTACACCCGCGAGGAAGTGGTGGAGTCGTTTACACCCGCGAGGAGGTGGATGAGTCGTTTACACCGTCGAGGACGTGGTGGACTCATTTACACCCGCGAGGAGGTGGAGGTGTCGTTTACACCCGGGAGGAGGTGGAGGAGTCGTTTACACCGGCGAGGAGGTGGTGGAGTTGTTTAAACCGGCAAGGAGGTGGAGGAGTCGTTTACTCCCTTGAGGAGGTGGTGGAGTCGTGTACACCGGCGAGGAGGTGGAGGACTCGTTTACACCCGCGAGGAGGTGGTGGAGTCAATTACACCCCCGAGGAGGTGGAGGAGTCGTTTACACCGGCGAGGAGGTGGTGGAGTCGTTTACACCCTGGAGGAGGTGGTGGAGTTGTTTACACCGGCGAGGAGGTTGTGGAGTGGTTTACACCGGCGAGGAGGTGGAGGAGTCGTTTACAACCGCAAGGAGGTGGAGGAGTCGTTTACACCCGCGAGGAGGTGGAGGAGTCGTTTACACACGCGAGGCGGTGGTGGAGTCGTTTACACCCGGGAGGAGGTGGAGGTGTCGTTTACTCCCTTGAGGAGGTGGTGGAGTCGTTTACACCGGCGAGGAGGTGGTGGACTCGTTTACACCCGCGAGGAGGTGGTGGAGTCGTTTACACTGGCGAGGAGGTGGTGGAGTCGTTTACACCTGCGAGATAGTGGTGGAGTCGTTTACACCCGCGAGGAGGTGATGGAGTCGTTTACACCCGCGAGGCGGTGGTGGAGTTGTTTAAACCGGCGAGGAGGTGGTGGAGTTGTTTACACCCGGGAGGAGGTGGAGGAGTCGTTTACACCCGCGAGGAAGTGGTGGAGTCGTTTACACCCGCGAGGAGGTGGAGGAGTCGTTTACACCGTCGAGGACGTGGTGGACTCATTTACACCCGGGAGGAGGTGGTGAAGTCAATTACACCCCCGAGGAGGGGGAGGAGTCATTTACACCGGCAAGGAGGTGGTGGAGTCGTTTACACCCTGGAGGAGGTGGTGGAGTCGTTTACACCCAGGAGGAGGTGGAGGAGTCGTTTACACCCGCGAGGAGGTGGATGAGTCGTTTACACCCGCGAGGAGGTGGATGAGTCGTTTACACCGTCGAGGACGTGGTGGACTCATTTACACCCGCGAGGAGGTGGAGGTGTCGTTTACACCCGGGAGGAGGTGGAGGAGTCGTTTACACCGGCGAGGAGGTGGTGGAGTTGTTTAAACCGGCAAGGAGGTGGAGGAGTCGTTTACTCCCTTGAGGAGGTGGTGGAGTCGTGTACACCGGCGAGGAGGTGGAGGACTCGTTTACACCCGCGAGGAGGTGGTGGAGTCAATTACACCCCCGAGGAGGTGGAGGAGTCGTTTACACCGGCGAGGAGGTGGTGGAGTCGTTTACACCCTGGAGGAGGTGGTGGAGTTGTTTACACCGGCGAGGAGGTTGTGGAGTGGTTTACACCGGCGAGGAGGTGGAGGAGTCGTTTACAACCGCAAGGAGGTGGAGGAGTCGTTTACACCCGCGAGGAGGTGGAGGAGTCGTTTACACACGCGAGGCGGTGGTGGAGTCGTTTACACCCGGGAGGAGGTGGAGGTGTCGTTTACTCCCTTGAGGAGGTGGTGGAGTCGTTTACACCGGCGAGGAGGTGGTGGACTCGTTTACACCCGCGAGGAGGTGGTGGAGTCGTTTATACTGGCGAGGAGGTGGTGGAGTCGTTTACACCTGCGAGATAGTGGTGGAGTCGTTTACACCCGCGAGGAGGTGATGGAGTCGTTTACACCCGCGAGGCGGTGGTGGAGTTGTTTAAACCGGCGAGGAGGTGGTGGAGTTGTTTACACCCGGGAGGAGGTGGAGGAGTCGTTTACACCCGCGAGGAAGTGGTGGAGTCGTTTACACCCGCGAGGAGGTGGAGGAGTCGTTTACACCGTCGAGGACGTGGTGGACTCATTTACACCCGGGAGGAGGTGGTGAAGTCAATTACACCCCCGAGGAGGGGGAGGAGTCATTTACACCGGCAAGGAGGTGGTGGAGTCGTTTACACCCTGGAGGAGGTGGTGGAGTCGTTTACACCCAGGAGGAGGTGGAGGAGTCGTTTACACCCGCGAGGAGGTGGATGAGTCGTTTACACCGTCGAGGACGTGGTGGACTCATTTACACCGGCGAGGAGGTGGTGGAGTTGTTTAAACCGGCAAGGAGGTGGAGGAGTCGTTTACTCCCTTGAGGAGGTGGTGGAGTCGTGTATACCGGCGAGGAGGTGGAGGACTCGTTTACACCCGCGAGGAGGTGGTGGAGCCAATTACACCCCCGAGGAGGTGGAGGAGTCGTTTACACCGGCGAGGAGGTGGAGGAGTCGTTTACAACCGCGAGGAGGTGGAGGAGTCGTTTACACCTGCGAGGAGGTGGAGGAGTCATTTACACCGGCGAAGACGTGGTGGACTCATTTACACCCGGGAGGAGTTGGTGAAGTCGTTTACACCCGCGAGGAGGTGGTGGAATCGTTTACACCCGGGAGGAGGTGGAGGAGTTTTTTACACCGGCGAGGAGGTGGAGGAGTTGTTGACACCCGGGAGGCGGTAGTGGAGTCGTTTACACCGGTGAGGAGGTGGTGGAGTCGTTTACACCGGCGAGGAGGTGGTGGAGTCGTTTACACCCGCGAGGAGGTGGTGGAGTCAATTACACCCCCGAGGAGGTGGAGGAGTCGTTTACACCGGCGAGGAGGTGGTGGAGTTGTTTACACCCTGGAGGAGGTGGTGGAGTTGTTTACACCGGCGAGGAGGTGGTGGAGTCGTTTACACCGGCGAGGAGGTGGAGGAGTCGTTTACAACCGCGAGGAGGTGGAGGAGTCATTTACACCGGCGAGGAGGTGGAGGAGTCGTTTACACCCGCGAGGCAGTGGTGGAGTCGTTCACACCGGCGAGGCGGTGGTGGAGTCGTTTACACCCGGGAGGAGGTGGTGGAGTCGTTTACACCCACGAGGAGGTGGAGGAGTCGTTTACACCTGCGAGGAGGTGGAGGAGTCGTTTAAACCTTGGAGGAGGTCGAGGAGCCGTTTACACCAGCGAGGAGGTGGTGGAGTCGTTTGCACCGGCTAGGAGATGGAGGAGTCTACACCTGAGAGGAGGTGGAGGAGTCGTTTACACCCGCGAGGCAGTGGTGGAGTCAATTATACCCGGGAGGAGGTGGTGGAGTTGTTTACACTGGCGAGGAGGTGGAGGAGTCATTTACACCCGGGAGGAAGTGGTGGAGTCGTTTACACCCGCGACGAGGTGGTTGAGTCATTTACACCGGCGAGGAGGTGGAGGAGTCGTTTACAACCGTGAGGAGGTGGAGGAGTCATTTACACCGGCGAGGAGGTGGAGGAGTCGTTTACACCCGCGAGGCAGTGGTGGAGTCGTTCACACCGGCGAGGCGGTGTTGGAGTCGTTTACACCCGCGACGAGGTGGAGGAGTCGTTTAAACCGGCGAGGAGGTGGTGGAGTTGTTTACACCGGCGAGGAGGTGGTGGAGTCGCTTACACCGGCGAGGAGGTGGTGAAGTCGTTTACACCCGCGAGGAGGTGGTGGAATCGTTTACACCCGGGAGGAGGTGGAGGAGTTTTTTGCACCGGCTAGGAGATGGAGGAGTCTACACCTGAGAGGAGGTGGAGGTGTCGTTTACACCCGCGAGGCAGTGGTGGAGTCAATTATACCCGGGAGGAGGTGGTGGAGTTGTTTACACTGGCGAGGAGGTGGAGGAGTCGCTTACACCGGCGAGGAGGTGGTGGAGTCCTTTACAACCGCGAGGAGGTGGAGGAGTCATTTACACCCGGGAGGAGGTGGTGGAATCGTTTACACCCGGGAGGAGGTGGAGGAGTTTTTTACACCGGCGAGGAGGTGGAGGAGTTGTTGACACCCGGGAGGAGGTGGAGGTGCCGTTTTCTCCCTTGAGGAGGTGGTGGAGTCGCTTACACCCGGGAGGAGTTGGTGAAGTCGTTTACACCCGCGATGAGGTGGTGGAATCGTTGACACCCGGGAGGAGGTGGAGGAGTTCTTTACACCGGCGAGGAGGTGGAGGAGTTGTTTAAACCTTGGAGGAGGTCGAGGAGCCGTTTACACCAGCGAGGAGGTGGTGGAGTCGTTTGCACCGGCGAGGAGATGGAGGAGTCTACACCTGAGAGGAGGTGGAGGAGTCGTTTACACCCGCGTGGAAGTGGTGGAGTCAATTATACCCGGGAGGAGGTGGTGGAGTTGTTTACACTGGCGAGGAGGTGGAGGAGTCGCTTACACCGGCGAGGAGGTGGTGGAGTCCGTTACAACCGCGAGGAGGTGGAGGAGTCATTTACACCCGGGAGGAGGTGGTTGAGTCATTTACACCGGCGAGGAGGTGGTGGAGTCGTTTACACCCGGGAGGAGGTGGTGGAGTCGTTTACACCCGCGAGGAGGTGGGGGAGTCGTTTACACCTGCGAGGAGGTGGAGGAGTCGTTTAAACCTTGGAGGAGGTCGAGGAGCCGTTTACACCAGCGAGGAGGTGGTGGAGTCGTTTGCACCGGCGAGGAGATGGAGGAGTCTACACCTGAGAGGAGGTGGAGGAGTCGTTTACACCGGCTAGGAGGTGGTGGAGTCCTTTACAACCGCGAGGAGGTGGAGGAGTCATTTACACCCGGGAGGAGGTGGTTGAGTCATTTACACCGGCGAGGAGGTGGTGGAGTCGTTTACACCGGCGAGGAGGTGGTGGACTCGTTTACACCCGGGAGGAGGTGGTGGAGTCCTTTACAACCGCGAGGAGGTGGAGGAGTCATTTACACCCGGGAGGAGGTGGTTGAGTCATTTACACCGGCGAGGAGGTGGTGGAGTTGTTTACACCGGCGAGGAGGTGGTGGACTCGTTTACACCCGGGAGGAGGTGGTGGAGTCGTTTACAACCGCGAGGAGGTGGAGGAGTGGTTTACACCCGGGAGAAGGTGGAGGAGTCGTCTACACCCGCGAGGAGGTGGTGGAGTCGTTTACACCCGGGAGGAGGTGGTGAAGTCGTTTACACTGGCGAGGAGGTGGTGGAGTCGTTTACACTGGCGAGGTGGTGGTGGAGTCGTTTACAACCGCGAGGAGGTGGAGGAGTCGTTTACACCGGCGAGGAGGTGGTGGAGTCGTTGACACCTGCGAGGAGGTGGTGAAGTTGTTTACACTGGCGAGGAGGTGGTGAAGTCGTTTACACTGGCGAGGAGGTGGTGGAGTCGTTTACACTGGCGAGGTGGTGGTGGAGTCGTTTACAACCGCGAGGAGGTGGAGGAGTCGTTTACACCGGCGAGGAGGTGGTGGAGTCGTTGACACCTGCGAGGAGGTGGAGGAGTCGTTTACACCTGCGAGGCGGTAGTGGAGTCGTTTACACCGGTGAGGAGGTGGTGGAGTCGTTTACACCGGCGAGGAGGTGGTGGAGTCGTTTACAACCGCGAGGAGGTGGAGGAGTCGTTTACACCAAGGAGGAGGTGGTGGAGTCGTTTACACCGGAGAGGAGGTGGTGGAGTCGTTTACACCGGCGAGGAGTTGGAGGAGTCGTTGACACCCGGGAGGAGGTGGTGGAGTTGTTTACACCGGCGAGGAGGTGGTGGAGTCGTTTACACTGGGGAGGAGGTGGTGGAGTCCTTTACACCGGCGAGGAGGTTGAGGAGTCGTTAACTCTCTTGACGAGGTGGTGGAGTCGTTTACACCGGCGAGGAGGTGGTGGAGTCGTTTACACCGGCGAGGAGGTGGAGGAGTCGTGTATACCCGCGAGGAGGTGGTGGAGTCAATTACACCCCTGAGGAGGTGGAGGAGTCGTTTACACCGTCGAGGACGTGGTGGACTCATTTACACCCGGGAGGAGGTGGAGGAGCCGTTTACACCAGCGAGGAGGTGGTGGAGTCGTCTGCACCGGCGAGGAGGTGGAGGAGTCTACACCTGAGAGGAGGTGGAGGAGTCGTTTACACCCGCGAGGCGGTGGTGGAGTCGTTTATATCCGGGGGGAGGTGGTGGAGTTGTTTACACCGGCGAGGAGGTGGTGGAGTCGCTTACACCCGCGAGGAGGTCGTGGAGCCGTTTACACCGGTGAGGGCGTGGAGGAGTCGTTTACACCCGGGAGGAGGTGGAGGAGTCGTTTACACCCGGGGGGAGGTGGAGTAGTGTTTTACACCGGTGAGGAGGTGGAGGAGTCGTCGACACCGGCGAGGAGGTGGTGGAGTTGTTTAAACCGGCGAGGAGGTGGAGGAGTCGTTTACTCCCTTGAGGAGGTGGTCGAGTCGTTCACACCGGCGAGGAGGTGGAGGAGTCGTTTACACCCGGGAGAAGGTGAAGGAGTCGTCTACACCCGCGAGGCGGTGGTGGAGTCGTTTACACCTGCGAGGAGGTGGAGGAGTCATTTATACCGGCGAGGAGGTGGTGGAGTCGTTTACACCCGCGAGAAGGTGGTGGAGTCGTTTACACCTGCGAGGAGGTGGAGGAGTCGTATACACCGGCGAGGAGGTGGAGGAGTCTTTTACAACCGGTAGGAAGTGGTGGAGTCGTTTACACCGACGAGGAGGTGGTGAAGTCGTTTACACCGGTGAGGAGGTGGTGGAGTCGTTTACACCGGCGAGTAGGTGGAGGAGTCGTTTACACCTGCGAGGAGGTGGTGGAGTCGTTTACACCCGCGAGGAGGTGGTGGAGTTGTTTAAACCGGCGAGGAGGTGGTGGAGTTGTTTACACCGGCGAGGAGGTGGTGGAGTCGCTTACACCCGCGAGAAGGTGGTGGAGTCGTTTACACCGGCGAGGAGGTGGTGGAGTCGTTTACACCGGCGAGGAGGTGGAGGAGTCGTTTACACCCGGGAGGAGGTGGAGGAGTCGTTTACACCCGCGAGGAAGTGGTGGAGTCGTTTACACCCGCGAGGAGGTGGAGGAGTCGTTTACACCGTCGAGGACGTGGTGGACTCATTTACACCCGGGAGGAGGTGGTGGAGTCGTTTACACCCGCGAGGAGGTGGAGGAGTCATTTACACCGGGGAGGAGGTGGAGGAGTCGTTTACACCCGGGAGGAGGTGGAGGAGTCGTTTACACCCGGGAGGAGGTGGTGGAGTCGTTTACACCGGCGAGGAGGTGGTGAAGTCGTTTTACGCCGGTGAGGAGGTGGTGGAGTCGTTTACACCGGCGAGTAGGTGGAGGAGTCGTTTACACCTGCGAGGAGGTGGAGGAGTCGTTTACACCCGCGAGAAGGTGGTGGAGTCGTTTACACCTGCGAGAAGGTGTTGGAGTCGTTTACACCTGGGAGGAGGTGGTGGAGTCGTTTACACCCGCGAGGAGGTGGAGGAGTCATTTACACCGGCGAGGAGGTGGAGGAGTCGTTTACACCTGCGAGGAGGTGGAGGAGTCGTATACACCGGCGAGGAGGTGGAGGAGTCATTTACACCCGGGAGGAGGTGGTGGAGTCGTTTACACCGGCGAGGAGGTGGAGGAGTGGTTTACACCCGCGAGAAGGTGGTGGAGTTGTTTACACCTGCGAGGAGGTGGAGGAGTCGTGTACACCGGCGAGAAGGTGGTGGAGTCCTTTACACCGGCGAGGAGGTGGTGGAGTCGCTTACACCCGCGAGGAGGTGGTGGAGTCGTTTACAACCGCGAAGAGGTGGACGAGTCGTTGACACCCGAGAGGAGGTGGTGGAGTCGTTTACATTGGCGAGGAGGTGGAGGAGTCGTTTATCCCTGCGAGGACGTGGAGGAGTCGTTTATACCCGGGTGGAGGTGGTGGAGTTGTTTACACCAGCGAGGAGGTGGTGGAGTCGTCTGCACCGGCGAGGAAGTTGAGGAGTCTACACCTGAGAGGAGGTGGAGGAGTCGTTTACACCCGCGAGGCGGTGGTGGAGTCGTTTATATCCGGGAGGAGGTGGAGTAGTTTTTTACACCGGTGAGGAGGTGGAGGAGTCGTCGACACCGGCGAGGAGGTGGTGGAGTCGTTTAAACCCGCGAGGAGGTGGAGGTGTCGTTTACACCCGGGAGGAGGTGGAGGAGTCGTTTACACCCGGGAGGAGGTGGAGTAGTTTTTTACACCGGTGAGGAGGTGGAGGAGTCGTCGACACCGGCGAGGAGGTGGTGGAGTCGTTTAAACCCGCGAGGAGGTGGAGGTGTCGTTTACACCCGGGAGGAGGTTGAGGAGTCGTTTACACCGGCGAGGAGGTGGTGGAGTTGTTTAAACCGGCGAGGAGGTGGAGGAGTCGTTTACTCCCTTGAGGAGGTGGTGGAGTCGTTTATACCGGCGAGGAAGTGGAGGAGTCGTTTACACCCACGAGGCAGTGGTGGAGTCGTTCACACCGGCGAGGAGGTGGAGGAGTCGTTTACACCCGGGAGAAGGTGAAGGAGTCGTCTACACCCGCGAGGCGGTGGTGGAGTCGTTTACACCTGCGAGGAGGTGGAGGAGTCATTTATACCGGCGAGGAGGTGGAGGAGTCGTTTACACCCGCGAGGAGGTGGTGGAGTTGTTTAAACCGGCGAGGAGGTGGTGGAGTTGTTTACACCGGCGAGGAGGTGGTGGAACCGTTTACACCGGTGAAGACGTGGTGGAGTCGTTTACACCCGGGAGGAGGTGGAGGAGTCGTTTACACCCGCGAGGAGGTGGAGGAGTCGTTTACACCGTCGAGGACGTGGTGGACTCATTTACACCCGGGAGGAGGTGGTGGAGTCGTTTACACCCGCGAGGAGGCGGAGGAGTCATTTACACCGGCGAGGAGGTGGAGGAGTCGTTTACACCCGGGAGGAGGTGGAGGAGTCGTTTACACCCGGGAGGAGGTGGTGGAGTCGTTTACACCGGCGAGGAGGTGGTGAAGTCGTTTTACGCAGGTGAGGAGGTGGTGGAGTCGTTTACACTGGCGAGTAGGTGGAGGAGTCGTTTACACCTGCGAGGAGGTGGAGGAGTCGTTTACACCCGCGAGAAGGTGGTGGAGTCGTTTACACCTGCGAGAAGGTGTTGGAGTCGTTTACACCTGGGAGGAGGTGGTGGAGTCGTTTACACCCGCGAGGAGGTGGAGGAGTCATTTACACCGGCGAGGAGGTGGAGGAGTCGTTTACACCTGCGAGGAGGTGGAGGAGTCGTATACACCGGCGAGGAGGTGGAGGAGTCGTTTACACCCGGGAGGAGGTGGTGGAGTCGTTTACACCGGCGAGGAGGTGGAGGAGTGGTTTACACCCGCGAGAAGGTGGTGGAGTCGTTTACACCTGCGAGGAGGTGGTGGAGTCGTTTAAACCCGGGAGGAGGTGGAGGAGTCGTTTACACCGGCGAGTAGGTGGTGGAGTCGTTTACACCCCCGAGGAGGTGGTGGAGTCGTTTACACTGGCGAGGAGGTGGTGGAGTCGTTTACACCCACGAGAAGGTGGTGGAGTCGTTTACACCGGGGAGTAGGTTGTGGAGTCGTTTACACCGGCGAGGAGGTGGAGGAGTCGTTGACACCCGGGAGGAGGTGGTGGAGTTGTGTACACCGGCGAGGAGGTGGTGGAGTCGTTTACACCGGCTAGGAGGTGGAGGAGTCGTTTACACCTACGAGGAGGTGGAGGAGTCGTATACACCTGCGAGGAGTTGGAGGAGTCGTTTACACCCGCGAAGCGGTGTTGTAGATGTTTACACCCGGGAGGAGGTGGTGGAGTCATTTACACTGGCGAGGAGGTGGTGAAGGCGTTTACACCGGCGAGGAGGTGGTGGAGTCGTTAACACCCGCGAGGAGGTGGAGGAGTCGTTGACACCCGGGAGGAGGTGGTGGAGTCGTTTACATTGGTGAGGAGGTGGAGGAGTCGTTTATCCCTGCGAGGAGGTGGAGGAGTCGTTTATACCCGGGTGGAGGTGGTGGAGTTGTTTACACCGGCGAGGAGGTGGTGGATTCGCTTACACCGGTGAGGAGGTGGTGGAGTCGTTTACACCGGCGAGGAGGAGGTGGAGTCGTTGACACCCGGGAAGAGGTGGTGGAGTCGTTTACATTGGCGAGGAGGTGGAGGAGTCGTTTTTCCCAGCGAGGAGGTGGAGGAGTCGTTTATACCCGGGTGGAGGTGGTGGAGTTGTTTACACCGGCGAGGAGGTGGTGGAGTCGCTTACACCGGTGAGGAGGTGGTGGAGTCGTTTACACCCGCGACGAGATGGAGGAGTCGTTTACACCGGCGAGGAGGTGGTGGAGTCGTTGACACACGGGAGGAGGAGGAGGAGTCGTTTACACGCGGGAGGGGGTGGAGGAGTCGTTGACACACGGGAGGAGGAGGAGGAGTGGTTTACACGCGGGAGGAGGTGGAGGAGCCGTTTACACCCGCGAGGAGGTGGTGGAGTCGTTTACACCCGCGAGGAGGTGGAGTAGTTTTTTACACCGACGAGGAGGTGGAGGAGTCGTTAACACCCGGGAGGAGGTGGTGGAGTCGTATACACTGGCGAGGAGGTGGTGGAGTCGTTTACACCCGTGAGAAGGTGGTGGAGTCGTTTACACCGGCGAGGAGGTGGAGGAGTCGTTTACACCCAGGAGGAGGTGGTGGAGTCGTTTACAACCGCGAGGAGGTGGAGGAGTCGTTTACACCCGGGAGGAGGTGGAGGAGTTGTTTACACCAGCGAGGAGGTGGTGGAGTCGTTTACACCCGGGAGGAGGTGGAGGAGTCGTTTACACCGGCGAGGAGGTGGAGGAGTCATTTACACCGGCGAGGAGGTGGTGGAGTTGTTTAAACCGGCGAGGAGGTGGAGGAGTCGTTTATTCCCTTGAGGAGGTGGATGAGTCGTTTACACCCGCGAGGAGGTGGTGGAGTCGTTTACAAACGCGAGGAGGTGGAGGAGTCGTTTACACCCGGGAGGAGGTGGAGGAGACGTGTACACCAGCGAGGAGGTGGTGGAGTCGTTTACACCCGGGAGGAGGTGGTGGAGTCGTTTACACTGGCGAGGAGGTGGTGGATTCGTTTACACCCGTGAGAAGGTGGTGGAGTCGTTTACACGGGCGAGGAGGTGGAGGAGTCGTTTACACCCTGGAGGAGGTGGTGGAGTCGTTGACATCCGGGAGGAGGTGGTGGAGTTGTTTACACCGGCGAGGAAATGGAGGAGTCGTTTACAACCACGAGGAGGTGGAGGAGTCGTTTACACCCACGAGGAGGTGGAGGAGTCGTTTACACCCGCGAGGCAGCGGTGGAGTCGTTCACACCGGCGAGGAGGTGGTGGAGTCGTTGACACACGGGAGGAGGAGGAGGAGTCGTTTACACGCGGGAGGGGGTGGAGGAGTCGTTGACACACGGGAGGAGGAAGAGGAGTGGTTTACACGCGGGAGGAGGTGGAGGAGCCGTTTACACCCGCGAGGAGGTGGTGGAGTCGTTTACACCCGCGAGGAGGTGGAGTAGTTTTTTACACCGGCGAGGAGGTGGAGGAGTCGTTAACACCGGCGAGGAGCTGAGGAGTCGTATACACTGGCGAGGAGGTGGTGGAGTCGTTTACACCCGTGAGAAGGTGGTGGAGTCGTTTACACCGGCGAGGAGGTGGAGGAGTCGTTTACACCCAGGAGGAGGTGGTGGAGTCGTTTACAACCGCGAGGAGCTGAAGGAGTCGTTTACACCCGGGAGGAGGTGGAGGAGTCGTTTACACCAGCGAGGAGGTGGTGGAGTCGTTTACACCCGGGAGGAGGTGGAGGAGTCGTTTACACCGGCGAGGACGTGGAGGAGTCGTTTACACCGGCGAGGAGGTGGTGGAGTTGTTTAAACCGGCGAGGAGGTGGAGGAGTCGTTTATTCCCTTGAGGAGGTGGATGAGTCGTTTACACCCGCGAGGAGGTGGTGGAGTCGTTTACAACCGCGAGGAGGTGGAGGAGTCGTTTACACCCGGGAGGAGGTGGAGGAGACGTGTACACCAGCGAGGAGGTGGTGGAGTCGTTTACACCCGGGAGGAGGTGGTGGAGTCGTTTACACTGGCGAGGAGGTGGAGGAGTCGTTTACACCCAGGAGGAGGTGGTGGAGTCGTTGACACCCGGGAGGAGGTGGTGGAGATGTTTACACCGGCGAGGAGATGGAGGAGTCGTTTACAACCACGAGGAGGTGGAGGAGTCGTTTACACCCACGAGGAGGTGGAGGAGTCGTTTACACCCGCGAGGCAGTGGTGGAGTCGTTCACACCGTCGAGGCGGTGGTGGAGTCGTTTACAACCGCGAGGAGCTGAAGGAGTCGTTTACACCCGGGAGGAGGTGGAGGAGTCGTTTACACCAGCGAGGAGGTGGTGGAGTTGTTTAAACCGGCGAGGAGGTGGAGGAGTCGTTTATTCCCTTGAGGAGGTGGATGAGTCGTTTACACCCGCGAGGAGGTGGTGGAGTCGTTTACAACCGCGAGGAGGTGGAGGAGTCGTTTACACCCACGAGGAGGTGGAGGAGTCGTTTACACCCGCGAGGCAGTGGTGGAGTCGTTCACACCGTCGAGGCGGTGGTGGAGTCGTTTACAACCGCGAGGAGCTGAAGGAGTCGTTTACACCCGGGAGGAGGTGGAGGAGTCATTTACACCGGCGAGGAGGTGGTGGAGTTGTTTAAACCGGCGAGGAGGTGGAGGAGTCGTTTATTCCCTTGAGGAGGTGGATGAGTCGTTTACACCCGCGAGGAGGTGGTGGAGTCGTTTACAACCGCGAGGAGGTGGTGGAGTCGTTTACACTGGCGAGGAGGTGGAGGAGTCGTTTACACCCAGGAGGAGGTGGTGGAGTCGTTGACACCCGGGAGGAGGTGGTGGAGATGTTTACACCGGCGAGGAGATGGAGGAGTCGTTTACAACCACGAGGAGGTGGAGGAATAGTTTACACGCATGAGGAGGTGGAGGAGTCGTTTACACCCGCGAGGCAGTGGTGGAGTCGTTCACACCGTCGAGGAGGTGGTGGACTCCTTTACACCCGCGAGGAGGTGGTGGAGTCAATTACACCCCCGAGGAGGTGGAGGAGTCGTTCACACCGGCGAGGAGGTGGTGGAGTTGTTTACACCCTGGAGGAGGTGGTGGAGTTGTTTACACCGGCGAGGAGGTGGTGGAGTCGTTTACACCGGCGAGGAGGTGGTGGAGTCCTTTACAACCGCGAGGAGGTGGAGGAGTCATTTACACCCGGGAGGAGGTGGTTGAGTCATTTACACCGGCGAGGAGGTGGAGGAGTCGTTTACAACCGCGAGGAGGTGGAGGAGTCATTTACACCGGCGAGGAGGTGGAGGAGTCGTTTACACCCGCGAGGCGGTGGTGGAGTCGTTTACACCCGGGAGGAGGTGGTGGAGTCGTTTACACCGGCGAGGAGGTGGTGGAGTCGTTTGCACCGGCGAGGAGGTGGAGGAGTCGTTTACACCTGCGAGGAGTTGGAGGAGTCGTTTACTCCCGTGAGGCGGTGGTGGAGTCGTTTACACCGGCGAGGAGGTGGAGGAGTTGTTTACAACCGCGAGTAGGTGGAGGAGTCGTTTACACCGGCAAGGAGGTGGTGGAGTCGTTTAAACCTTGGAGGAGGTCGAGCAGCCGTTTACACCAGCGAGGAGGTGGTGGAGTCGTTTACACCGGCGAGGAGGTGGAGGACTCGTTTACACCGGCGAGGAGGTGGAGGAACCTTTTACACCCGCGAGGAGGTGGTGAAGTCGTTTACACTGGCGAGGAGGTGGAGGAGTCGTTGATACCGGCGAGGAGGTGGAGGAGTCGTTTACACCCGCGAGAAGGTGGTGGAGTCGTTTACACCTGCGAGGAGTTGGAGGAGTCGTTTTCACCCGCGAGAAGGTGGTGGAGTCGTTTACACCTGCGAGGAGTTGGAGGAGTCGTTTACACCTGCGAGGAGGTGGAAGAGCCGTTTACACCGGCGAGTAGGTGGTGGAGTCGTTTGCACCGGCGAGGAGGTGGAGGACTCGTTTACGCCTGCGAGGAGTTGGAGGAGTCGTTTACACCCGTGAGGCGGTGGTGGAGATGTTTACACCCTGGAGGAGGTGGAGGAGCCGCATTACACCGGCGAGGAGGTGGTGGAGTTGTTTACAACCGCGAGTAGGTGGAGGAGTCGTTTACACCGGCAAGGAGGTGGTGGAGTCGTTTAAACCTTGGAGGAGGTCGAGGAGCCGTTTACACCAGCGAGGAGGTGGTGGAGTCGTTTGCACCGGCGAGGAGATGGAGGAGTCTACACCTGAGAGGAGGTGGAGGAGTCGTTTACACCCGCGAGGCAGTGGTGGAGTCAATTATACCCGGGAGGAGGTGGTGGAGTTCTTTACTCTGGCGAGGAGGTGGAGGAGTCGCTTACACCGGCGAGGAGGTGGTGGAGTCATTTACACCTGCGAGGAGTTGGAGGAGCCTACACCTGAGAGGAGGTGGAGGAGTCTTTTACACCCGCGAGGCGGTGGTGGAGTCGTTTACACCGGCGAGGAGGTGGAGGACTCGTTTACACCGGCTAGGAGGTGGAGGAGCCTTTTACACCCGCGAGGAGTTGGAGGAGTCGTTTACACCCGTGAGGCGGTGGTGGAGATGTTTACACCCGGGAGGAGGTGGTGGAGTTATTTACCCTGGCGAGGAGGTGGTGGAGCCGTTTACACCCGCGAGAAGGTGGTGGAGTTGTTTACAACCGCGAGGAGGTGGAGGAGTTGTTTACACCCGGGAGGAGGTGGTTGAGTCATTTACACCGGCGAGGAGGTGGAGGAGTCGTTTACACCCGCGAGGAGGTGGTGGAGTCGTTTACACCGTCGAGGACGTGGTGGAGTCGTTTACACCCGCGAGGCGGTGGTGGAGCCGTTTATACCCGGGAGGAGGTGGTGGAGTCATTTACACCGGCGAGGAGGTGGAGGACTCGTTTACACCGGCGAGGAGGTGGAGGAACCTTTTACACCCGCGAGGAGGTGGTGGAGTCGTTTACACCGGCAAGTGGGTGGTGGAGTCGTTTACACCCGCGAGGAGGTGGTGGAGTCATTTACACCGGCGAGGAGGTGGTTCAGTCGTTTACACCGGCGAGGAGGTGGTGGAGTTGTTTGAACAGGAAGAGGAGGTGGAGGAGTCGTTTACTCCCTTGAGAAGGTGGTGGAGTTGTTTACACCGGCGAGGAGGAGGTGGAGTCGCTTACACCGGCGAGGAGTTGGTGGAGTCGTTTACAACAGCGAGGAGGTGGAGGAGCCGTTTACACCCGCGCGGAGGTGGTGGAGTCGTTTACACCGGCGAGGAGGTGGTGGAGTCGTTTACACCGGCGAGGAGGTGGAGGAGTCGTTTACACCTGGGAGGAGGTGGAGGGGTCGTTTACACCAGCGAGGAGGTGGTGGAGTCAACTATACCCGGGAGGAGGTGGTGGAGTTGTTTACACTGGCGAGGAGGTGGAGGAGTCGCTTACACCGGCGAGGAGGTGGTGGAGTTGTTTACACTGGCGAGGAGGTGGAGGAGTCGCTTACACCGGCGAGGAGGTGGTGGAGTCGTTTACACCGGCGAGGAGGTGGTGGAGTCGTTTACACCGGCGAGGAGGTGGTGGAGTCGTTTACACCGGCGAGGAGGTGGTGTAGTCGTTTACAACCGCGAGGAGGTGGAGGAGTCGTTTACACCTGCGAGGAGTTGGAGGAGTCGTTTACACCCGTGAGGCGGTGGTGGAGATGTTTACACCCGGGAGGAGGTGGAGGAGTCGTTTGCACCGACGAGGAGGTGGAGGAGCCTACACCTGAGAGGAGGTGGAGGAGTCTTTTACACCTGCGAGGCGGTGGTGGAGCCGTTTATACCCGGGAGGAGGTGGTGGAGTTGTTTACACCGGTGAGGAGGTGGAGGAGTCGTTTACACCGGCGAGGAGGTGGTGGAGTCGTTTACACCGTCGAGGACGTGGTGGAGTCGTTTACACCCGCGAGAAGGTGGTGGAGTCGTTTACACTGGCGAGGAGGTGGAGGAGTCGTTGATACCGGCGAGGAGGTGGTGGAGTCGTTTACACCCGCGAGGAGGTGGTGGAGTCGTTTACACTGGCGAGGAGGTGGAGGAGTCGTTTACAACCGCGAGGAGGTGGAGGAGTCGTTTACACCCGCGAGGAGGTGGAGGAGTCGTTTACACACGCGAGGAGGTGGAGGAGATGTTTACAACCGCGAGAAGGTGGAGGAGTCGTTTAAACCGGCGAGGAGGGGGAGGAGTCGTTTACACCCGCGAGGAGGTGGTGGAGTTGTTTACACCGGCGAGGAGGTGGAGTACTCGTTTACACCGGCGAGGAGATGGTGGAGCCGTTTACACCCGCGAGGAGGTGGTGGAGTCGTTTACACTGGCGAGGAGGTGGAGGAGTCGTTTACAACCGCGAGGAGGTGGAGGAGTCGTTTACACCCGCGAGGAGGTGGAGGAGTCGTTTACACACGCGAAGCAGTGGTGGAGTCGTTCACACCGGCGAGGCGGTGGTGGAGTAGTTTACACCCGGGAGGAGGTGGTGGAGTCGTTTACAACCGCGAGGAGGTGGAGGAGTCGTTGATACAGGCGAGGAGGTGGAGGAGTCGTTGATACCGGCGAGGAGGTGGTGGAGTCGTTTACACCGGCGAGGAGGTGGTGGAGTCGTTTACACCGGCGAGGAGGTGGTGGAGTCGTTTACACCTGCGAGGAGTTGGAGGAGTCGTTTACACCCGTGAGGCGGTGGTGGAGATGTTTTCACCCGGGAGGAGGTGGTGGAGTCGTTTACACCGGCGAGGAGGTGGAGGAGTCGTTTACACCCGCGATAAGGTGGTGGAGTCATTTACACCGGCGAGGAGGTGGAGGAGTTGTTTACACCCGGGAGGAGGTGGTGGAGTCAATTACACCCGCGAGGAGGTGGAGGAGTCTTTTACACCTGCGAGGCGGTGGTGGAGCCGTTTATACCCGGGAGGAGGTGGTGGAGTTGTTTACACCGGTGAGGAGGTGGAGGAGTCGTTTACACCGGCGAGGAGGTGGTGGAGTCGTTTACACCGTCGAGGACGTGGTGGAGTCGTTTACACCCGCGAGAAGGTGGTGGAGTCGTTTACACTGGCGAGGAGGTGGAGGAGTCGTTGATACCGGCGAGGAGGTGGTGGAGTCGTTTACACCCGCGAGGAGGTGGTGGAGTCGTTTACACTGGCGAGGAGGTGGAGGAGTCGTTTACAACCGCGAGGAGGTGGAGGAGTCGTTTACACCCGCGAGGAGGTGGAGGAGTCGTTTACACACGCGAGGAGGTGGAGGAGATGTTTACAACCGCGAGAAGGTGGAGGAGTCGTTTAAACCGGCGAGGAGGGGGAGGAGTCGTTTACACCCGCGAGGAGGTGGTGGAGTTGTTTACACCGGCGAGGAGGTGGAGTACTCGTTTACACCGGCGAGGAGATGGTGGAGCCGTTTACACCCGCGAGGAGGTGGTGGAGTCGTTTACACTGGCGAGGAGGTGGAGGAGTCGTTTACAACCGCGAGGAGGTGGAGGAGTCGTTTACACCCGCGAGGAGGTGGAGGAGTGGTTTACACACGCGAAGCAGTGGTGGAGTCGTTCACACCGGCGAGGCGGTGGTGGAGTAGTTTACACCCGGGAGGAGGTGGTGGAGTCGTTTACAACCGCGAGGAGGTGGAGGAGTCGTTGATACAGGCGAGGAGGTGGAGGAGTCGTTGATACCGGCGAGGAGGTGGTGGAGTCGTTTACACCGGCGAGGAGGTGGTGGAGTCGTTTACACCGGCGAGGAGGTGGTGGAGTCGTTTACACCTGCGAGGAGTTGGAGGAGTCGTTTACACCCGTGAGGCGGTGGTGGAGATGTTTTCACCCGGGAGGAGGTGGTGGAGTCGTTTACACCGGCGAGGAGGTGGAGGAGTCGTTTACACCCGCGATAAGGTGGTGGAGTCATTTACACCGGCGAGGAGGTGGAGGAGTTGTTTACACCCGGGAGGAGGTGGTGGAGTCAATTACACCCGCGAGGAGGTGGTGGAGTCGTTTGCACCGGCGAGGAGGTGGAGGAGTTGTTGACACCCGGGAGGAGGTGGTGGAGATGTTTACACCCGGGAGGAGGTGGTGGAGTCGTTTACACCGGCGAGGAGGTGGTGGAGTCGTTTACACCCGCGAGGAGGTGGTGGAGTCAATTACACCCCCGAGGAGGTGGAGGAGTCGTTTACACCGGCGAGGAGGTGGTGGAGTCAACTATACCCGGGAGGAGGTGGTGGAGTCGTTTACACTGGCGAGGAGGTGGAGGAGTCGCTTACACCGGCGAGGAGGTGGTGGAGTCGTTTACACCGGCGAGGAGGTGGTGGAGTCTTTTACACCGGCGAGGAGGTGGAGGAGTCGTTTACACCTGCGAGGAGTTGGAGGAGTCGTTTACACCTGCGAGGAGTTGGAGGAGTCGTTTACACCTGCGAGGAGTTGGAGGAGTCGTTTACACCTGCGAGGAGTTGGAGGAGTCAATTACACCTGCGAGGAGTTGGAGGAGTCGTTTACACCTGCGAGGAGTTGGAGGAGTCGTTTACACCCGCGAGGAGGTGGAGGAGTCGTTTACACCTGCGAGGAGTTGGAGGAGTCGTTTACACCCGTGAGGCGGTGGTGGAGATGTTTACACCGGGGAGGAGGTGGAGGAGTCGTTTACACCGGCGAGGAGGTGGTGGAGTCGTTGACACCGGGAGGAGGTGGTGGAGTCGTTTACAACCGCGAGGAGGTGGAGGAGATGTTTACAACCGCGAGGAGGTGGAGGAGTCATTTACACCCGGGAGGAGGTGGAGGAGTCGTTTACACCGGCGAGGAGGTGGTGGAGTCGTTTACACCGGCAAGTAGGTGGTGGAGTCGTTTACACCCGCGAGGAGGTGGTGGAGTCATTTACACCGGCGAGGAGGTGGTTCAGTCGTTTACACCGGCGAGGAGGTGGTGGAGTTGTTTGAACAGGAAGAGGAGGTGGAGGAGTCGTTTACTCCCTTGAGAAGGTGGTGGAGTTGTTTACACCGGCGAGGAGGAGGTGGAGTCGCTTACACCGGCGAGGAGTTGGTGGAGTCGTTTACAACAGCGAGGAGGTGGAGGAGCCGTTTACACCCGCGCGGAGGTGGTGGAGTCGTTTACACCCGCGAGGAGGTGGTGGAGTCGTTTACACCGGCGAGGAGGTGGTGGAGTCGTTTACACCCGCGATAAGGTGGTGGAGTCATTTACACCGGCGAGGAGGTGGAGGAGTTGTTTACACCCGGGAGGAGGTGGTGGAGTCAATTACACCCGCGAGGAGGTGGTGGAGTCGTTTGCACCGGCGAGGAGGTGGAGGAGTTGTTGACACCCGGGAGGAGGTGGTGGAGATGTTTACACCCGGGAGGAGGTGGTGGAGTCGTTTACACCGGCGAGGAGGTGGTGGAGTCGTTTACACCCGCGAGGAGGTGGTGGAGTCAATTACACCCCCGAGGAGGTGGAGGAGTCGTTTACACCGGCGAGGAGGTGGTGGAGTCAACTATACCCGGGAGGAGGTGGTGGAGTCGTTTACACTGGCGAGGAGGTGGAGGAGTCGCTTACACCGGCGAGGAGGTGGTGGAGTCGTTTACACCGGCGAGGAGGTGGTGGAGTCTTTTACACCGGCGAGGAGGTGGAGGAGTCGTTTACACCTGCGAGGAGTTGGAGGAGTCGTTTACACCTGCGAGGAGTTGGAGGAGTCGTTTACACCTGCGAGGAGTTGGAGGAGTCGTTTACACCTGCGAGGAGTTGGAGGAGTCGTTTACACCTGCGAGGAGTTGGAGGAGTCGTTTACACCTGCGAGGAGTTGGAGGAGTCGTTTACACCCGCGAGGAGGTGGAGGAGTCGTTTACACCTGCGAGGAGTTGGAGGAGTCGTTTACACCCGTGAGGCGGTGGTGGAGATGTTTACACCCGGGAGGAGGTGGAGGAGTCGTTTACACCGGCGAGGAGGTGGTGGAGTCGTTGACACCGGGAGGAGGTGGTGGAGTCGTTTACAACCGCGAGGAGGTGGAGGAGATGTTTACAACCGCGAGGAGGTGGAGGAGTCATTTACACCCGGGAGGAGGTGGAGGAGTCGTTTACACCGGCGAGGAGGTGGTGGAGTCGTTTACACCGGCAAGTAGGTGGTGGAGTCGTTTACACCCGCGAGGAGGTGGTGGAGTCATTTACACCGGCGAGGAGGTGGTTCAGTCGTTTACACCGGCGAGGAGGTGGTGGAGTTGTTTGAACAGGAAGAGGAGGTGGAGGAGTCGTTTACTCCCTTGAGAAGGTGGTGGAGTTGTTTACACCGGCGAGGAGGAGGTGGAGTCGCTTACACCGGCGAGGAGTTGGTGGAGTCGTTTACAACAGCGAGGAGGTGGAGGAGCCGTTTACACCCGCGCGGAGGTGGTGGAGTCGTTTACACCCGCGAGGAGGTGGTGGAGTCGTTTACACCGGCGAGGAGGTGGTGGAGTCGTTTACACCGGCGAGGAGGTGGAGGAGTCGTTTACACCTGGGAGGAGGTGGAGGGGTCGTTTACACCGGCGAGAAGGTGGTGGAGTCGTTTACACCCGCGAGGAGGTGGTGGAGTCAATTACACCCCCGAGGAGGTGGAGGAGTCGTTTACACCGGCGAGGAGGTGGTGGAGTCAACTATACCCGGGAGGAGGTGGTGGAGTTGTTTACACTGGCGAGGAGGTGGAGGAGTCGCTTACACCGGCGAGGAGGTGGAGGACTCGTTTACACCGGCGAGGAGGTGGTGGAGTCGTTTACACCGGCGAGGAGGTGGTGGAGTCGTTTACACCGGCGAGGAGGTGGTGTAGTCGTTTACAACCGCGAGGAGGTGGAGGAGTCGTTTACACCTGCGAGGAGTTGGAGGAGTCGTTTACACCCGTGAGGCTGTGGTGGAGATGTTTACACCCGGGAGGAGGTGGAGGAGTCGTTTACACCGGCGAGGAGGTGGTGGAGTCGTTGACACCGGGAGGAGGTGGTGGAGTCGTTTACAACCGCGAGGAGGTGGAGGAGATGTTTACAACCGCGAGGAGGTGGAGGAGTCATTTACACCCGGGAGGAGGTGGAGGAGTCGTTTACACCGGCGAGGAGGTGGTGGAGTCGTTTACACCCGCGAGGAGGTGGTGGAGTCAATTACACCCCCGAGGAGGTGGAGGAGTCGTTTACATCGGCGAGGAGGTGGTGGAGTCGTTTACACCCTGGAGGAGGTGGAGGAGCCGTTTACACCGGCGAAGAGGTGGTGGAGTCGTTTGCACCGGCCAGGAGGTGGAGGAGTCGTTTACACCTGCGAGGAGTTGGTGGAGTCGTTTACACCGGCGAGGAGGTGGAGGAGATGTTTACAACCGCGAGGAGGTGGAGGAGTCATTTACACCCGGGAGGAGGTGGAGGAGTCGTTTACACCGGCGAGGAGGTGGTGGAGTCGTTTACACCCGCGAGGAGGTGGTGGAGTCAATTACACCCCCGAGGAGGTGGAGGAGTCGTTTACATCGGCGAGGAGGTGGTGGAGTCGTTTACACCCTGGAGGAGGTGGAGGAGCCGTTTACACCGGCGAAGAGGTGGTGGAGTCGTTTGCACCGGCCAGGAGGTGGAGGAGTCGTTTACACCTGCGAGGAGTTGGAGGAGTCGTTTACACCCGTGAAGCGGTGGTGGAGATGTTTATACCCGGGAGGAGGTGGTGGAGTCATTTATACTGGCGAGGAGGTGGTGGAGTCGTTTACACTGGCGAGGAGGTGGAGGAGTCGTTTACAACCGCGAGGAGGTGGAGGAGTCGTTTACACCCGCGAGGAGGTGGAGGAGTCGTTTACACACGCGAGGAGGTGGAGGAGATGTTTACAACCGCGAGAAGGTGGAGGAGTCGTTTAAACCGGCGAGGAGGTGGAGGAGTCGTTTACACCCGCGAGGAGGTGGTGGAGTTGTTTACACCGGCGAGGGGGTGGAGTACTCGTTTACACCGGCGAGGAGATGGTGGAGCCGTTTACACCCGCGAGGAGGTGGAGGAGTCGTTTACACCCGCGAGGAGGTGGAGGAGTCGTTTACAACCGCGAGGAGGTGGAGGAGTCGTTTACACCCGCGAGGAGGTGGAGGAGTCGTTTACACACGCGAAGCAGTGGTGGAGTCGTTCACACCGGCGAGGCGGTGGTGGAGTAGTTTACACCCGGGAGGAGGTGGTGGAGTCGTTTACAACCGCGAGGAGGTGGAGGAGTCGTTGATACAGGCGAGGAGGTGGAGGAGTCGTTGATACCGGCGAGGAGGTGGTGGAGTCGTTTACACCCGCGAGGAGGTGGTGGAGTCAATTACACCCCCGAGGAGGTGGAGGAGTCGTTTACACCGGCGAGGAGGTGGTGGAGTCAATTACACCCCCGAGGAGGTGGAGGAGTCGTTTACACCGGCGAGGAGGTGGTGGAGTCGTTTACACCCGCGAGAAGGTGGTGGAGTCGTTTACACCGGCGAGGAGGTGGAGGAGTCGTTTACACCTGCGAGGAGTTGGAGGAGTCGTTTACACCCGTGAGGCGGTGGTGGAGATGTTTACACCCGGGAGGAGGTGGTGGAGTCGTTTACACCGGCGAGGAGGTGGAGGAGTCGTTTACACCCGCGATAAGGTGGTGGAGTCATTTACACCGGCGAGGAGGTGGAGGAGTTGTTTACACCCGGGAGGAGGTGGTGGAGTCAATTACACCCGCGAGGAGGTGGTGGAGTCGTTTGCACCGGCGAGGAGGTGGAGGAGTTGTTGACACCCGGGAGGAGGTGGTGGAGATGTTTACACCCGGGAGGAGGTGGTGGAGTCGTTTACACCGGCGAGGAGGTGGTGGAGTCGTTTACACCCGCGAGGAGGTGGTGGAGTCAATTACACCCCCGAGGAGGTGGAGGAGTCGTTTACACCGGCGAGGAGGTGGTGGAGTCAACTATACCCGGGAGGAGGTGGTGGAGTTGTTTACACTGGCGAGGAGGTGGAGGAGTCGCTTAAACCGGCGAGGAGGTGGTGGAGTCGTTTACACCGGCGAGGAGGTGGTGGAGTCGTTTACACCGGCGAGGAGGTGGTGGAGTCTTTTACACCGGCGAGGAGGTGGTGTAGTCGTTTACAACCGCGAGGAGGTGGAGGAGTCGTTTACACCTGCGAGGAGTTGGAGGAGTCGTTTACACCCGCGAGGAGGTGGAGGAGATGTTTACAACCGCGAGAAGGTGGAGGAGTTGTTTACACCCGCGAGGAGGTGGTGGAGTTGTTTACACCGGCGAGGAGGTGGAGTACTCGTTTACACCGGCGAGGAGATGGTGGAGCCGTTTACACCCGCGAGGAGGTGGTGGAGTCGTTTACACTGGCGAGGAGGTGGAGGAGTCGTTTACAACCGCGAGGAGGTGGAGGAGTCGTTTACACCCGCGAGGAGGTGGAGGAGTCGTTTACACACGCGAAGCAGTGGTGGAGTCGTTCACACCGGCGAGGCGGTGGTGGAGTAGTTTACACCCGGGAGGAGGTGGTGGAGTCGTTTACAACCACGAGGAGGTGGAGGAGTCGTTTATACAGGCGAGGAGGTGGAGGAGTCGTTGATACCGGCGAGGAGGTGGTGGAGTCGTTTACACCGGCGAGGAGGTGGTGGAGTCGTTTACACCGGCGAGGAGGTGGTGGAGTCGTTTACACCCACGAGGAGGTGGTGGAGTCGTTTACAACCGCGAGGAGGTGGAGGAGATGTATACACCCGGGAGGAGGTAGTGGAGTCGTTTACACCGGCGAGGAGGTGGTGGAGTCGTTTACACCCGCGAGAAGGTGGTGGAGTCGTTTACACCTGCGAGGAGTTGGAGGAGTCGTTTACACCCGTGAGGCGGTGGTGGAGATGTTTACACCCGGGAGGAGGTGGTGGAGTCGTTTACACCGGCGAGGAGGTGGAGGAGTCGTTTACACCCGCGATAAGGTGGTGGAGTCATTTACACCGGCGAGGAGGTGGAGGAGTTGTTTACACCCGGGAGGAGGTGGTGGAGTCAATTACACCCGCGAGGAGGTGGTGGAGTCGTTTGCACCGGCGAGGAGGTGGAGGAGTTGTTGACACCCGGGAGGAGGTGGTGGAGATGTTTACACCCGGGAGGAGGTGGTGGAGTCGTTTACACCGGCGAGGAGGTGGTGGAGTCGTTTACACCCGCGAGGAGGTGGTGGAGTCAATTACACCCCCGAGGAGGTGGAGGAGTCGTTTACACCGGCGAGGAGGTGGTGGAGTCAACTATACCCGGGAGGAGGTGGTAGAGTCGTTTACACCCGCGAAGAGGTGGAGGAGTCGTTTAAACCGGCGAGGAGGTGGAGGAGTCGTTTACAACCGCGAGGAGGTGGAGGAGTCGTTTACACTGGCGAGGAGGTGGTGGAGTCGTTCACACCCGCGAGGAGGTGGAGGAGTCGTTTACACCGGTGAGGAGGTGGAGGAGTCGTTTACACCGGCGAGGAGGTGGAGGAGTCGTTGACACCCGGGAGGAGGTGGTGGAGTTGTTTACACCGGCGAGGAGGTGGAGGAGTCGTTTACACCCGCGAGGAGGTGGAGGAGTCGTTTACACCCACGAGGAGGTGGAGGAGTCGTTGACACCCAGGAGGAAGTGGTGGAGTTGTTTACACCGGCGAGGAGGTGGAGGAGTCCTTTACACTCGCGAGGAGGTGGAGGAGTGGTTTACATCCGCGAGGAGGTGGAGGAGTGGTTTACACCCGCGAGGAGGTGGAGGAGTGGTTTACATCCGCGAGGAGGTGGAGGAGTGGTTTACATCCACGAGGAGGTGGAGGAGTGGTTTACACCCGCGAGGAGGTGGAGGAGTGGTTTACATCCGCGAGGAGGTGGAGGAGTGGTTTACATCCGCGAGGAGATGGAGGAGTGGTTTACACCCGCGAGGAGGTGGAGGAGTCATTTACACCGGCGAGGAGGTGGTGGAGTCGTTTACACCCGCGAGGACGTGGAGGAGTCGTTTACACCCGGGAGGAGGTGGAGGAGTTGTTAACACCGGCGAGGAGGTGGTGGAGTCGTTTACACCCTCGAGTAGGTGGAGGAGTTATTTACACCCACGAGGAGGTGGAGGAGTCGTTTACACCGGCAAGGAGGTCGTAGAGTCGTTTACACCGGCAAGGAGGTGGAGGAGTCGTTGATACCCGGGAGGAGGTGGTGGAGTCGTTTATACCCGGGAGGAGGTGGTGGAGTTGTTTACACCGGTGAGGAGGTGGTAGAGTCGTTTACACCCGCGAGGAGGTGGTGGAGTCGTTTACACCTGGAGGAGGTGGTGGAGTCGTTTACACCCGCGAGGAGGTGGAGGAGTCGTTCACACCGGCCAGGAGGTGGAGGAGCTGTTTACACCCGGAAGAGGTGGTGGAGTCGTTTACACCCGCGAGGTGGCGGAGGAGTCTTTTACACTGGCGAGGAGGTGGTGGAGTCGTTTACACCGGTGAGGAGGTGGTAGAGTCGTTTACACCCGCGAGGAGGTGGTGGAGTCGTTTACACCCGGAGGAGGTGGTGGAGTCGTTTACACCCGTGAGGAGGTGGAGGAGTCGTTCACACCGGCGAGGAGGTGGAGGAGCTGTTTACACCTGGAAGAGGTGGTGGAGTCGTTTACACCCGCGAGGAGGTGGTGGAGTCGTTTACACCCGGGAGGAGGTGGAGGAGTTGTTTACACTGGCGAGGAGGTGGAGGAGTCGTTTACACCCGCGAGGTGGTGGAGGAGTAGTTTACACCCGCGAGGAGGTGGAGGAGTCGTTTATACCGGCGAGGAGGTGGTGGAGTCGTTTACACCGGCGAGGAGGTGGAAGAGTCGTTTACACCCGCGAGGAGGTGGAGGAGT
This sequence comes from Telmatherina bonti, assembly GCF_933228915.1. Taxonomy (NCBI): domain Eukaryota; kingdom Metazoa; phylum Chordata; class Actinopteri; order Atheriniformes; family Telmatherinidae; genus Telmatherina; species Telmatherina bonti. Next base: position 1,512,586 of record NC_136622.1, on the reverse strand, counting down.
CGTTTACACTGGCGAGGAGGTGGTGGAGTCGTTTACACCCGCGAGGAGGTGGAGGAGTCGTTTACACCCGCGAGGAGGTGGAGGAGTCGTTTACACCGGCAAGGACGTGGTGGAGTCGTTTACACCCGCGAGGAGGTGGAGGAGTCTTTTACACCGGCGAGGAGGTGGTGGAGTCGTTTACACCCGCGAGGAGGTGGAGGAGTCGTTTACACCCGCGAGGAGGTGGAGGAGTCGTTTACACCCGCGAGGAGGTGGAGGAGTCTTTTACACCGGCGAGGAGTTGGTGGAGTCGTTTACACCCGCGAGGAGGTGGTGGAGTCGTTTACACCTGGAGGAGGTGGTGGAGTCGTTTACACCCGCGAGGAGGTGGAGGAGTCGTTCACACCGGCCAGGAGGTGGAGGAGCTGTTTACACCCGGAAGAGGTGGTGGAGTCGTTTACACCCGCGAGGTGGTGGAGGAGTCTTTTACACCGGCGAGGAGGTGGTGGAGTCGTTTACACTGGTGAGGAGGTGGTAGAGTCGTTCACACCCGCGAGGAGGTGGTGGAGTCGTTTACACCCGCGAGGAGGTGGAGCAGTCGTTCACACCGGCGAGGAGGTGGAGGAGCTGTTTACACCCGGAAGAGGTGGTGGAGTCGTTTACACCCGCGAGGAGGTGGTGAAGTCGTTTACACCCGGGAGGAGGTGGAGGAGTTGTTTACACTGGCGAGGAGGTGGAGGAGTCGTTTACACCCGCGAGGTGGTGGAGGAGTCGTTTACACCCGCGAGGAGGTGGAGGAGTCGTTTACACCCGCGAGGAGGTGGAGGAGTCGTTTACACCCGGGAGGAGGTGAAGGAGTCGTTTACACCGGCAAGGAGGTGGTGGAGTCGTTTACACCCGCGAGGAGGTGGAGGAGTCTTTTACACCGGCGAGGAGGTGGTGGAGTCGTTTACACCCGCGAGGAGGTGGAGGAGTCGTTTACACCCGCGAGGAGGTGGAGGAGTCGTTTACACCCGCGAGGAGGTGGAGGAGTCGTTTACACCGGCAAAGAGGTGGTGGAGTCGTTTACACCCGCGAGGAGGTGGAGGAGTCTTTTACACCGGCGAGGAGGTGGTGGAGTCGTTTACACCCGCGAGGAGGTGGAGGAGTCGTTTACACCGGCGAGGAGGTGGTTGAGTCGTTTACACCCGCGAGGAGGAGGAGGAGTCGTTTAAACCGGCGAGGAGGTGGAGGAGTCGTTTACACCCGCGAGGAGGTGGAGTAGTCGTTTACACCGGCGAGGAGGTGGTGGAGTCGTTCACACCCGCGAGGAGGTGGAGGAGTCGTTTACACCGGTGAGGAGGTGGAGGAGTCGTTTACACCGGCGAGGAGGTGGAGGAGTAGTTTACACCCGGGAGGAGGTGGTGGAGTTGTTTACACCGGCGAGGAGGTGGAGGAGTCGTTTACACCCGCGAGGAGGTGGAGGAGTCGTTGACACCCGGGAGGAAGTGGTGGAGTTGTTTACACCGGCGAGAAGGTGGAGGAGTCGTTTACACTCGCGAGGAGGTGGAGGAGTGGTTTACATCCGCGAGGAGGTGGAGGAGTGGTTTACACCCGCGAGGAGGTGGAGGAGTCGTTTACACCCGCGAGGAGGTGGAGGAGTGGTTTACATCCACGAGGAGGTGGAGGAGTGGTTTACACCCGCGAGGAGGTGGAGGAGTGGTTTACATCCGCGAGGAGGTGGAGGAGTGGTTTACATCCGCGAGGAGATGGAGGAGTGGTTTACACCCGCGAGGAGGTGGAGGAGTCATTTACACCGGCGAGGAGGTGGTGGAGTCGTTTACACCCGCGAGGACGTGGAGGAGTCGTTTACACCCGGGAGGAGGTGGAGGAGTTGTTAACACCGGCGAGGAGGTGGTGGAGTCGTTTACACCCTCGAGTAGGTGGAGGAGTCATTTACACGCACGAGGAGGTGGAGGAGTCGTTTACACCGGCAAGGAGGTCGTAGAGTCGTTTACACCGGCAAGGAGGTGGAGGAGTCGTTGATACCCGGGAGGAGGTGGTGGAGTCGTTTATACCCGGGAGGAGGTGGTGGAGTTGTTTACACCGGTGAGGAGGTGGTAGAGTCGTTTACACCCGCGAGGAGGTGGTGGAGTCGTTTACACCTGGAGGAGGTGGTGGAGTCGTTTACACCCGCGAGGAGGTGGAGGAGTCGTTCACACCGGCCAGGAGGTGGAGGAGCTGTTTACACCCGGAAGAGGTGGTGGAGTCGTTTACACCCGCGAGGTGGCGGAGGAGTCTTTTACACTGGCGAGGAGGTGGTGGAGTCGTTTACACCGGTGAGGAGGTGGTAGAGTCGTTTACACCCGCGAGGAGGTGGTGGAGTCGTTTACACCCGGAGGAGGTGGTGGAGTCGTTTACACCCGTGAGGAGGTGGAGGAGTCGTTCACACCGGCGAGGAGGTGGAGGAGCTGTTTACACCCGGAAGAGGTGGTGGAGTCGTTTACACCCGCGAGGAGGTGGTGGAGTCGTTTACACCCGGGAGGAGGTGGAGGAGTTGTTTACACTGGCGAGGAGGTGGAGGAGTCGTTTACACCCGCGAGGTGGTGGAGGAGTAGTTTACACCCGCGAGGAGGTGGAGGAGTCGTTTATACCGGCGAGGAGGTGGTGGAGTCGTTTACACCGGCGAGGAGGTGGAAGAGTCGTTTACACCCGCGAGGAGGTGGAGGAGTCGTTTACACTGGCGAGGAGGTGGTGGAGTCGTTTACACCCGCGAGGAGGTGGAGGAGTCGTTTACACCCGCGAGGAGGTGGAGGAGTCGTTTACACCGGCAAGGACGTGGTGGAGTCGTTTACACCCGCGAGGAGGTGGAGGAGTCTTTTACACCGGCGAGGAGGTGGTGGAGTCGTTTACACCCGCGAGGAGGTGGAGGAGTCGTTTACACCCGCGAGGAGGTGGAGGAGTCGTTTACACCCGCGAGGAGGTGGAGGAGTCTTTTACACCGGCGAGGAGTTGGTGGAGTCGTTTACACCCGCGAGGAGGTGGTGGAGTCGTTTACACCTGGAGGAGGTGGTGGAGTCGTTTACACCCGCGAGGAGGTGGAGGAGTCGTTCACACCGGCCAGGAGGTGGAGGAGCTGTTTACACCCGGAAGAGGTGGTGGAGTCGTTTACACCCGCGAGGTGGTGGAGGAGTCTTTTACACCGGCGAGGAGGTGGTGGAGTCGTTTACACTGGTGAGGAGGTGGTAGAGTCGTTCACACCCGCGAGGAGGTGGTGGAGTCGTTTACACCCGGAGGAGGTGGTGGAGTCGTTTACACCCGCGAGGAGGTGGAGGAGCTGTTTACACCCGGAAGAGGTGGTGGAGTCGTTTACACCCGCGAGGAGGTGGTGAAGTCGTTTACACCCGGGAGGAGGTGGAGGAGTTGTTTACACTGGCGAGGAGGTGGAGGAGTCGTTTACACCCGCGAGGTGGTGGAGGAGTCGTTTACACCCGCGAGGAGGTGGAGGAGTCGTTTACACCCGCGAGGAGGTGGAGGAGTCGTTTACACCCGGGAGGAGGTGAAGGAGTCGTTTACACCGGCAAGGAGGTGGTGGAGTCGTTTACACCCGCGAGGAGGTGGAGGAGTCTTTTACACCGGCGAGGAGGTGGTGGAGTCGTTTACACCCGCGAGGAGGTGGAGGAGTCGTTTACACCCGCGAGGAGGTGGAGGAGTCGTTTACACCCGCGAGGAGGTGGAGGAGTCGTTTACACCGGCAAAGAGGTGGTGGAGTCGTTTACACCCGCGAGGAGGTGGAGGAGTCTTTTACACCGGCGAGGAGGTGGTGGAGTCGTTTACACCCGCGAGGAGGTGGAGGAGTCGTTTACACCGGCGAGGAGGTGGTTGAGTCGTTTACACCCGCGAGGAGGAGGAGGAGTCGTTTAAACCGGCGAGGAGGTGGAGGAGTCGTTTACACCCGCGAGGAGGTGGAGTAGTCGTTTACACCGGCGAGGAGGTGGTGGAGTCGTTCACACCCGCGAGGAGGTGGAGGAGTCGTTTACACCGGTGAGGAGGTGGAGGAGTCGTTTACACCGGCGAGGAGGTGGAGGAGTAGTTTACACCCGGGAGGAGGTGGTGGAGTTGTTTACACCGGCGAGGAGGTGGAGGAGTCGTTTACACCCGCGAGGAGGTGGAGGAGTCGTTGACACCCGGGAGGAAGTGGTGGAGTTGTTTACACCGGCGAGAAGGTGGAGGAGTCGTTTACACTCGCGAGGAGGTGGAGGAGTGGTTTACATCCGCGAGGAGGTGGAGGAGTGGTTTACACCCGCGAGGAGGTGGAGGAGTCGTTTACACCCGCGAGGAGGTGGAGGAGTGGTTTACATCCACGAGGAGGTGGAGGAGTGGTTTACACCCGCGAGGAGGTGGAGGAGTGGTTTACATCCGCGAGGAGGTGGAGGAGTGGTTTACATTCGCGAGGAGATGGAGGAGTGGTTTACACCCGCGAGGAGGTGGAGGAGTTGTTTACACCCGCGAGGAGGTGGAGGAGTTGTTTACACCCGCGAGGAGGTGGAGGAGTCGTTTACACCCGCGAGGAGGTGGAGGAGTCGTTGACACCCGGGAGGAGGTGGTGGAGTTGTTTACACCGGCGAGGAGGTGGAGGAGTCGTTTACACCCGCGAGGAGGTGGAGGAGTCGTTTATACCCACGAGGAGGTGGAGGAGTCGTTTACACCCGGGAGGAGGTGGTGGAGTTGTGTAAACTGGCGAGGAGGTGGAGGAGTCGTTGACACCCGGGAGGAAGTGGTGGAGTTGTTTACACCGGCGAGGAGGTGGAGGAGTCGTTTACACCCGTGAGGAGGTGGAGGGGTCGTTTAAACTGGCGAGGAGGTGGAGGAGTCGTTTACACCCGCGAGGAGGTGGTGGAGTTGTTTAAAGTGGCGAGGAGGTGGAGGAGTCGTTGATACCCGGGAGGAGGTGGTGGAGTCGTTTATACCCGGGAGGAGGTGGTGGAGTTGTTGACTCCGGCCAGGAGGTGGTAGAGTCGTTTACACCCGCGAGGAGGTGGTGGAGTCGTGTAAACCCGGAGGAGGTGGTGGAGTCGTTGACACCCGCGAGGAGGTGGAGGAGTCGTTCACACCGGCGAGGAGGTGGACGAGCTGTTTACACCCGGAAGAGGTGGTGGAGTCGTTTACAACCGCGAGGAGGTGAAGGAGTCGTTCACACCGGCAAGGACGTGGTGGAGTCGTTTACACCCGCGAGGAGGTGGTGGAGTCGTTTACACTGGCGAGGAGGTGGTGGAGTCGTTTACACCCGCGAGGAGGTGGAGGAGTCGTTTACACCCGCGAGGAGGTGGAGGATTCGTTCACACCGGCAAGGAGGTGGTGGAGTCGTTTACACCCACGAGGAGGTGGAGGAGTTGTTTACACTGGCGAGGAGGTGTAGGAGTCGTTTACACCCGCGAGGAGGTGGAGGAGTCCTTTACACCCGCGAGGAGGTGGAGGAGTCGTTCACACCGGCAAGGAGGTGGTGGAGTCGTTTACACCCACGAGGAGGTGGAGGAGTCGTTTACACCCGCGAGGAGGTGGAGGAGTCGTTTACACCGGCCAGGAGGTGGTGGAGTCGTTTACACCCGCGAGGAGGTGGAGGAGTCGTTTACACCCGCGAGGAGGTGGAGGAGTCGTTTACACCCACGAGGAGGTGGAGGAGTCGTTTACACCCGGGAGGAAGTGGTGGAGATGTTTACACCGGCGAGGAGGTGGAGGAGTCGTTTACACCCGTGAGGAGGTGGAGGAGTCGTTTAAACTGGCGAGGAGGTGGAGGAGTCGTTTACACCCGCGAGGAGGTGGAGGAGTCGTTTAAAGTGGCGAGGAGGTGGAGGAGTCGTTGATACCCGGGAGGAGGTGGAGGAGTCATTCACACCGGCAAGGAGGTGGTGGAGTCGTTTACACCCACGAGGAGGTGGAGGAGTTGTTTACACTGGCGAGGAGGTGTAGGAGTCGTTTACACCCGCGAGGAGGTGGAGGAGTCCTTTACACCCGCGAGGAGGTGGAGGAGTCGTTCACACCGGCAAGGAGGTGGTGGAGTCGTTTACACCCACGAGGAGGTGGAGGAGTCGTTTACACCCGCGAGGAGGTGGAGGAGTCGTTTACACCGGCCAGGAGGTGGTGGAGTCGTTTACACCCGCGAGGAGGTGGAGGAGTCGTTTACACCCGCGAGGAGGTGGAGGAGTCGTTTACACCCACGAGGAGGTGGAGGAGTCGTTTACACCCGGGAGGAGGTGGTGGAGTTGTGTAAACTGGCGAGGAGGTGGAGGAGTCGTTGACACCCGGGAGGAAGTGGTGGAGTTGTTTACACCGGCGAGGAGGTGGAGGAGTCGTTTACACCCGTGAGGAGGTGGAGGAGTCGTTTAAAATGGCGAGGAGGTGGAGGAGTCGTTTACACCCGGGAGGAGGTGGTGGAGTTGTGTAAACTGGCGAGGAGGTGGAGGAGTCGTTGACACCCGGGAGGAAGTGGTGGAGTTGTTTACACCGGCGAGGAGGTGGAGGAGTCGTTTACACCCGTGAGGAGGTGGAGGAGTCGTTTAAACTGGCGAGGAGGTGGAGGAGTCGTTTACACCCGCGAGGAGGTGGAGGAGTCGTTTAAAGTGGCGAGGAGGTGGAGGAGTCGTTGATACCCGGGAGGAGGTGGAGGAGTCGTTTACACACGCGAGGAGGTGGAGGAGTGGTTTATACCCGGGAGGAGGTGGTGGAGTTGTTGACTCCGGCCAGGAGGTGGTAGAGTCGTTTACACCCGCGAGGAGGTGGTGGAGTCGTGTAAACCCGGAGGAGGTGGTGGAGTCGTTGACACCCGCGAGGAGGTGGAGGAGTCGTTCACACCGGCGAGGAGGTGGACGAGCTGTTTACACCCGGAAGAGGTGGTGGAGTCGTTTACACCCGCGAGGAGGTGAAGGAGTCGTTCACACCGGCAAGGACGTGGTGGAGTCGTTTACACCCGCGAGGAGGTGGTGGAGTCGTTTACACTGGCGAGGAGGTGGTGGAGTCGTTTACACCCGCGAGGAGGTGGAGGAGTCGTTTACACCCGCGAGGAGGTGGAGGATTCGTTCACACCGGCAAGGAGGTGGTGGAGTCGTTTACACCCACGAGGAGGTGGAGGAGTTGTTTACACTGGCGAGGCGGTGTAGGAGTCGTTTACACCCGCGAGGAGGTGGAGGAGTCCTTTACACCCGCGAGGAGGTGGAGGAGTCGTTCACACCGGCAAGGAGGTGGTGGAGTCGTTTACACCCACGAGGAGGTGGAGGAGTCGTTTACACCCGCGAGGAGGTGGAGGAGTCGTTTACACCGGCCAGGAGGTGGTGGAGTCGTTTACACCCGCGAGGAGGTGGAGGAGTCGTTTACACCCGCGAGGAGGTGGAGGAGTCGTTTACACCCACGAGGAGGTGGAGGAGTCGTTTACACCCGGGAGGAGGTGGTGGAGATGTGTAAACTGGCGAGGAGGTGGAGGAGTCGTTGACACCCGGGAGGAAGTGGTGGAGATGTTTACACCGGCGAGGAGGTGGAGGAGTCGTTTACACCCGTGAGGAGGTGGAGGAGTCGTTTAAACTGGCGAGGAGGTGGAGGAGTCGTTTACACCCGCGAGGAGGTGGAGGAGTCGTTTAAAGTGGCGAGGAGGTGGAGGAGTCGTTGATACCCGGGAGGAGGTGGAGGAGTCATTCACACCGGCAAGGAGGTGGTGGAGTCGTTTACACCCACGAGGAGGTGGAGGAGTTGTTTACACTGGCGAGGAGGTGTAGGAGTCGTTTACACCCGCGAGGAGGTGGAGGAGTCCTTTACACCCGCGAGGAGGTGGAGGAGTCGTTCACACCGGCAAGGAGGTGGTGGAGTCGTTTACACCCACGAGGAGGTGGAGGAGTCGTTTACACCCGCGAGGAGGTGGAGGAGTCGTTTACACCGGCCAGGAGGTGGTGGAGTCGTTTACACCCGCGAGGAGGTGGAGGAGTCGTTTACACCCGCGAGGAGGTGGAGGAGTCGTTTACACCCACGAGGAGGTGGAGGAGTCGTTTACACCCGGGAGGAGGTGGTGGAGTTGTGTAAACTGGCGAGGAGGTGGAGGAGTCGTTGACACCCGGGAGGAAGTGGTGGAGTTGTTTACACCGGCGAGGAGGTGGAGGAGTCGTTTACACCCGTGAGGAGGTGGAGGAGTCGTTTAAACTGGCGAGGAGGTGGAGGAGTCGTTTACACCCGGGAGGAGGTGGTGGAGTTGTGTAAACTGGCGAGGAGGTGGAGGAGTCGTTGACACCCGGGAGGAAGTGGTGGAGTTGTTTACACCGGCGAGGAGGTGGAGGAGTCGTTTACACCCGTGAGGAGGTGGAGGAGTCGTTTAAACTGGCGAGGAGGTGGAGGAGTCGTTTACACCCGCGAGGAGGTGGAGGAGTCGTTTAAAGTGGCGAGGAGGTGGAGGAGTCGTTGATACCCGGGAGGAGGTGGAGGAGTCGTTTACACACGCGAGGAGGTGGAGGAGTGGTTTACACCCGCGAGGAGGTGGAGGAGTCATTCACACCGGCGAGGAGGTGGAGGAGTCGTTCACACCCGCGAGGAGGTGGAGGAGTCGTTTAAACCCGCGAGGACGTGGAGGAGTCGTTTACACCCGGGAGGAGGTGGAGGAGTTGTTTACACTGGCGAGGAGGTGGAGGAGTCGTTTACACCCGCGAGGAGGTGGAGGAGTCGTTTACACCCGCGAGGAGGTGGAGGAGTCGTTTAAACCCACGAGGAGGTGGAGGAGTCGTTTATACCGGCGAGGAGGTGGTGGAGTCGTTTACACCGGCGAGGAGGTGGAGGAGTCGTTTAAACACGGGAGGAGGTGGAGGAGTCGTTCACACCGGTAAGGACGTGGTGGAGTCGTTTACACCCGCGAGGAGGTGGTGGAGTCGTTTAAAGTGGCGAGGAGGTGGAGGAGTCGTTGATACCCGGGAGGAGGTGGTGGAGTCGTTTATACCCGGGAGGAGGTGGTGGAGTTGTTGACACCGGCGAGGAGGTGGTGGAGTCGTTTAAACCCGGAGGAGGTGGTGGAGTCGTTGACACCCGTGAGGAGGTGGAGGAGTCGTTCACACCGGCGAGGAGGTGGACGAGCTGTTTACACCCGGAAGAGGTGGTGGAGTCGTTTACACCCGCGAGGAGGTGGTGGAGTCGTTTACACTGGCGAGGACGTGGTGGAGTCGTTTACACCCGCGAGGAGGTGGAGGAGTCGTTTACACCCGCGAGGAGGTGGAGGAGTCGTTTACACCCGCGAGGAGGTGGAGGAGTCGTTTACACCCACGAGGAGGTGGAGGAGTCGTTTACACCCGGGAGGAGGTGGTGGAGTTGTGTAAACTGGCGAGGAGGTGGAGGAGTCGTTGACACCCGGGAGGAAGTGGTGGAGTTGTTTACACCGGCGAGGAGGTGGAGGAGTCGTTTACACCCGTGAGGAGGTGGAGGAGTCGTTTAAACTGGCGAGGAGGTGGAGGAGTCGTTTACACCCGCGAGGAGGTGGAGGAGTCGTTTAAAGTGGCGAGGAGGTGGAGGAGTCGTTGATACCCGGGAGGAGGTGGAGGAGTCGTTTACACACGCGAGGAGGTGGAGGAGTGGTTTACACCCGCGAGGAGGTGGAGGAGTCATTCACACCGGCGAGGAGGTGGAAGAGTCGTTCACACCCGCGAGGAGGTGGAGGAGTCGTTTAAACCCACGAGGACGTGGAGGAGTCGTTTACACCCGGGAGGAGGTGGAGGAGTTGTTTACACTGGCGAGGAGGTGGAGGAGTCGTTTACACCATCGAGGAGGTGGAGGAGTCGTTTACACCCGCGAGGAGGTGGAGGAGTCGTTTAAACCCACGAGGAGGTGGAGGAGTCGTTTATACCGGCGAGGAGGTGGTGGAGTCGTTTACACCGGCGAGGAGGTGGAGGAGTCGTTTATACACGGGAGGAGGTGGAGGAGTCGTTCACACCGGTAAGGACGTGGTGGAGTCGTTTACACCCGCGAGGAGGTGGTGGAGTCGTTTAAAGTGGCGAGGAGGTGGAGGAGTCGTTGATACCCGGGAGGAGGTGGTGGAGTCGTTTATACCCGGGAGGAGGTGGTGGAGTTGTTGACACCGGCGAGGAGGTGGTAGAGTCGTTTACACCCGCGAGGAGGTGGTGGAGTCGTTTAAACCCGGAGGAGGTGGTGGAGTCGTTGACACCCGTGAGGTGGTGGAGGAGTCGTTCACACCGGCGAGGAGGTGGACGAGCTGTTTACACCCGGAAGAGGTGGTGGAGTCGTTTACACCCGCGAGGAGGTGGAGGAGTCGTTCACACCGGCAAGGACGTGGTGGAGTCGTTTACACCCGCGAGGAGGTGGTGGAGTCGTTTACACTGGCGAGGACGTGGTGGAGTCGTTTACACCCGCGAGGAGGTGGAGGAGTCGTTTACACCCGCGAGGAGGTGGAGGATTCGTTCACACCGGCAAGGAGGTGGTGGAGTCGTTTACACCCACGAGGAGGTGGAGGAGTTGTTTACACTGGCGAGGAGGTGTAGGAGTCGTTCACACCCGCGAGGAGGTGGAGGAGTCCTTTACACCCGCGAGGAGGTGGAGGAGTCGTTCACACCGGCAAGGAGGTGGTGGAGTCGTTTACACCCACGAGGAGGTGGAGGAGTCGTTTACACCCGCGAGGAGGTGGAGGAGTCGTTTACACCGGCCAGGAGGTGGTGGAGTCGTTTACACCCGCGAGGAGGTGGAGGAGTCGTTTACACCCGCGAGGAGGTGGTGGAGTCGTTTACACCCGGGAGGAGGTGGAGGAGTTGTTTACACTGGCGAGGAGGTGGAGGAGTCGTTTACACCCGCGAGGAGGTGGAGGAGTCGTTTACACCCACGAGGAGGTGGAGGAGTCGTTTACACCCACGAGGAGGTGGAGGAGTCGTTTACACCGGCGAGGAGGTGGAGGAGTCGTTTACACCCGGGAGGAGGTGGTGGAGTTGTGTAAACTGGCGAGGAGGTGGAGGAGTCGTTGACACCCGGGAGGAAGTCGTGGAGTTGTTTACACCGGCGAGGAAGTGGAGGAGTCGTTTACACCCGTGAGGAGGTGGAGGAGTCGTTTAAACTGGCGAGGAGGTGGAGGAGTCGTTTACACCCGCGAGGAGGTGGAGGAGTCGTTTAGAGTGGCGAGGAGGTGGAGGAGTCGTTGATACCCGGGAGGAGGTGGAGGAGTCGTTTACACACGCGAGGAGGTGGAGGAGTGGTTTACACCCGCGAGGAGGTGGAGGAGTCATTCACACCGGCAAGGAGGTGGTGGAGTCGTTTACACCCACGAGGAGGTGGAGGAGTCGTTTACACCCGCGAGGAGGTGGAGGAGTCGTTTAAACCCACAAGGAGGTGGAGGAGTCGTTTATACCGGCGAGGAGGTGGTGGAGTCGTTTACACCGGCGAGGAGGTGGAGGAGTCGTTTATACCCGGGAGGAGGTGGAGGAGTCGTTCACACCGGTAAGGACGTGGTGGAGTCGTTTACACCCGCGAGGAGGTGGTGGAGTCGTTTTCACCCGTGAGGAGGTGGAGGAGTTGTTCACACTGACGAGGAGGTGGAGGAGTCGTTGACACCCGGGAGGAGGTGGTGGAATCGTTTACACCCGCGAGGAGGTGGAGGAGTCGTTTACACCCGCGAAGAGGTGGTGGAGTCGTTTACACCCGCGAGGAGGTGGTGGAGTCGTTTACACCCGGGAGGAGGTGGAGGAGTTGTTTACACTGGCGAGGAGGTGGAGGAGTCGTTTACACCCGCGAGGAGGTGGAGGAGTCGTTTACACCCACGAGGAGGTGGAGGAGTCGTTTACACCCACGAGGAGGTGGAGGAGTCGTTTACACCGGCGAGGAGGTGGAGGAGTCGTTTACACCGGCGAGGAGGTGGTGGAGTCGTTTACACCCGCGAGGAGGTGGAGGAGTCTTTTACACCGGCGAGGAGGTGGTGGAGTCGTTTATACCCGCGAGGAGGTGGAGGAGTCATTTACACCGGCGAGGAGGTGGTAGAGTCGTTTACACCGGCGAGGAGGTGGAGGAGTCGTTTACACCGGCGAGGAGGTGGAGGAGTCGTTTACACCCGCAAGGAGGTGGAGGAATCGTTTACACCCACGAGGAGGTGGTGGAGTCGTTTACACCGGCGAGGAGGTGGAGGAGTCGTTTACACCGGCAAGGAGGTGGAGGAGTCGTTTACACCTGCGAGGAGTTGGAGGAGTCGTTTACACCCGCGAGGAGGTGGTGTAGTTGTTTAAAGTGGCGAGGAGGTGGAGGAGTCGTTGATACCCGGGAGGAGGTGGTGGAGTCGTTTAAACTGGCGAGGAGGTGGAGGAGTCGTTTACACCTGCGAGGAGTTGGAGGAGTCGTTTACACCCGCGAGGAGGTGGTGTAGTTGTTTAAAGTGGCGAGGAGGTGGAGGAGTCGTTGATACCCGGGAGGAGGTGGTGGAGTCGTTTAAACTGGCGAGGAGGTGGAGGAGTCGTTTACACCTGCGAGGAGTTGGAGGAGTCGTTTACACCCGCGAGGAGGTGGTGTAGTTGTTTAAAGTGGCGAGGAGGTGGTGGAGTCGTTTATACCCGGGAGGAGGTGGTGGAGTTGTTTACACCGGTGAGGAGGTGGTAGAGTCGTTTACACCCGCGAGGAGGTGGAGGAGTCGTTTACACCGGCGAGGAGGTGGAGGAGTCGTTTACACCCGGGAGGAGGTGGTGGAGTTGTGTAAACTGGCGAGGAGGTGGAGGAGTCGTTGACACCCGGGAGGAAGTCGTGGAGTTGTTTACACCGGCGAGGAGGTGGAGGAGTCGTTTACACCCGTGAGGAGGTGGAGGAGTCGTTTAAACTGGCGAGGAGGTGGAGGAGTCGTTTACACCCGCGAGGAGGTGGAGGAGTCGTTTAGAGTGGCGAGGAGGTGGAGGAGTCGTTGATACCCGGGAGGAGGTGGAGGAGTCGTTTACACACGCGAGGAGGTGGAGGAGTGGTTTACACCCGCGAGGAGGTGGAGGAGTCATTCACACCGGCAAGGAGGTGGTGGAGTCGTTTACACCCACGAGGAGGTGGTGGAGTCGTTTAAACTGGCGAGGAGGTGGAGGAGTCGTTTACACCTGCGAGGAGTTGGAGGAGTCGTTTACACCCGCGAGGAGGTGGTGTAGTTGTTTAAAGTGGCGAGGAGGTGGTGGAGTCGTTTATACCCGGGAGGAGGTGGTGGAGTTGTTTACACCGGTGAGGAGGTGGTAGAGTCGTTTACACCCGCGAGGAGGTGGAGGAGTCGTTTACACCGGCGAGGAGGTGGAGGAGTCGTTTACACCCGGGAGGAGGTGGTGGAGTTGTGTAAACTGGCGAGGAGGTGGAGGAGTCGTTTACACCCGGGAGGAGGTGGTGGAGTTGTGTAAACTGGCGAGGAGGTGGAGGAGTCGTTGACACCCGGGAGGAAGTCGTGGAGTTGTTTACACCGGCGAGGAGGTGGAGGAGTCGTTTACACCCGTGAGGAGGTGGAGGAGTCGTTTAAACTGGCGAGGAGGTGGAGGAGTCGTTTACACCCGCGAGGAGGTGGAGGAGTCGTTTACACCCACGAGGAGGTGGAGGAGTCGTTTACACCCACGAGGAGGTGGAGGAGTCGTTTACACCGGCGAGGAGGTGGAGGAGTCGTTTACACCCGGGAGGAGGTGGTGGAGTTGTGTAAACTGGCGAGGAGGTGGAGGAGTCGTTGACACCCGGGAGGAAGTCGTGGAGTTGTTTACACCGGCGAGGAGGTGGAGGAGTCGTTTACACCCGTGAGGAGGTGGAGGAGTCGTTTAAACTGGCGAGGAGGTGGAGGAGTCGTTTACACCCGCGAGGAGGTGGAGGAGTCGTTTAGAGTGGCGAGGAGGTGGAGGAGTCGTTGATACCCGGGAGGAGGTGGAGGAGTCGTTTACACACGCGAGGAGGTGGAGGAGTGGTTTACACCCGCGAGGAGGTGGAGGAGTCATTCACACCGGCAAGGAGGTGGTGGAGTCGTTTACACCCACGAGGAGGTGGAGGAGTCGTTTACACCCGCGAGGAGGTGGAGGAGTCGTTTAAACCCACAAGGAGGTGGAGGAGTCGTTTATACCGGCGAGGAGGTGGTGGAGTCGTTTACACCGGCGAGGAGGTGGAGGAGTCGTTTATACCCGGGAGGAGGTGGAGGAGTCGTTCACACCGGTAAGGACGTGGTGGAGTCGTTTACACCCGCGAGGAGGTGGTGGAGTCGTTTTCACCCGTGAGGAGGTGGAGGAGTTGTTCACACTGACGAGGAGGTGGAGGAGTCGTTGACACCCGGGAGGAGGTGGTGGAATCGTTTACACCCGCGAGGAGGTGGAGGAGTCGTTTACACCCGCGAAGAGGTGGTGGAGTCGTTTACACCCGCGAGGAGGTGGTGGAGTCGTTTACACCCGGGAGGAGGTGGAGGAGTTGTTTACACTGGCGAGGAGGTGGAGGAGTCGTTTACACCCGCGAGGAGGTGGAGGAGTCGTTTACACCCACGAGGAGGTGGAGGAGTCGTTTACACCCACGAGGAGGTGGAGGAGTCGTTTACACCGGCGAGGAGGTGGAGGAGTCGTTTACACCGGCGAGGAGGTGGTGGAGTCGTTTACACCCGCGAGGAGGTGGAGGAGTCTTTTACACCGGCGAGGAGGTGGTGGAGTCGTTTATACCCGCGAGGAGGTGGAGGAGTCATTTACACCGGCGAGGAGGTGGTAGAGTCGTTTACACCGGCGAGGAGGTGGAGGAGTCGTTTACACCGGCGAGGAGGTGGAGGAGTCGTTTACACCCGCAAGGAGGTGGAGGAATCGTTTACACCCACGAGGAGGTGGTGGAGTCGTTTACACCGGCGAGGAGGTGGAGGAGTCGTTTACACCGGCAAGGAGGTGGAGGAGTCGTTTACACCTGCGAGGAGTTGGAGGAGTCGTTTACACCCGCGAGGAGGTGGTGTAGTTGTTTAAAGTGGCGAGGAGGTGGAGGAGTCGTTGATACCCGGGAGGAGGTGGTGGAGTCGTTTAAACTGGCGAGGAGGTGGAGGAGTCGTTTACACCTGCGAGGAGTTGGAGGAGTCGTTTACACCCGCGAGGAGGTGGTGTAGTTGTTTAAAGTGGCGAGGAGGTGGAGGAGTCGTTGATACCCGGGAGGAGGTGGTGGAGTCGTTTATACCCGGGAGGAGGTGGTGGAGTTGTTTACACCGGTGAGGAGGTGGTAGAGTCGTTTACACCCGCGAGGAGGTGGAGGAGTCGTTTACACCCGCGAGGTGGTGGAGGAGTCGTTCACACCGGCGAGGAGGTGGAGGAGTCGTTTACACCCGCGAGGTGGTGGAGGAGTCGTTCACACCGGCGAGGAGGTGGAGGAGTCGTTCACACCGGCGAGGAGGTGGAGGAGTCGTTCACACCGGCGAGGAGGTGGAGGAGCTGTTTACACCGGCGAGGAGGTGGTAGAGTCGTTTACACCCGCGAGGTGGTGGAGGAGTCGTTCACACCGGCGAGGAGGTGGAGGAGCTGTTTACACCGGCGAGGAGGTGGTAGAGTCGTTTACACCCGAGAGGAGGTGGAGGAGTCGTTTACACCCGGAGGAGGCGGTGGAGTCGTTTACACCCGCGAGGAGGTGGAGGAGTCGTTCACACCCGCGAGGTGGTGGAGGAGTCGTTTACACCCGCGAGGTGGTGGAGGAGTCGTTCACACCGGCGAGGAGGTGGAGGAGTCGTTTACACCCGCGAGGTGGTGGAGGAGTCGTTCACACCGGCGAGGAGGTGGAGGAGGCGTTCACACCGGCGAGGAGGTGGAGGAGTCGTTCACACCGGCGAGGAGGTGGAGGAGCTGTTTACACCGGCGAGGAGGTGGTAGAGTCGTTTACACCCGCGAGGTGGTGGAGGAGTCGTTCACACCGGCGAGGAGGTGGAGGAGCTGTTTACACCGGCGAGGAGGTGGTAGAGTCGTTTACACCCGCGAGGAGGTGGAGGAGTCGTTTACACCCGCGAGGTGGTGGAGGAGTCGTTCACACCGGCGAGGAGGTGGAGGAGTCGTTCACACCGGCAAGTAGGTGGAGGAGCTGTTTACACCGGCGAGGAGGTGGTGTAGTTGTTTAAAGTGGCGAGGAGGTGGAGGAGTCGTTGATACCCGGGAGGAGGTGGTGGAGTCGTTTATACCCGGGAGGAGGTGGTGGAGTTGTTTACACCGGTGAGGAGGTGGTAGAGTCGTTTACACCCGCGAGGAGGTGGAGGAGTCGTTCACACCCGCGAGGTGGTGGAGGAGTCGTTTACACCCGCGAGGAGGTGGAGGAGTCGTTTACACCCGCGAGGTGGTGGAGGAGTCGTTCACACCGGCGAGGAGGTGGAGGAGTCGTTCACACCGGCGAGGAGGTGGAGGAGTCGTTCACACCGGCGAGGAGGTGGTAGAGTCGTTTACACCCGCGAGGTGGTGGAGGAGTCGTTCACACCGGCGAGGAGGTGGAGGAGCTGTTTACACCGGCGAGGAGGTGGTAGAGTCGTTTACACCCGCGAGGAGGTGGAGGAGTCGTTTACACCCGCGAGGTGGTGGAGGAGTCGTTCACACCGGCGAGGAGGTGGAGGAGTCGTTCACACCGGCAAGTAGGTGGAGGAGCTGTTTACACCGGCGAGGAGGTGGTAGAGTCGTTTACACCGGCGAGGAGGTGGAGGAGTCGTTTACACTGGCGAGGAGGTGGAGGAGTCGTTTACACCCGCGAGGAGGTGGAGGAGTCTTTTACACCGGCGAGGAGGTGGTGGAGTCGTTCACACCCGCGAGGAGGTGGAGGAGTCGTTTACACCCGCGAGGTGGTGGAGGAGTCGTTTACACCCGTGAGGAGGTGGAGGAGTCGTTTAAACTGGCGAGGAGGTGGAGGAGTGGTTTAAAGTCGCGAGGAGGTGGAGGAGTCGTTGATACCCGGGAGGAGGTGGAGGAGTCGTTTACACACGCGAGGAGGTGGAGGAGTGGTTTACACCCGCGAGGAGGTGGAGGAGTCATTCACACCGGCAAGGAGGTGGTGGAGTCGTTTACACCCACGAGGAGGTGGAGGAGTCGTTTACACCCGCGAGGAGGTGGAGGAGTCGTTTAAACCCACGAGGAGGTGGAGGAGTCGTTTATACCGGCGAGGAGGTGGTGGAGTCGTTTACACCGGCGAGGAGGTGGAGGAGTCGTTTATACCCGGGAGGAGGTGGAGGAGTCGTTCACACCGGTAAGGACGTGGTGGAGTCGTTTACTCCCGCGAGGAGGTGGTGGAGTCGTTTTCACCCGGGAGGAAGTGGAGGAGTTGTTTACACTGACGAGGAGGTGGAGGAGTCGTTGACACCCGGGAGGAGGTGGTGGAATCGTTTACACCCGCGAGGAGGTGGAGGAGTCGTTTACACCCGCGAAGAGGTGGTGGAGTCGTTTACACCCGCGAGGAGGTGGTGGAGTCGTTTACACCCGGGAGGAGGTGGAGGAGTTGTTTACACTGGCGAGGAGGTGGAGGAGTCGTTTACACCCGCGAGGAGGTGGAGGAGTCGTTTACACCCACGAGGAGGTGGAGGAGTCGTTTACACCGGCGAGGAGGTGGAGGAGTCGTTTACACCGGCAAGGAGGTGGAGGAGTCGTTTACACCGGCGAGGAGGTGGAGGAGTTGTTTACACCGGCGAGGAGGTGGAGGAGTCGTTTACACCCGCGAGGAGGTGGAGGAGTCGTTTACACCCGCGAAGAGGTGGTGGAGTCGTTTACACCCGCGAGGAGGTGGTGGAGTCGTTTACACCCGGGAGGAGGTGGAGGAGTTGTTTACACTGGCGAGGAGGTGGAGGAGTCGTTTACACCCGCGAGGAGGTGGAGGAGTCGTTTACACCCACGAGGAGGTGGAGGAGTCGTTTACACCGGCAAGGAGGTGGAGGAGTCGTTTACACCAGCGAGGAGGTGGAGGAGTTGTTTACACCGGCGAGGAGGTGGAGGAGTCGTTTACACCCGCGAGGAGGTGGAGGAGTCGTTTACACGGAGGAACAGTGATGTTTACAGGGGCGTCCGCGTTGTTTTCTTCCCGTTGTTTCTTACTGTTGCCGTATCTCCAGTGGTTCTGTCGGGTCTGCTAAAGACGTGGGACCTGGTTTGTTAGAAAACTTGGGGTCTCGGCTCTAAAACGTCAGACCCCGGACCGGGGGAACCGTTCATGCGGGTGTCGTTCAGTCCGAGTGTGCGTGAAGCAGAAAGAGCAGCGATGAAAGAGACGCAGCGGTTCAACACCTCTATTTCCCTCCAGTTGTAAACATTTGTTCATAAATAGAAAATGATAGAAAGAAAATAAGCTGCTGCTGATTTATCTGCGTGTGTGTGGACCGCTTCCATACTCTGTGTGTGCATGCGTGCAGCGATGCGTGTCTGTTAGAACATACACTTATTACAGTCGCAGGACTAATGTGGGATAAAAACTTCTTGTTTGTCTTTATTAGTCTGTCATGTGATTGTGATGGAAACCCAGCAGCTCTTCAGATGAAGAAGGAGCAGCTCCTTCCAGAGGAAGACTACATTCCTGCCCTTCAGACCACCAGGACCCCTGCTCATCATAACAGCTACATATTCTGCTCTCCTGCTTTTTACTTTACTTTTACAAACACTCTTTATCAGACAATAGTTCTAATCTAATGTAAATATGTCAATTCTATTGTGTTCTGGTGTTTTTATTATTACATTTTGTTTACATTACATAACATGGCATTACATTGTTTACATATATAAACATGATGACTGTAAAACTTATTCTGACTCTTTTATTATAATGCACCGTAGAAAAAATAACCTTTAGTGTGTTTATGCATCACCTGGTGAATTTCAATAATAGTGATAGTAAATATGAATAAACAACAAGATTCCTCTTGATACCACCTTTCATTAGAGTCTCACTGATGACTGTATGTTGAAGTGTTCTGGAGTTAGAGCTTATTGAAGTGTTCTGGAGTTAGAGCTTATTGAAGTTGGAGACTCCAAATGGTCACTTTGGGGAGCGCATGAACATACTTACAGTAAAACCCTCATAGATTAATAATTCTGGCTGCTATTGTCACCAGATTTTAACTGGTCATAGGAAAGGCTTCAGGCTACAGCTCCATCTGATTTTCCAGTCCATATCTCCATCTCTCCATGAGCAGCATGTTGACACAGTAGAAGAGAAATTCAGACGAGGGAAGAAATTTCCTTGTGTTCCAACTTCAATAACTTTATGCTGCTTACATTTACAAGAAAACTCAGGGTAAAACTTTAGTGTGTTTTCTTTATAAAGAGACCATGATTTTGAATGTACTCCAAAGGGTTCAAGAACAGCATCTAATTTAATTTGGCTATGTCTTTTTCAGGCGTATTTGGAATTTTGGAAAGCCAGCGTAACCCCTTAACAGTCACTGTTAAGGGGTTTCCACACAATAAGTTGACTTTTTAGATCTGATTTCATTTTGACTGTTTTAATTTGATTGCTTTTATTTTTGTTTTATTTGATTGTTTTTAGATGTCTGAAAATATTTTTTAAGTTGTCCTAATGTATGTTACTTATTCTGTTTCTTTTTAACCCCCCACAATGTGGCACCTTCGTCAACATTATTGTTTATTAAAGTGCCTTATAAATAAAATTGTATTGTATTGTATCCCTGATACACCCCACAACTGCAGAGTCATCAGAGTATTTCTGCAGATGACAGGACTCAGAGTTGTACTGGAAGTCTGAGGTGTACAGAGTGAAGAGGAATGGCCAGAGTACAGTTCCTTGTGGTGCACCAGTGCTGCTGACCTCCATCTCAGACACACAACCTTTCAGTCTCACAAACTGGGGTCTGTTTGTGAGGTAGTCATAGATCCAGGTGGTTGTGGAGGTATCCACCTGGAATTTATGGAGCTTCTCACATAACAAAGCAGGCTGAATGGTATTAAAAGCACTGAGAAATGAAAGAACATGACCCTCAGAGTGCTGCCTGAATGGTCCAGATGAGAGTGTGCTCTCTGGAGCAGGTATATGATGGCATCTTCAACCCCAAGTCCATTACGATATGCAAACTGGAATGGGTCCTGAAAGGTGTTTACTTGCTTGTTGAGGTGAGCCAGTAAGAGTCTCTCCAGGACTTTCATGATGTGAGATGTCAGGGCAACTGGTCTGTAGTCACTTGGTTCAGCTGGTTGTGTTTTTTTAGGCACTGGAACAAGGCAGGAGGTTTTCCACAGCACTGGGACTCTATTTAGTCTCAGACTGGTGTTGAAAAGGTGCAGGAGAATCGGACATAGTTGTTCTGAGCAGGTCTTGAGAACTCTGGGACTGACACCATCTGGACCTGCAGCCTTGTTCTGGTTCAGTTTCTCAAGTTGCTTCTTAACCTGATTGCAGGAGACAAACAAGGTGGAGGTCTCAGGATGTCCTGATGTGGAGGGAGATGAAGCTGTGTTCTGGTCCATGACTGAGCTGCAGGGTGACAGATTGGAGGCGTGACAGGAAAGCAGTGGGCTTATGGAGGGTGTGTGGTCTGTTGGGCTGGAGGTAGGGGGTGAACTGAACCTGGTGAAGAATATGTTCAGCTCATTAGCTCTGTCCAGACCTCCATCAGGCTGGTCCCCCTTTAACTTGAAGCCGGTGATCTTCTTCATTCCAGACCACACATCCCTCAGGTTATTCTGCTGGAGCTGACTTTCTAACTTCTTCCTGTAGTCCTCCTTGCACTTCTTAGTTTGTGTTTTAAGTTGTTTTTGTGTTGCCCTCAATAACTCCCTGTCTCCATCCCTGAAGGCTTTCTTTTTGATGTTCAGCAGCTTTTTCAGGTCACTGGTGATCCAGGGTTTGTTATTGGGGAAGCACCTCACTGTTCTTGTTGGGACGATGCTGTCCACACAGAAGTTTATGTAATCTGTCACACACTCAGTCATGGCGTTGATGTCGTCTCCATGAGGTTCACAGAGGACGTTCCAGTCTGTAGCCTCAAAGCCTCCTCTAAGAGCATCTTCAGCTTCAGCAGACCAGATGTTGATAGTCTTTGTGATGACTGGTTGCTGCTGAACGATGGGCTTGTAGGTGGAGGTGAGAAGAACCAGATTATGGTCAGATCTTCCTAAAGGAGGCAGGGCAGAACAACTGGATCCATTATTCATATTTGCATAAAATAAGTCCAACATCTTATTTTCTCTGGTGGAGCAGCTGACAAACTGCTGGAATGTTGGTAGAGTTGCAGAGAGGGAGACGTTGTTGAAGTCTCCGGAGATCACCATGAAGGAGTTTGGATGCTGTGTTTGTAGCCGAGCAACGACGGAGCTGATGACATCACAGGCTGTGTCTGGTGCGGTACCAGGTATTATATAAACCGCTACCAGAATAACACAGGTAAACTCTCTGGGTAAATAATATGGACGGAAGCTCACAGCTAACAGTTCCATGTCCCTTGTGCATATCTTCTCCTTGACAGGAACATGTCCAGGATGACACCAACGGTGGTTAACCAGCACTGCAATTCCACCACCCTTTAGCTTTCCGCTGTGTTGTCTACTGCGGTCTGCACGGACCGTTTTAAAGCCCGGTACAGACACATTACAGTCAGGGATGTGTTCATGCAGCCATGTCTCGGTGAAGCACATAATACTGCACTCTCTGTATTCTTTCTGAGACCTTGTTAGCATCTCCAGCTCGTTAGCTAGCGATCTCACATTACCTATTAGGATGGTTGGGAGAAATGGTTTAAATCTCCATCGTTTTCTCCTCTGCCTGACTCCCACTCTGCATCCTCTATTTTTTTTAACTCTATCGGGATTTGATGTTTTGTTTCGCTAATAATCCTGATTTGGGAGAGGTTAATCAGTTGATCCTGATTGTAAACAAGTCTTTCGTTGCCACGGAGACTCATCATAACAAGCTTTGAAAGAGCCAAAGATATGCAGAAATATCTTCCTGCAGCACACCCTCCAAACCGGCATGAAATCCTCATAAAAAAAAGACCTTATTTGAGATAATATCTATGTGAGAAGAGTTTGTAATTTTAAAAAATCAAGATAGCAAGTCGGAGCTACTACAATCTGCTGCCAACAGACGGCGCAATCTAGAATGGAAACGTGTGTTGCCTACAGACTGGCTGTCCACTGGAAGCCATCACAAAAGCTGCTTCTCCTCTTTAAATAAAAATATTGTTCTATGTGTTTTTTAACCACTTATGATCTGCTTGAATTCAACATAAAACAGATTTCAGATTCGGGATAAAACACCAGGTTGTCAGCCAATAAAACACTGAGGATTCCCTCCTTTTCTAAAATTCTTCTCTCATTGGTCACACTATTGTACCTGTGTTGCATTCACTGAAGCCAGGAAATTACAAAACTACCTATTTATTTGATGTCATTAGGCGGCTCAGTTTATTTCTTCTGGGCTGAAAAATCATTCCGGGCTTGATGAGAAATGTTCGGGGTTGGAGCCGGGAATGCCCAGACCAGGCACTGACTTTCATCAGTGTGTAATCAGCAGGATTGCTAAAAGGGAAAGGTTGAACTAAACAGCTGTGAAGAAGCTAAAGATAGTTATAAATAGTGCAAAAGCACATATATCAGAATGAGCTGGAGAGTTTAATATTTAAATGGGTGAAGTAGCACAACAGACGTAGAAGGTTGAAACCATGAAACCATGGTTTTCTGAGCACAAGTGTCATTAGGAGAAGAAACACTGCTATTTTACATGGTGCACTATCAGGATTTGAACCTGTGACTTTCTAAACCACAGCCCTTTCATTAAACCATGACACCATCAGAAGACTTAGCAGCACACTGGCAGTAGCATTACATTTTTTCTGCCTTTGACCTGTTGGTCATCTGAAAAGCACCCGGTTTCTTTTCATATCTGGTCTTAGAGTGCCATCTAGTGGCCATGTAAGGGAGCCATGACTAAATAGTTTTTAGTTGACTTCAAAATTAAACGTAAGAATGTCTCTTTTTAAAATTTCTACTTTTATTACATCCAAATCTATATAGTTCTTCCCTCTGCTGGTCTTCAACACCGCCCATGTCTGTGTGGGGTTTGCTCACCCCACACAGATTCAGCTGTCTTCAGCCGACAGGAGCGTTGGCCGGCCAAATGGAAGTGGCTTCTCTACATAAACCCCCAGAATCCAAGGAAAAGGGAGCTGCCTGGACCAACCCAACTGCATTTTTGAGGCAACATTAAAAAAAATAACTAGTCTGCAGCCTGTTGAAGTGCAGCAGACACTTCCAACCTAACCGGGCTGTTTTAAAACCTTTTGTTGTTCAACACAGGATTAACCACAACATTAAAACTGAAAGAAACTCTGCATGGACAAACTTCACGGCAGCAGAATGTAAGTAATAAAGATAGATTTCAGAAAAAGTCTGCAACTAAAATTAGTCAATGTTGTTGTAAAATACAACTGAGATAAATGGTTAAAGAATAATGTTAACATATCCTATAAATGTCTATGATTCACTGGTGTGATACTCTGACAAAGAAAGAAATTTATGATGCAACAGAAAGTAAAATTGCCAATATTAGTAAATTAACTCTGAGCAAATATCGAACAATTGGCAGCATTTTAAGTTTATGATTGTTTATCATCATTGTTGATGACATTCATATGAGGTTTCTTGGCCAAAGGAAACATCTGCTGTTGAAGTTTTAGTTTTATAAATGCAATCTTTGTGATGTGGAGGACTTCATTCTTTTTTTCATTTTTGAATCTCCTGTTGAACTGTTGAAGAAACTTGATTTTGAATATATGTATGTAGTATTTTTTCTACTATAGACTTAAATCTGTAAACTGTATTTGAATATGCAATTCTTTAAAGTTTGAGTCTTTTAAATCTTCTTGTTTTCCTGAATTACTGCAGGGTCTATGCTGAAGTATGTTCCAGGAGAAACACAAGGCCATGAGGCAGATGTAGATGAGTAACCATCTAGCAGCAGTTCCTGTTCACATTCCCAACACCAACCAGCAGCTATGTGGATTCTTGCTACTGGAAGACCATCAACCAGTGACACTACAGAGAACTATAGGAGCCTCCAGCTGGTCCTGCTCTTTGGCCAGCACACAGTTTACATGCTGATCGGGTAGAAACTGTACAGAGAGGTTCATATGATGTTCATTTGAATTTTCCTAAAGGACCTGATGAAAGAAAATTTTATTCAAGTCTTCAGTTTAAAACTCTTAAAATGGAGAAAAGTTCTGTTATTTTCTAGGAGTTATTGCAAAGATCTTTATATTCTGGTGATTATAGTTTTATTCTGTTTTATTTATTTAAAGTGGAACTATTCTGTGCATTTCAGGCTAATTTATTTTTATTTCTGAGACCAGAAGAGCTGGGATTGATGGAGTTATTGTCACAAATGTCTTTATTTACTTCAGACCGACCCTCTCCGTAGGCTGTCAGATCAGCCTGCGGGCAAAACGAGTGGATTGAGACTCTTCCGCATTAAGCCCCGCCTCCCGCCACTGCACTACATCGGGAGCGCGCACCGCACCTGCTTTCACCGTCATTGTAACATCTCATAAACAGAAGGATTAGGCTCATATGAACTCAATAAAAAAACAAACTACAATGTCAACACATAGCATCCAGCCCTACATGTTGGAACCTGAATCAGAGCCTGAAAACGAAGTGGAAAACAGCAACCCACAGCAACGAATGCAGCAGGATGTCTCTCTTTGGTAAACTCACCAGCCATCGTTGGAAATAACTTTATCCCACGTTTTCCACCCGCCTGATGTATTTGTACATGCCCTTGTTAACCAGTAGAAGGTAACCAATCACCCAACCTTATCCCCCGGGACGTCACAAGGATTTCCACGTAGAAAAAACTCTCTAAAACCACGCGTTTTTCGTCGCCATGGAAACCGAACGGAGAGCCTGCTGGAACTCAAACTCAAACTATAGGATGGAAAATAAAAAGTAGGAAAAAAATGTAAAAAGCCACTAGGAACCCATTTCAGAAAGAAAAAGAAAAGATAAAAGTTTTCTACATGCAAGTCCTATCATTATTAAAATCAAATCAAATCAAAGATGTACCAAGGTGTACCCCGCCTTTCACCCAAAGACTGCTTGGAAAGGCTCCAGCTTCCCCGCCACCCTTCATCGGACTAAGTGGTCAGGATAATGAATGAAAAATATAATATAATATAATATAATATAATATAATATAATATAATATAATATA